>NC_073237.2:14789166-15100833 GCF_029281585.2 Gorilla gorilla gorilla | reverse complement strand
TTTGATATTTTTTGTACAGTATATAACATATGTTTGCTGAAATTTGATATTTTATGTACAGAATATGATATATATTTGGTGAAGTTTGATATTTTATGTACAGTACATAATATATATTTAGTGTACTTTGATATTTTATGTACAGTATATTATATATTTGGTGAAGTTTGATATTTTATGTACAGTATATAATATGTATTTTGTGTACTTTGATATTTTATATACTGTATATAATATATATTTTTTGTACTTTCATATTTCATGTGCAGTATATAGTATATATTTGGTGAAATTTGATATTTTATGTACAATATATAATATATATTTGGTGTACTTTGATATTTTATGTACAGTATATGATATATATTTGGTGTACTTTGATATTTTTTGTACAGTACATAACCTATGTTTGTTGAAATTTGATATTTTATGTACAGAATATAATATATATTTGGTGAAGTTGATATTTTATGTTCAGTATACAATATAGATATGGTGTACTTTGATATTTTCTGCACAGTATATAACATGTATTTGGTGTACTTTGATATTTTATGTACAGTATATAATATATATTTGGTGAAGTTTGATAATTTATGTGCACTATTTAATATATATTTGGTGAAATTTGAAATTTTATGTACAGTATATAATGTATATTTGGTGTATTTTGATATTTTATGTTCTGTATACAATATATATGGTGTACTTTGACATTTTCTGTACAGTATATAAAATATATTTGGTGAAATATGATATTTTATGTACAGTATAAAATATATATTTGGAGAAGTTTGATATTTTATGTACAGTATATAATACATTTTTGGTGAAGTTTGATATTTTCTTTGCAGTATATAATATATATTTGGTGAAACTTGATATTTTATGTATAGTGTATAATATATATTTGGTGAAATTTAATATTTTATGTACAGTATGTAATGTATATTGGCTGAACTTTGATATTTTATGTACAGTATATTATATGTATCAGGAGAAATTTGATATTTTATGTACAGTGTATAATATGTATTTGGTGTACTTTGATATTTTATACACAGTATATAATACATATTTGGTGAAATTTGATATTTTATGTACAGTATATAGTATATATTTGGTGAAATATGATATTTTATGTACATTATATTATATATATTTGGTGAAATTTGATATTTTATGTACAGTATATAATATATATTTGGTGAAATTTGATATTTTATGTACAGTATATAATATATATTTCCAATAGTTTGATATTTCAAGTACAGTATATAAGAGATATTTGGTGAAATTTGATATTTTATCTTCAGTACATAGTATAAATTTGAAGAAATTTGATATTTTATGTACTGTATATAGTATATATTTGGTGTTCTTTGATATTTTATATACAGTATACAATATATATTTGGTGAAATTTGATATTTTATGTACAGTATTTAATATATATTTGGTGTACTTTGATATTTTATATGCAGTATATGATATATATTTGGTGTACTTTGATATTTTTTGTACAGTATATAACATATGTTTGGTGAAATATGATATTTTATGTACAGAATATAATATATATTTGGTGAAGTTTGATATTTTATGTTCAGTGTACAATATATATATGGAGTACTTTGATAATTTCTGTACAGTATATAACATGTATTAGGTGTAATTTGATATTTTATGTACAGTACATAATGTATATTTAGTATACTTTGATATTTTATGTACAGTATATAATATATATTTGGTGAAGTTTAATATTTTATGTACAGTATATAATATACGTTTGGTGTACTTTGATATTTTATGTACTGTATATAATATATATTTGATGTACTTTGATATTTAATGTGCAGTATATGATATATATTTGGTGAAGTTTGATATTTTATGTACACTATATAATATATATTTGGTGTACTTTGATATTTTATATGCAGTATATGATATATATTTGGTGTAATTTGATATTTTTTGTACAGTATATAACATATGTTTGCTGAAATTTGATATTTTATGTACAGAATATGATATATATTTGGTGAAGTTTGATATTTTATGTTCAGTATACAATATATATATGGTGTACTTTGATATTTTCTGTACGGTATATAACATGTATTTGGTGTAATTTGATATTTTATATACAGTATATAATATATATTTAGTGTACTTTGATATTTTATGTACAGTATATAATATATATTTGGTGTACTTTGATATTTTATGTGCAGTATATGATATATATTTGGTGAAGTGTGATATTTTAAGTACTGTATATAATATATATTTGGTGAAATTTGATATTTTATGTACAGAATATAATATATATTTGGTGATGTTTGATATTTTATGTTCAGTATACAATATATGTATGGTGTAGTTTGACATTTTCTGTACAATATATAACATATATTTCGTGAAATATGATATTTTAGGTGCAGTATATACTATATATTTGGTGAAATTTGATATTTTATGTACAGTATATAAAATATGTTTGGTGTACTTTGATATTTTATGAACAGTACATAATATATATTTGGTGACGTTTGATATTTCATGTACAGTATATAATACATTTTTGGTGAAGTTTGATATATTTTGTGCAGTATATAGTATATAATTGGTGAAATTTGATACTTTATGTACAGTATATAATATATGCTTGGTGAAATTTGATATTTCCTGTACAGTATGTAATATATATTTGGTGTACTCTGATATTTTATGTACAATATATTATATATATTTGGAGAAATTTGATATCTTATGTACAGTGTATAATATATATTTGGTGAAGGTTCATATTTTATGTTCAGTATACAATATAAATGGTGTAATTTGATATTTTCTGTACAGTATATAACATGTATTTGCTTTCCTTTATATTTTATGTACAGTACATAATGTATATTTAGTGTACTTTGATATTTTATGTACAGTATATTATATATATTTGGTGAAGTTTTATATTTTATGTGCAGAATATAATATATATTTGGTGAAATTTGAAATTTTAGGTACAATATTTAATATATATTTGGTGAAGTTTGATATTTTATGTACAGTAAACAATATATATGGTGTACTTTGACATTTTCTGTACAGTATATAACATATATGTGGTGAAATATGATATTTTATGTACAGTATGTAATATATATTTGGTGAAATGATATTTTATGTAAAGTATATATTATATGTTTGGTGTTCTTTGATATTTTGTGTACAGTATATAATATATATTTGGTGTACTTTGATATTTTATGAACTGTGTATAATATATATTTGGTGAAGTTTGATATGTTATGTGCAGTATATAGTACATATATGGTGAAATTTGATATTTTATATTCAGTATTCAATATATATATTGTGTACTTTGACATTTTCTGTACAATATATAATGAATATTTCGAGAAATATGATATTTTTTGTACAGTATATACTATATATTTGGTGAAATTTGATATTTTATGTACAGTATATAAAATATGATTGGTGTACTTTGATATTTTATGTACAGTGTGTAATATATATTTGGTGTACTTTGATATTTTATGTGCAGTATATGATATAAATTTGGTGTACTTTGATATTTTATGTACAGTATATAATATATATATTGTGAAGTTTGATATTTTATGTACAGTATATAATACATTTTTGGTGAAGTTTGATATATTATATACAGTATATAGTATATAACTGGTGAAATTTGATACTTTCTGTACAGTATATAATATATGCTTGGTGAAATTTGATATTTTGTGTACAGTATGTAATATATATTTGGTGTACTTTGATATTTTATGTACAGTTTATTATATATATTTGGTGAAATTTGATATTTTATGTACAGTGTATAATATATATTTGGTGTACTTTGATATTTTATATAACGTATATAATATATATTTGTTGAAATTTGATATTTTATGTACAGTATATAGTATATATTTGGAGAAAATTGATATTTTATGTACATTATATAATATATATTTGGTGAAATTTGATATTTTATGTACAGTATATAATATATATTTGGTGAAATTTGATATTTTATGTACAGTATATAATATATATTTGGTGAAATTTGCTATTTTATGTACAGTATATAATATATATTTGGTGAAATTTGATATTTTATGTACAGTATATAATACATTCTTGGTGAAGTTTGATATTTTCTGTGCAGTATATAATATATATTTCGTGAAATTTGATATTTTATGTACAGTGTATAATATATATTTGGTGATATTTGATATTTTATGTACAGTATATAATATAAATTTGGTGAAATTTGGTATTTTATGTACAGTATATAATATATATTTGCTGTAGTTTGATATTTTATGTACAGTATATAATATATATTTGGTGAAATTTGATATTTTATCTACAGTATATAGTACAAATTTAGAGAAATTTGATATTTTATGTACAGTATATAGTATATATTTGGTGTTCTTTGATATTTTATATACAGTATACAATATATATTTGGTGAAATTTGATATTTTATGTGCAGTATATGGTATATATTTGGTGAAATTTGATATTTTTTATGTACAGTGTATAATATACATTTGGTGAAGTTTGATATTTTATGTTCAGTATACAATACATATATGGTGTACTTTGATATTTTCTTTGCATTATATAACACGTATTTGGTGTACTTTGATATTTCATGTACAGTATATTATATATATTTAGTGTACTTTGATACTTTATGTACAGTATATAATATATATTTGGTGAAATTTGAAATTTTATGTACAGTTTATAATATATATTTGGTGAAGTTTGATATTTTATGTATAGTATACAATATATATATGTTGTATTTTACATTTTCTGAACAGTACATAACATATATTTAGTGAAATATGATATTTTATGTACAGTATATAATATATATTTGGTGAAGTTTGATATTTTATGTACAGTATATAATATTTATTTGGTGAAATTTGATATTTTATGTATTGTATATAATATATATTTGGTGAAATTTGATATTCTATATACAGTATATAATATATATTTGGTGAAATTTGATATTTTAAGTACAGTATATAGCATATATTTGGTGAAATTTGATATTTTATGTACAGTGTATTGTATATATTTCGTGTTCTTTGATATTTTATGTTCAGTATACAATATATATTTGGTGAAATTTTATATTTTATGTACAGTATATAGTATATATGTTTAAATTTGATATTTTATGTACAATATATAATATATATTTGGTGTACTTTGATATTTTATGTACATTATATGGTATATATTTGTGGTACTTAGATATTTTTTGTACAGTATATAATATTTATTTCTTGAAATTTGATATTTTATGCACAGAATATAATATATATTTGGTGAAGTTTGATATTTTATGTTCAGTATACAATATATATATGGTGTACTTTGATATTTTCTGTACAGTATATGACATGTGTTTGGTGTACTTTGATATTTTATGTACAGTATATAATATATATTTGGTGAAGTTTGATATTTTATGTGCAGTATATAATATATATTTGGTGAAATTTGATATTTTATGTACAGTATGTAATACATTTTTGGTGAACTTTGATATTTTCTGTGCAGTAAATAATATATATTTGGTGAAATTTGATATTTTATGTACAGTGTATAATATATATTTGGTGAAATTTGATATTTTATGTACAGTATGTAATTTATATTGGGTGTACTTTGATATTTTATGTACAGTATATTATACATATTTGGAGAAATTTGATATTTTATGTACAGTGTATAATATGTATTTGGTGTCCTTTGATATTTTATATACAGTATATAATATATATTTGGTGAAATTTGATATTTTATATACAGTATATAGTATATATTTGGTGAAATTTGATATTTTATGTACAGTATTTAATATATATTTGGTGAAATTTGATATTTTATCTTCAGTATGTAGTATAAATTTGGAGAAATTTGATATTTTATGTACTGTATGTAGTATATATTTGGTGTTCTTTGATATTTTATATACAGTATACAATATATATTTGGTGAAATTTGGTATTTCATGTACAGTAGATAATATATATTTAGTGTACTTTGATATTTTATATGCAGTATATGATATATATTTGGTGTACTTTGATATTTTTTGTGCAGTATATAACATATGTTTGGTGAAATTTGATATTTTATGTACAGAATATGATATATATTTGGTGAAGTTTGATATTTTATGTTCAGTATACAATATATTTATGGTGCACTTTGATATTTTCTGTACAGTATAAAATATTCGGTGAAATTTGATATTTTATGTACAGTATGTCATATATATTTGGTGTGCTTTGATATTTTATGTACAATATATAATACATATTTGGTGTAGTTTGATATTTTACTTACAGTATATGATATATATTTTGCGTATTTTCATATTTTATGTACAGTATGTAACATATATTTGGTGTACTTTTATATTTTATGTACAGTATATAATATTTCTTTAGTGTAGTTTGATATATTATTTACAGTTTATAATATGTATTTGGTGTACTTTGATATTTTATGTACTGTACATAATATATATTCCAAACATTTTCATATTTTATCTACAGTATATAATATATATTTCGTGTACCTTTATATTTTATGTACAGTATGTAGTATTTAGTGTAATTTGGTATTTTATGTGGAGTTTATAATATATATTTGGTGAATGTTGATATTTTATGTACATTATATAGTATATATTTTGTGAACTTTCATATTTTATGTACAGCATATAATATATATTTGGTGTTATTTGATATTTTATGCACAGTATATAATATATATTTGGTGTACTTTCATAATTTACGTACAGTATAGAAAATATATGTGGTGAAATTTGATATTTTATGTACTGTGTATAATATATTTGGAGAAATTTGATATTTTATGTACAGTATATAATATATTTTTGGGATACTTTCATATTTTATGTACAGTATATAATACATATTTGGTGAAATTTGATATTTTATGTACAGTATATAATATATATTTGGTAAAATTTGATATTCTATGTACAGTATATAATATTTATTTGGTGAAATTTGATATTTTATATACAGTATATAATATATATTTGGTGTACTTTCGTATTCATATACAGTACATAGTATATATTTGGTGAAATTTGATATTTTACATATAGTATATAATATATTTTTGGTATACTGTCATATTTTATGTACAGTATATAGTATATATTTGTAGAAATTTGATATTTTATGTACAGTATATAATATATATTTGGTGAAGTTTGATATTATATGTACAGTATATAATATATATTTGGTGTACTTTGATATTTTATGTACCGTATATAATATATAATTGGTGAAATTTGATAATTTTTTACCGTACATAATATATATTTAGTGTACTTTCATATTTTATGTACAGTATATAATATATATTTGTTGTGATTTGATATTTTATATATAGTATATAATATATGTTTTGTGTACTTTGATATTTTATGTAATGTATATGATACCTATTTTGTGCATTTTTACATTTTATGTACAGTATATAATATATATTTGGTGTACTTTTAAATTATATGTACAGTATATAATATATATTTATTGTAATTTGATATTTTATGTACAGTATATAGTATATATTTGGTGTACTTTCATATTTTATGTACAGTATGCGATATGTATTTTGTGTATTTTCCTATTTTATGTACTGTATATAATATATATGGTGTACTTTTATATTTTATGTACAGTTTATAATATTAATTTAGTGTAATTTGATATTTTATGTACAGTTTATAATATATATTTGGCGTGCTTTGATATTTTATGTAGAGTATATAATATATATTTTGTATATTTTCATATTTCATGTACAGTATATAGTATATATTTGGTGTACACTTATATTTTATGTATAGAATATAATATTTATTTAGTGTAATTTGATATTTTATATACAGTTTATAATATATATTTGGGGTACTTTGATATTTTATGTACAGTATATGATATATATTTTGTGTATTTTCATATTTTATGTACAGTATATTATATATTTGGGGTACTTTGATATTTTATGTACATTATATCATATATATTTTGTATATTTTCATATTTTATGTATGGTATATGATATATTTGGTGTACTTTGGTATTTTATGTACCGTACATACTACTTATTTGGTGTACTTTGATGTTTCATGAACAGTATAAAATATATGTTTGGTGTACTTTGATATTCAATGTACCGTATATAATATATGTTTGGTGTAATTTGATATTTTATATACAGTTTATAATGTATATTTGGCGTACTTTGATATTTTATGTTGAGCATATAATATATATTTTGTATATTTTCATATTTCATGTACAGTATATAATATATATTTGGTGCACACTTATATTTTATGTACAGAATATAATATTTATTTAGTGTAATTTGATATTTTATATACAGTTTATAATATATATTTGGGGTACTTTGATATTTTATGTACAGTATATGATATATATTTTGGGTATTTTCCTATTTTATGTACATTATATTATATATTTGGGGTACTTTGATATTTTATGTACAGTATATCATATATATTTTGTATATTTTCATATTTTATGTATGGTATATGATATATTTGGTGTACTTTGGTATTTTATGTACCGTACATACTACTTATTTGGTGTACTTTGATGTTTCATGTACAGTATAAAATATATGTTTGGTGTACTTTGATATTCAATGTACAGTATATAATACATGTTTGGTTTAATTTGATATTTTATGTACAGTTTATAATATATATTTGGTGTAATTTTATATGTTCTGTGCAGCATTTAATATATATTTGGTGTAATTTTATATTTTATTTGCAGTATTTAATACATATTTGGTGTAATTTTATATTTTATGTACAGTATATAATGTATTCTTGGTGTAAATTGATATTTTATGTACAGTATATAATATATATTTGGTGTGCTTTGAAATGTCATGTATGTTATATAATATATATTTTGTTTACTTTGATATTTTATGTACTTTATATAATACGTATTTCGTGTATTTTCACATTTTATGGACTGTATATAATATATATTTGGTGTACTTTTATATTATATATGCAGTATATAATATATATATAGTTTAATTTGATATTTTATGCACAGTATATAATACATATTTGGAGTACTTTGATATTATATGTACAGTATGTGATATGATTTTGTGTATTTTCATATTTTATGTGCAGTATATAACACATATTTAGTGTCCTTTTATATTTTATGAACAGTATATATTATTAATTTAGTGTAAGCTGATATTTTATGTACAGTTTATATTTGGTGTAATTTGATATTTTATTTTCAGCATATAGTGTATATTTCGTGTGCGTTGATATTTTATGTACAGTACATAATATACATCTGGTGTACTTTGATATTTTATGTACAGTATATCATGTATATTTTGTATATTTTCATATTTTATGTACCGTACATAAGATATATTTGGTGTAGTTTTATATTTTATGTACAGCATATAATGTATATTTGGTATACTTTGATATTTTATGTATAGTATATAATATATATTTGCTGGGCTTTGATATTTTATGCACTGTATATAATATATATTTGGTGTACATTGATATTATATGTACAGTATATAATATATATTTCGTATATTTCCATATTTTATGTACTGTATACTAGATATATTTGGTGTACTTTTATATTTTATGCACAGTATATAATGTATAATTGGTGTACTTTGATATTATGTGTACAGTGTATAATATATATTTGGGGCACTTTGTTATTTTATGTACAGTATATTATATATATTTTGTATATTTTCATATTTTATGTACAGTATATAGTATATATTTGGTGTACTTTTATATTTTATGTTCAGTATATAATATTTGTTTAGTGTAATTTTATATTTTAAGAACACTTTATAATGTTTTTGGTGTACTTTGATATTTTATGTACAGTATATGATAAATATTTGGTGTGCTTTGATATTTTATGTACACTATATAATATATATTTTGTGTATTTTCATATTTTATGTACAGTATATTATATGTATTTGGTGTACTTTGATATTTTATGAACAGTATATAATATATATTTTGTGTATTTTCATATTTTATATAAGAATATAATATATATTTGGTGTACATTTATATTTTTTGTACAGTATATAATATTTATTGAGTGTAATTTGATATTTTATGTGCAGTTTATAATATATCTTTGGGGTACTTTGATATTTTATGTACAGTATATAATATATATGTTGTACTTTGATATTTTATGTACAGTATATATGTTTGCTGTACTTTGATATTTTATGTACAGTACATAATATATATTTGGTGTACTTTGATACTTTATGTACACTATATAATATATATTTGTTGTACTTTGATATTTTATGTACAGTATATAATATATATTAAGTATACTTTGATATTTTATGGACAGCATATAATATATATGTGATGTACTTTGATATCTTCTATGCAGTATAAAATATATATTATTTTGTATTTTGATATTTTATGTACACTATATAAGATATATTTAGTGTACACACACACACACTCTTTCATTCTGCTGGTTAGGAACCTAGTAGGGGTCTCTGAGAGCTACACGTTTCCTAATCATGTCTGCACCTAAGAACATTAGGGTCTTTACTGTCTCTTCTTATGAACGGTCCCCCAGCCCGGACTCCGTAAGATCCATGCTAGCCTCTCCCAGCTTCTCCCTCTCCCCTCTCAGAAACTCAGAGTTAAGAGGAAGCTCCTCACCAGGGATCCGGAGCTACCATTCACCATCCCCTAGGGCTCCACCACACTCACCTCTGTCATCCCCAGTATCCCACAATCTCCCATGTCCCTGTCCTCTCCGTGATGGGCAATCAATGAAGCCATTGGGCTCTCCCTTGTCCTCCTCTGAGGATTCTTCAGAGTCACCACGTTCATCAGTAATATACCACATGTTCCTACTGCCATCACCCAGCAGCTCACCCCCAGCTCTCGGGAAGTCTCCTGGGTCTCCCAGCTACTCTCCAAACAACCCCAGATTTCAGCTGGAGTCAGCCCCCCACACCCAGGAGTCACCTACAAACTCACGAGCCTCATGGTGCTCCTCCCCTATGTCTTTCATCTCTTCACCCCCAGGCCTCAGGGACTCTCCTATGGCTCCCAGTTACTCTCAAGCCATCCCCAGGTTCCTGCGGGAGTCAGCCCCATGCACCCAGGAGTCCCCCAGACACTCACAGGTTTCGGGAGCATATGAGAGGTCCCCCAGCCCTGACTCCTCAAGATTCATGCCTGCCTCACCCAGCATCTACCTCTCCCCTACCAGGTACTCAGACTCAAGGGGCAGCTCCTCACAAGGGATGTGGAAGTACTCTACAGCATCCCGCAGGGCTTCACCACTCTCACATCCGTCATCGACAGAATTCCACAACTTTACATTTCCCTTTCCTGACCAAGCAGGACAGTCACTCATGTCATCGTGTTCTCCCGTGTCCTCCTCGGGAGATTCCTCACAGTCACCCCATTCATCAATAATATACCATATGTTCTTACTGCCATCATCCAGCAGCTCACCCCCAGCCACCAATGACTCTCCTGTCTGTCCCAGCTACTCTCCAACGACGCCAAGATTTCAGCGGGCATCGGTATTCCACACCCCAGAAACACCTACAAACTCACAGACCTCAGTGAGATCCTCGCCAGTCTCTCTCACGTCGTCAACCCCAGCCCTTACGGACCCTCCAGTCTCTACCAGCTACTCTCCAACCGCGCCCACATTTCAGCGCCGGTCAGATCCAGGAACCCAGGGATCACCACCATGCCCACCAATTTCACTGTGTTACTCCCCAGTCTCTAGCACGTCTTTATCTCCAACCCTCAGGGATTCTCCTGTCTGTCCCAGCTACTCTCCAACCACGCCCACATTTCAGCGGGAGTCCGTTGCAGGCAACGAGAAATCACCACCAAACTCACCAATTTCACTGCGTTACTCCCCAGTCTCTCTCATGTCTTCACCAGCCCTCAGGGACTCTCCGGTCTGTCCCAGCTACTCTCCAACCACGCCCAGATTTCAGCTGGAAACAGTTCCTTGCACCCCGGAATCAACACCAAACTCACCAATTCCACTCAATTACTCTCCAGTCTCTCTCATGTCTTCACCAGCCATCAGGGACTCTCCCGTCTGTCCCAGCTACTCTCCAACCATGCCCACATTTCAGCTCGAAGCAGTTCCTTCCACCCCGGAGTCACCACCAAACTCACCAATTTCACTCAATTACTCTCCAGTCTCTCTCATGTCTTCAGCAGCCCTCAGGGACTCTCCTGTCTGTCCCAGCTACTCTCCAACCACCCCCACATTTCAGCTGGAGTCAGTTCCTGGCACCCCGGAGTCACCACCAAACTCACCAGTTTCACTGAGTTACTCCCCAGTCTGTCTCATGTCTTCACCTCCAGCCCTCAGGGACTCTCCTGTGTGTCCCAGCTACTCTCCAACCACGCCCACATTTCAGCAGGAGTCCGTTCCAGGCACCCAGGAATTACATACAAACTCAGCAGTTTCACTGTGTTACTCCCCAGTCTCTCTCATGTCTTCACCCCCAGCCCCCTGGGACTCTCATGTCTGTCCCAGCTACTCTACCACCACGCCCAGATTTCAGAGGGAGTCAGCCTCCCACACTCCCGAATCACCTACAGACTCACAGACTTCATGGAGGTCCTCCCTGGTCTCTTTCAGGTCTTTGCCCTCAGCCCACAGGGACTCTTGTGTCTCTTTCAGCTACTCTCAAAACTTCTCTAGATTCCAGCTGGACTCAGTTCCAGGCACCCACGACACACCACCGAACTCACGAATTTCACTGACTTACTCCCCAGTCTCTCTCACCCCCAGCCCTCAGGGACTCTTCTGTCTCTCTCAGCTACTCTCCAACCATCTCCACATTACACCTGGGGTCAGCTTCCCACACCCAGGTATCACCTACAAACTCACGGACCTTACTGCAACCCTCCCCCATTTCTTTCACCTCTTCACCCCCTGCCTTCAGGGACTCTCCTATGTCTCCCAGCTTCTCTCCAGCCTTCCCCAGATTTCTGCCACAGTCAGCCCCAGGCACCCAGGGGAACCCTGGACACTCACAGGCCTCACCAGGCTACCTCCCAATGACCTGTATCTATACAGGGATGGCTCCCACGCTTCCCTCAGGGACCCCAAACCCATCTCCACTTACACTCAGACACTCCCAGGGCCTGACAGCTACTCCCCGTTATTGTCCTTCAGTTCGAAGCCCTGGCCAATCTACTAGCCAACATGATGCAGCTACCTGGCCATGTCTCCACATTTCTGGGGAGGGACCCACACCCAGCTGCAGAAGAGCCCCTCCTGCATTCCGTCCTCACACACAGGCCTTTCCATCCACTTGCTACTGTCACACTCTTGCCAGCAGAAGAGGCCCCTGTAATGGCCGATATCACCGCACAGTCTATCCTCACCCCACAGCTGTGCAGCGGGACCCTCCTGCAGGCCCACGTGGCTGCCAGAGCCCATGCTGGCATGACGCTCCAGCATGTCGGCGTCCCTGCGGGCCACACTACCGGTGACATGGCTCGCATGACCCTCCTTCCTGGCAGTGACACTGCCGATGTGTACCCCAGTTTCACAGCTGTCATTTGTAAATAGGAACATTTTCCCTTTTCTCTCTACCTTCCATTCACAGGGCTTCTCATTCTCTCTGTTTCTGCCTCCGTTTCAGAGATTTACTCACCTTTTTCTCTCTCACTATGTCTGCCGTGGTCTCCAGAAGATTGTGCCACATAAAATTGCCCCATTAAAAGTCATGAATTGAGTGGATTTTAGTATATTTGTGCTTGTGCACATTCAATTTTAATTCGCAATCCATTTTAGAAGGTTTTACCACCCCCGACCAGAGAAAAACCCTGTGGACATTAGTCACTCCTCATTCTGTCTCAAACCCTCTCCCTGACCCTCAGCCCTAGGTAACAACTGCATAGAGCGATCAACCCCATATGCATAGATTTCCATATTGTGGACATTTCCTATAAACGGAATTGCACAATACGTGAGTTTTGTGACTGACATAACACTTTTAGCACAATATTTTCAAGATTCATCCACATTGCAGCCCTACCCACAGGGGGAAACCGCATTTTGTGGTTTCAGTAACACCGGGTGTTTTCTCCTTCCTTCCGTCTTTCCTTCCTTCCTTCCTTCCTTCCTTCCTTCCTTGCTTCCTTCCCTCCTTCCTTCCTTCCTTCCTCCTATTTCTCTCTTATTCCTTCTGCCCTCTCTCTTCCATATGCCTTAGGTGCATCCTACGTCCTGCGTCCTTTTGGGGAATCCTCAACAGGTGTTGGAAAATTGTGTTATTGTGATTATTTACCGCTATCTCTCTTTCATGGTTCTCCATCAGTTGTAAGCATCTATTGGTTTATCCCAGGTCACTAAGTATATTTTAATTAGGTACACCTGTTTTTCTTTATACACCTGTTTCTGGAGTATCGGGTCGCATACTCATAAACCCAGTGAATCTCAGAAACGCATCTAATATTCCAATAAACCCAGCATAACGTTGAAAAATCATAAATCAAACCAACATAAGTCACGGTTTGTCGGTGGATATGGGCTCCATCAATTCTATTGTCTTCAATAATGCTGTACACCATTAACAATGGCAGACTGATTGGGCGTGGATGTGGATAACATTATAAAAATCGGTTATTAGAGGGATACTTCTTTAACCTGACTGAAGAGCTGATCTAATGGTATTAGTACAGTGCATGCTTATGTGAGATGTTTTGAGACAGAGTAGTACATTTGTGTATGAAATTCTGTGGCTTTTTTCACTTAGTAGGAACCTTTGTGTGTGGAAAACTGAGAAAATTGCTTTCTGCTGTAGAGTCTGGCATTCACGGTAGATTAAAGCTTATTTTTCTGGAAGTAAATCTTATTCAATAAAATACTACTCTTTATAATAAAAAACAAAGACACTGGTGATGTGAAGTCATTATCCTCAGCAAACTAATCCAGGAACAGAAAACCAAACGCCACATTCTCACTTATAATGGGAGCCGAAAAATGGGATCACATGGACACAGGAAGGGGAACAACACACACTGGGGCCTTTCGGGAGGCAGAGCGTTAAGAAAAATAGCTACTGCATGCTGGGCTTAATACCTAGGTTATGGGTTGACAGGTGCAGCAAACCACCATGGCACACGTTTACCTTAGTAACAAATCTGCACACCCTGCCCATGTATCCCAGAACTTAGAAACAAAACGAAAGCAAAGAGAACGAGAAAGCAATAGCAAAACGCTAACGGCAAAACAAAGTTTCAAACTCCGAAAGTGACAGACCAATTTTTGGTTCAAATCATGGTTCTCGACCCAGGTGCCATAAGGTCAGGATAAAGAATTTGATTACGTATTGTAAAGAAGACATGCAGCGGATGACCAGAAAAATTGTTCTCAACATACGTGTGGCTTCGAGTTCAACGGTGACGCTATCTACCGGGACATAGCATTAGATTCCAAAGGGCCGAGTCCCGCAAGACTGGCCTCCCACACTAATAACAATGGGAAGCCCTACGTTGTTTTACCTGTGCTTCTCAGCAACTGGCTGTAAATCAGGTTTCCACCACTCCCAGTTTTAGTTGCATTCATTTGCTGGAAGAGCTCACAGCACGCAGGGAAACACTGACATTTCCCATTTTCTGTATTTTAGCGGATATTGCAAAAACTTCAGAAAAAACTTTTGGGCCCGGCATGTGGGGAGGGGCGCACTGCCTTCCAGGAAGTGTTATCCAGAAGCTCTCTAAACCCAGTCCTTTTGGGTTTTTATGGAGACCTCATTCTATAGGCATGATGGGTTAAACCATAGGCTATTGGTCATCAACCCCACCTGAGGCTCTCAACCCTCCCTGGAAATTGGGGTTGAGGCTTTGCCATTCTCAGTCTGAGTAAAAGAATTTACACAAACGGAATTTTAAAACAGATTAGCATAACTGGAAACTTAACTAGATGATGGAATTATCTGGAGCCACACCTTGATATTCCTAACCCGAGCACCCTCATCCAACGAATGCTCCACCCAACTGGCTCCCAAGCCTCTACGGGGTTCCAGAGCAAAAGGATGTTTCTACAACGCCTATCTCCACCTCTTCTTCAAAGTCTTTTCGCTTACACGGGTAATTCTTCAACTGCCATGCATCAGGGTCAGGGGGAGGGCTTGTTACCACACAGATCTGTGGATCTCCGGGGTTTGAGGGTGACAAGGATGCTGCTGGTGTCAAAACCACAACGTGGGAACCACAGAACCCCTAGTTGGTTTTCAGTGTTTCCGTGCATTTAATTCATCATACCTTTGGTCAAGAAAACTTGTAAGCTCTCAGATTGTCCCAAAGGTGGCGCATGAAATCAAATCAGGAGAACAGTTTCCTACGAGGTGTAGCCTGGGAAAGTTGGGGGTGACTGATGGAAAGGAGGAGTGAAGCTCCGCCCTTTCCGCTGCGAGGTTGTGCCCGAGGCTATTTAAACCCACCCTGGCTGGCCTGTACTCAGATCTTCGCAGAGCGGAGCAGCGGCCGGAGCGTTTGGCGGACTCTGCGTGGACTTGGAGCTCACAGCGTCTGGTGACTTGGAAGCGGATTCAGAGGACAGGACAGAACACTTGGGCAAGTGAATCTCTGTCTGTCTGTCTGTCTGTCTGTCTCATTGGTTGGTTTATTTCCATTTTCTTAAGGAGCACATACCTCACACCCCACACACACAAACACACACACACACGCACACACACACACACACACACACACACACACACACACACACACACTCCTTCATTCTGCGGGTTTGGAAATTAGTAGGGGTCCCTGGGAGCTGCAGGTTTCCTAATCATGTCTGCACCTAAGAACACTAGGGTCTTGTCTGGCTCTTCTTATGAACGGTCCCCCAGCCCGGACTCCCCAAGATCCATGCTAGCCTCACCCAGCTTCTCCCTCTCCCCTCTCAGAAACTCAGACTTAAGAGGAAGCTCCTCACCAGGGATCCGGAGCTACCATTCACCATCCCCTAGGGCTTCACCACACTCACCTCTGTCTTCACCAGTATCCCACAATCTCCCATGTCCCTGTCCTCTCTGTGATGGGCAATCAATGAAGCCATTGGGCTCTCCCATGTCCTCCTCTGAGGATTCTTCAGAGTCACCACGTTCATCAGTAATATACCACATGTTCCTACTGCCATCACCCAGCAGCTCACCCCCAGCTCTCGGGGAGTCTCCTGAGTCTCCCAGCTACTCTCCAAACAACCCCAGATTTCAGCTGGAGTCAGCCCCCCACACCCAGGAATCACCTACAAACTCACGAGCCTCACGGTGCTCCTGCCCTGTGTCTTTCATCTCTTCACCCCCAGGCCTCAGGGACTCTCCTGTGGCTCCCAGTTACTCTCAAGCCATCCCCAGGTTCCTGCGGGAGTCAGCCCCATGCACCCAGGAGTCCCACAGAGACTCACAGGTCTCGGGAGAATATGAGCGGTCCCCCAGCCCTGACTCCTCAAGATTCATGCCTGCCTCACCCAGCATCTACCTCTCCCCTACCAGGAACTCAGACCCAAGGGGCAGCTCCTCACAAGGGATGTGGAAGTACTCTACATCATCCCGCAGGGCTTCACCACTCTCACATCCGTCATCGACAGAATTCCACAACTTTACATTTCCCTCTCCTGACCAAGCAGGACAATCACTCATGTCATTGTGTTCTCCCGTGTCCTCCTCGGGAGATTCCTCACAGTCACCCCATTCATCAATAATATACCATATGTTCTTACTGCCATCATCCAGCAGCTCACCCCCAGCCACCAATGACTCTCCTGTCTGTCCCAGCTACTCTCCAACCACGCCCACATTTCAGCGCGGGTCAGATCCAGGAACCCAGGGATCACCACCAAGCTCACCACTTTTACTGTGTTACTCCCCAGTCTCTAGCACGTCTTTATCTCCAACCCTCAGGGATTCTCCTGTCTGTCCCAGCTACTCTCCAACCACGCCCACATTTCAGCGGGAGTCCGTTGCAGGCACCCAGAAATCACCACCAAACTCACCAATTTCACTGCGTTACTCCCCAGTCTCTCTCATGTCTTCACCAGCCCTCAGGGACTCTCCGGTCTGTCCCAGCTACTCTCCAACCACGCCCACATTTCAGCTGGAAGCAGTTCCTTGCACCCCGGAATCAACACCAAACTCACCAATTTCACTCAATTACTCTCCAGTCTCTCTCATGTCTTCACCAGCCATCAGGGACTCTCCCGTCTGTCCCAGCTACTCTCCAACCACGCCCACATTTCTGCTGGAGTCAGTTCCAGGCATCCCGGAGTCACCACCAAACTCACCAATTTCACTCAATTACTCTCCAGTCTCTCTCATGTCTTCAGCAGCCCTCAGGGACTCTACTGTCTGTCGCAGCTACTCTCCAACTACGCCCAGATTTCAGCTCGAAGCAGTTCCTTCCACCCCGGAGTCACCACCAAACTCACCAATTTCACTCAAGTACTCTCCAGTCTCTCTCATGTCTTCAGCAGCCCTCAGGGACTCTCCTGTCTGTCCCAGCTACTCTCCAACCACCCCCACATTTCAGCTGGAGTCAGTTCCTGGCACCCCGGAGTCACCCCAAACTCACCAGTTTCACTGAGATACTCCCCGGTCTGTCTCATGTCTTCACCTCCAGCCTTCAGGGACTCTCCTGTGTGTCCCAGCTACTCTCCAACCACGCCCACATTTCAGCAGGAGTCCGTTCCAGGCACCCAGGAATTACATACAAACTCAGCAGTTTCACTGTGTTACTCCCCAGTCTCTCTCATGTCTTCACCCCCAGCCCCCTGGGACTCTCATGTCTGTCCCAGCTACTCTACCACCACGCCCAGATTTCAGAGGGAGTCAGCCTCCCACACTCTGGAATCACCTACAGACTCACAGACTTCACGGAGGTCCTCCCTGGTCTCTCTCAGGTCTTTGCCCTCAGCCCACAGGGACTCTTGTGTCTCTTTCAGCTACTCTCAAAACTTCTCTAGATTCCAGCTTTCCAGCTGGACTCAGTTCCAGGCACCCACGACACACCACCGAACTCACGAATTTCACTGACTTACTCCCCAGTCTCTCTCATGTTCTCACCCCCAGCCCTCAGGGACTCTTCTGTCTCTCTCAGTTACTCTCCAACCATCTCCACATTACACCTGGGGTCAGCTTCCCACACCCAGGTATCACCTACAAACTCACGGACCTTACTGCAACCCTCCCCCATTTCTTTCACCTCTTCACCGCCTGCCTTCAGGGACTCTCCTGTGTCTCCCAGCTTCTCTCCAGCCTTCCCCAGATTTCTGCCACAGTCAGCCCCAGGCACCCAAGGGAACCCTGGACACTCACAGGCCTCACCAGGCTACCTCCCAATGACCTGTATCTATAAAGGGACGGCTCGCACGCTTTCCTCAGGGACCCCAAACCCATCTCCACTTACACTCAGACACTCCCAGGGCCTGGCAGCTACTCCCCGTTATTGTCCTTCAGTTCGAAGCCCTGGCCAATCTACTAGCCAACATGATGCAGCTACCTGGCCATGTCTCCACATTTCTGGGGAGGGCCCCACACCCAGCCGCAGAAGAGCCCCTCCTGCATTCCGTCCTCACACACAGGCCTGTCCATCCACTTGCTACTGTCACACTCTTGCCAGCAGAAGAGGCCCCTGTAATGGCCGATATCACCGCCCAGTCTATCCTCACCCCACAGCTGTGCAGCGGGACCCTCCTGCTGGCCCACGTGGCTGCCAGAGCCCATGCTGGCATGACGCTCCAGCATGTCGGCGTCCCTGCGGGCCACGCTACCGGTGACATGGCTCGCATGACCCTCCTTCCCGGCAGTGACACTGCTGATGTGAACCCCAGTTTCACAGCTGTCATTTGTAGATAGGACCATTTTCCCTTTCCTCTCTACCTTCCATTCACAGGGCTTCTCATTCTCTCTGTTTCTGCCTCCGTTTCAGAGATTTACTCACCTTTTTCTCTCTCACTATGTCTGCCGTGGTCTCCAGGAGAGTGTGCCACATAAAATTGCCCCATTAAAAGTCATGAATTGAGTGGATTTTAGTATATTTGTGCTTGTGCACATTCAATTTTAATTCGCAATCCATTTTAGAAGGTTTTACCACCCCCGACCAGAGAAAAACCCTGTGGACATTAGTCACTCCTCATTCTGTCTCAAACCCTCTCCCTGACCCTCAGCCCTAGGTAACAACTGCATAGAGCGATCAACCCCATATGCATAGATTTCCATATTGTGGACATTTCCTATACACGGAATTGCACAATACGTGAGCTTTTATGACTGACATAACACTTTTAGCACAATATTTTCAAGATTCATCCACATTGCAGCCCTACCCACAGGGGGAAACCGCATTTTGTGGTTTCAGTAACACCGGGTGTTTTCTCCTTCCTTCCTTCCTTCCTTCCTTCCTTCCTTCCTTCCTTCCTTCCTTCCTTCCTTCCTTCCTCCTATTTCTCTCTTATTCCTTCTGCCCTCTCTCTTCCATATGCCTTAGGTGCATCCTACGTCCTGCGTCCTTTTGGGGAATCCTCAACAGGTGCTGGAAAATTGTGTTATCGTGATTATTTACCGCTATCTCTCTTTCATGGTTCTCCATCAGTTGTAAGCATCTATTGGTTTATCCCAGGTCACTAAGTATATTTTAATTAGGTGCACCTGTTTTTCTTTATACACCTGTTTCTGGAGTATCGGGTCGGATACTCATAAACACAGTGTATCTCAGAAACGCATCTAATATTCCAATAAACCCAGCATAACGTTGAAAAATCATAAATCAAACCAACATAAGTCACGGTTTGTCGGTGGATATGGGCTCCATCAATTCCATTGTCTTCAATAATGCTGTACACCATTAACAATGGCAGACTGATTGGGCGTGGATGTGGATAACATTATAAAAATCGGTTATTAGAGGGATACTTCTTTAACCTGACTGAAGAGCTGATCTAATGGTATTAGTACAGTGCATGCTTATGTGAGATGTTTTGAGACAGAGTAGTACATTTGTGTATGAAATTCTGTGGCTTTTTTCACTTAGTAGGAACCTTTGTGTGTGGAAAACTGAGAAAATTGCTTTCTGCTGTAGAGTCTGGCATTCACGGTAGATTAAAGCTTATTTTTCTGGAAGTAAATCTTATTCAATAAAATACTACTCTTTATAATAAAAAACAAAGACACTGGTGATGTGAAGTCATTATCCTCAGCAAACTAATCCAGGAACAGAAAACCAAACGCCACATTCTCACTTATAATGGGAGCCGAAAAATGGGATCACATGGACACAGGAAGGGGAACAACACACACTGGGGCCTTTCGGGAGGCAGAGCGTTAAGAAAAACAGCTACTGCATGCTGGGCTTAATACCTAGGTGATGGGTTGACAGGTGCAGCAAACCACCATGGCACACGTTTACCTTAGTAACAAATCTGCACACCCTGCCCATGTATCCCAGAACTTAGAAACAAAACGAAAGCAAAGAGAACGAGAAAGCAATAGCAAACCGCTAACGGCAAAACAAAGTTTCAAACTCCGAAAGTGACAGACCAATTTTTGGTTCAAATCATGGTTCTCGACCCAGGTGCCATAAGGTCAGGATAAAGAATTTGATTACGTATTGTAAAGAAGACATGCAGCGGATGACCAGAAAAATTGTTCTCAACATACGTGTGGCTTCGAGTTCAACGGTGACGCTATCTACCGGGACATAGCATTAGATTCCAAAGGGCCGAGTCCCGCAAGACTGGCCTCCCACACTAATAACAATGGGAAGCCCTACGTTGTTTTACCTGTGCTTCTCAGCAACTGGCTGTAAATCAGGTTTCCACCACTCCCAGTTTTAGTTGCATTCATTTGCTGGAAGAGCTCACAGCACGCAGGGAAACACTGACATTTCCCATTTTCTGTATTTTAGCGGATATTGCAAAAACTTCAGAAAAAACTTTTGGGCCCGGCATGTGGGGAGGGGCGCACTGCCTTCCAGGAAGTGTTATCCAGAAGCTCTCTAAACCCAGTCCTTTTGGGTTTTTATGGAGACCTCATTCTATAGGCATGATGGGTTAAACCATAGGCTATTGGTCATCAACCCCACCTGAGGCTCTCAACCCTCCCTGGAAATTGGGGTTGAGGCTTTGCCATTCTCAGTCTGAGTAAAAGAATTTACACAAACGGAATTTTAAAACAGATTAGCATAACTGGAAACTTAACTAGATGATGGAATTATCTGGAGCCACACCTTGATATTCCTAACCCGAGCACCCTCATCCAACGAATGCTCCACCCAACTGGCTCCCAAGCCTCTACGGGGTTCCAGAGCAAAAGGATGTTTCTACAACGCCTATCTCCACCTCTTCTTCAAAGTCTTTTCGCTTACACGGGTAATTCTTCAACTGCCATGCATCAGGGTCAGGGGGAGGGCTTGTTACCACACAGATCTGTGGATCTCCGGGGTTTGAGGGTGACAAGGATGCTGCTGGTGTCAAAACCACAACGTGGGAACCACAGAACCCCTAGTTGGTTTTCAGTGTTTCCGTGCATTTAATTCATCATACCTTTGGTCAAGAAAACTTGTAAGCTCTCAGATTGTCCCAAAGGTGGCGCATGAAATCAAATCAGGAGAACAGTTTCCTACGAGGTGTAGCCTGGGAAAGTTGGGGGTGACTGATGGAAAGGAGGAGTGAAGCTCCGCCCTTTCCGCTGCGAGGTTGTGCCCGAGGCTATTTAAACCCACCCTGGCTGGCCTGTACTCAGATCTTCGCAGAGCGGAGCAGCGGCCGGAGCGTTTGGCGGACTCTGCGTGGACTTGGAGCTCACAGCGTCTGGTGACTTGGAAGCGGATTCAGAGGACAGGACAGAACACTTGGGCAAGTGAATCTCTGTCTGTCTGTCTGTCTGTCTGTCTCATTGGTTGGTTTATTTCCATTTTCTTAAGGAGCACATACCTCACACCCCACACACACAAACACACACACACACGCACACACACACACACACACACACACACACACACACACACACACACACACACACTCCTTCATTCTGCGGGTTTGGAAATTAGTAGGGGTCCCTGGGAGCTGCAGGTTTCCTAATCATGTCTGCACCTAAGAACACTAGGGTCTTGTCTGGCTCTTCTTATGAACGGTCCCCCAGCCCGGACTCCCCAAGATCCATGCTAGCCTCACCCAGCTTCTCCCTCTCCCCTCTCAGAAACTCAGACTTAAGAGGAAGCTCCTCACCAGGGATCCGGAGCTACCATTCACCATCCCCTAGGGCTTCACCACACTCACCTCTGTCTTCACCAGTATCCCACAATCTCCCATGTCCCTGTCCTCTCTGTGATGGGCAATCAATGAAGCCATTGGGCTCTCCCATGTCCTCCTCTGAGGATTCTTCAGAGTCACCACGTTCATCAGTAATATACCACATGTTCCTACTGCCATCACCCAGCAGCTCACCCCCAGCTCTCGGGGAGTCTCCTGAGTCTCCCAGCTACTCTCCAAACAACCCCAGATTTCAGCTGGAGTCAGCCCCCCACACCCAGGAATCACCTACAAACTCACGAGCCTCACGGTGCTCCTGCCCTGTGTCTTTCATCTCTTCACCCCCAGGCCTCAGGGACTCTCCTGTGGCTCCCAGTTACTCTCAAGCCATCCCCAGGTTCCTGCGGGAGTCAGCCCCATGCACCCAGGAGTCCCACAGAGACTCACAGGTCTCGGGAGAATATGAGCGGTCCCCCAGCCCTGACTCCTCAAGATTCATGCCTGCCTCACCCAGCATCTACCTCTCCCCTACCAGGAACTCAGACCCAAGGGGCAGCTCCTCACAAGGGATGTGGAAGTACTCTACATCATCCCGCAGGGCTTCACCACTCTCACATCCGTCATCGACAGAATTCCACAACTTTACATTTCCCTCTCCTGACCAAGCAGGACAATCACTCATGTCATTGTGTTCTCCCGTGTCCTCCTCGGGAGATTCCTCACAGTCACCCCATTCATCAATAATATACCATATGTTCTTACTGCCATCATCCAGCAGCTCACCCCCAGCCACCAATGACTCTCCTGTCTGTCCCAGCTACTCTCCAACCACACCCACATTTCAGCGCGGGTCAGATCCAGGAACCCAGGGATCACCACCAAGCTCACCACTTTTACTGTGTTACTCCCCAGTCTCTAGCACGTCTTTATCTCCAACCCTCAGGGATTCTCCTGTCTGTCCCAGCTACTCTCCAACCACGCCCACATTTCAGCGGGAGTCCGTTGCAGGCACCCAGAAATCACCACCAAACTCACCAATTTCACTGCGTTACTCCCCAGTCTCTCTCATGTCTTCACCAGCCCTCAGGGACTCTCCGGTCTGTCCCAGCTACTCTCCAACCACGCCCACATTTCAGCTGGAAGCAGTTCCTTGCACCCCGGAATCAACACCAAACTCACCAATTTCACTCAATTACTCTCCAGTCTCTCTCATGTCTTCACCAGCCATCAGGGACTCTCCCGTCTGTCCCAGCTACTCTCCAACCACGCCCACATTTCTGCTGGAGTCAGTTCCAGGCATCCCGGAGTCACCACCAAACTCACCAATTTCACTCAATTACTCTCCAGTCTCTCTCATGTCTTCAGCAGCCCTCAGGGACTCTACTGTCTGTCGCAGCTACTCTCCAACTACGCCCAGATTTCAGCTCGAAGCAGTTCCTTCCACCCCGGAGTCACCACCAAACTCACCAATTTCACTCAAGTACTCTCCAGTCTCTCTCATGTCTTCAGCAGCCCTCAGGGACTCTCCTGTCTGTCCCAGCTACTCTCCAACCACCCCCACATTTCAGCTGGAGTCAGTTCCTGGCACCCCGGAGTCACCCCAAACTCACCAGTTTCACTGAGATACTCCCCGGTCTGTCTCATGTCTTCACCTCCAGCCTTCAGGGACTCTCCTGTGTGTCCCAGCTACTCTCCAACCACGCCCACATTTCAGCAGGAGTCCGTTCCAGGCACCCAGGAATTACATACAAACTCAGCAGTTTCACTGTGTTACTCCCCAGTCTCTCTCATGTCTTCACCCCCAGCCCCCTGGGACTCTCATGTCTGTCCCAGCTACTCTACCACCACGCCCAGATTTCAGAGGGAGTCAGCCTCCCACACTCTGGAATCACCTACAGACTCACAGACTTCACGGAGGTCCTCCCTGGTCTCTCTCAGGTCTTTGCCCTCAGCCCACAGGGACTCTTGTGTCTCTTTCAGCTACTCTCAAAACTTCTCTAGATTCCAGCTTTCCAGCTGGACTCAGTTCCAGGCACCCACGACACACCACCGAACTCACGAATTTCACTGACTTACTCCCCAGTCTCTCTCATGTTCTCACCCCCAGCCCTCAGGGACTCTTCTGTCTCTCTCAGTTACTCTCCAACCATCTCCACATTACACCTGGGGTCAGCTTCCCACACCCAGGTATCACCTACAAACTCACGGACCTTACTGCAACCCTCCCCCATTTCTTTCACCTCTTCACCGCCTGCCTTCAGGGACTCTCCTGTGTCTCCCAGCTTCTCTCCAGCCTTCCCCAGATTTCTGCCACAGTCAGCCCCAGGCACCCAAGGGAACCCTGGACACTCACAGGCCTCACCAGGCTACCTCCCAATGACCTGTATCTATAAAGGGACGGCTCGCACGCTTTCCTCAGGGACCCCAAACCCATCTCCACTTACACTCAGACACTCCCAGGGCCTGGCAGCTACTCCCCGTTATTGTCCTTCAGTTCGAAGCCCTGGCCAATCTACTAGCCAACATGATGCAGCTACCTGGCCATGTCTCCACATTTCTGGGGAGGGCCCCACACCCAGCCGCAGAAGAGCCCCTCCTGCATTCCGTCCTCACACACAGGCCTGTCCATCCACTTGCTACTGTCACACTCTTGCCAGCAGAAGAGGCCCCTGTAATGGCCGATATCACCGCCCAGTCTATCCTCACCCCACAGCTGTGCAGCGGGACCCTCCTGCTGGCCCACGTGGCTGCCAGAGCCCATGCTGGCATGACGCTCCAGCATGTCGGCGTCCCTGCGGGCCACGCTACCGGTGACATGGCTCGCATGACCCTCCTTCCCGGCAGTGACACTGCTGATGTGAACCCCAGTTTCACAGCTGTCATTTGTAGATAGGACCATTTTCCCTTTCCTCTCTACCTTCCATTCACAGGGCTTCTCATTCTCTCTGTTTCTGCCTCCGTTTCAGAGATTTACTCACCTTTTTCTCTCTCACTATGTCTGCCGTGGTCTCCAGGAGAGTGTGCCACATAAAATTGCCCCATTAAAAGTCATGAATTGAGTGGATTTTAGTATATTTGTGCTTGTGCACATTCAATTTTAATTCGCAATCCATTTTAGAAGGTTTTACCACCCCCGACCAGAGAAAAACCCTGTGGACATTAGTCACTCCTCATTCTGTCTCAAACCCTCTCCCTGACCCTCAGCCCTAGGTAACAACTGCATAGAGCGATCAACCCCATATGCATAGATTTCCATATTGTGGACATTTCCTATACACGGAATTGCACAATACGTGAGCTTTTATGACTGACATAACACTTTTAGCACAATATTTTCAAGATTCATCCACATTGCAGCCCTACCCACAGGGGGAAACCGCATTTTGTGGTTTCAGTAACACCGGGTGTTTTCTCCTTCCTTCCTTCCTTCCTTCCTTCCTTCCTTCCTTCCTTCCTTCCTTCCTTCCTTCCTCCTATTTCTCTCTTATTCCTTCTGCCCTCTCTCTTCCATATGCCTTAGGTGCATCCTACGTCCTGCGTCCTTTTGGGGAATCCTCAACAGGTGCTGGAAAATTGTGTTATCGTGATTATTTACCGCTATCTCTCTTTCATGGTTCTCCATCAGTTGTAAGCATCTATTGGTTTATCCCAGGTCACTAAGTATATTTTAATTAGGTGCACCTGTTTTTCTTTATACACCTGTTTCTGGAGTATCGGGTCGGATACTCATAAACACAGTGTATCTCAGAAACGCATCTAATATTCCAATAAACCCAGCATAACGTTGAAAAATCATAAATCAAACCAACATAAGTCACGGTTTGTCGGTGGATATGGGCTCCATCAATTCCATTGTCTTCAATAATGCTGTACACCATTAACAATGGCAGACTGATTGGGCGTGGATGTGGATAACATTATAAAAATCGGTTATTAGAGGGATACTTCTTTAACCTGACTGAAGAGCTGATCTAATGGTATTAGTACAGTGCATGCTTATGTGAGATGTTTTGAGACAGAGTAGTACATTTGTGTATGAAATTCTGTGGCTTTTTTCACTTAGTAGGAACCTTTGTGTGTGGAAAACTGAGAAAATTGCTTTCTGCTGTAGAGTCTGGCATTCACGGTAGATTAAAGCTTATTTTTCTGGAAGTAAATCTTATTCAATAAAATACTACTCTTTATAATAAAAAACAAAGACACTGGTGATGTGAAGTCATTATCCTCAGCAAACTAATCCAGGAACAGAAAACCAAACGCCACATTCTCACTTATAATGGGAGCCGAAAAATGGGATCACATGGACACAGGAAGGGGAACAACACACACTGGGGCCTTTCGGGAGGCAGAGCGTTAAGAAAAACAGCTACTGCATGCTGGGCTTAATACCTAGGTGATGGGTTGACAGGTGCAGCAAACCACCATGGCACACGTTTACCTTAGTAACAAATCTGCACACCCTGCCCATGTATCCCAGAACTTAGAAACAAAACGAAAGCAAAGAGAACGAGAAAGCAATAGCAAACCGCTAACGGCAAAACAAAGTTTCAAACTCCGAAAGTGACAGACCAATTTTTGGTTCAAATCATGGTTCTCGACCCAGGTGCCATAAGGTCAGGATAAAGAATTTGATTACGTATTGTAAAGAAGACATGCAGCGGATGACCAGAAAAATTGTTCTCAACATACGTGTGGCTTCGAGTTCAACGGTGACGCTATCTACCGGGACATAGCATTAGATTCCAAAGGGCCGAGTCCCGCAAGACTGGCCTCCCACACTAATAACAATGGGAAGCCCTACGTTGTTTTACCTGTGCTTCTCAGCAACTGGCTGTAAATCAGGTTTCCACCACTCCCAGTTTTAGTTGCATTCATTTGCTGGAAGAGCTCACAGCACGCAGGGAAACACTGACATTTCCCATTTTCTGTATTTTAGCGGATATTGCAAAAACTTCAGAAAAAACTTTTGGGCCCGGCATGTGGGGAGGGGCGCACTGCCTTCCAGGAAGTGTTATCCAGAAGCTCTCTAAACCCAGTCCTTTTGGGTTTTTATGGAGACCTCATTCTATAGGCATGATGGGTTAAACCATAGGCTATTGGTCATCAACCCCACCTGAGGCTCTCAACCCTCCCTGGAAATTGGGGTTGAGGCTTTGCCATTCTCAGTCTGAGTAAAAGAATTTACACAAACGGAATTTTAAAACAGATTAGCATAACTGGAAACTTAACTAGATGATGGAATTATCTGGAGCCACACCTTGATATTCCTAACCCGAGCACCCTCATCCAACGAATGCTCCACCCAACTGGCTCCCAAGCCTCTACGGGGTTCCAGAGCAAAAGGATGTTTCTACAACGCCTATCTCCACCTCTTCTTCAAAGTCTTTTCGCTTACACGGGTAATTCTTCAACTGCCATGCATCAGGGTCAGGGGGAGGGCTTGTTACCACACAGATCTGTGGATCTCCGGGGTTTGAGGGTGACAAGGATGCTGCTGGTGTCAAAACCACAACGTGGGAACCACAGAACCCCTAGTTGGTTTTCAGTGTTTCCGTGCATTTAATTCATCATACCTTTGGTCAAGAAAACTTGTAAGCTCTCAGATTGTCCCAAAGGTGGCGCATGAAATCAAATCAGGAGAACAGTTTCCTACGAGGTGTAGCCTGGGAAAGTTGGGGGTGACTGATGGAAAGGAGGAGTGAAGCTCCGCCCTTTCCGCTGCGAGGTTGTGCCCGAGGCTATTTAAACCCACCCTGGCTGGCCTGTACTCAGATCTTCGCAGAGCGGAGCAGCGGCCGGAGCGTTTGGCGGACTCTGCGTGGACTTGGAGCTCACAGCGTCTGGTGACTTGGAAGCGGATTCAGAGGACAGGACAGAACACTTGGGCAAGTGAATCTCTGTCTGTCTGTCTGTCTGTCTGTCTCATTGGTTGGTTTATTTCCATTTTCTTAAGGAGCACATACCTCACACCCCACACACACAAACACACACACACACGCGCACACACACACACACACACACACACACACTCCTTCATTCTGCGGGTTTGGAAATTAGTAGGGGTCCCTGGGAGCTGCAGGTTTCCTAATCATGTCTGCACCTAAGAACACTAGGGTCTTGTCTGGCTCTTCTTATGAACGGTCCCCCAGCCCAGACTCCCCAAGATCCATGCTAGCCTCACCCAGCTTCTCCCTCTCCCCTCTCAGAAACTCAGACTTAAGAGGAAGCTCCTCACCAGGGATCCGGAGCTACCATTCACCATCCCCTAGGGCTTCACCACACTCACCTCTGTCTTCACCAGTATCCCACAATCTCCCATGTCCCTGTCCTCTCTGTGATGGGCAATCAATGAAGCCATTGGGCTCTCCCATGTCCTCCTCTGAGGATTCTTCAGAGTCACCACGTTCATCAGTAATATACCACATGTTCCTACTGCCATCACCCAGCAGCTCACCCCCAGCTCTCGGGGAGTCTCCTGAGTCTCCCAGCTACTCTCCAAACAACCCCAGATTTCAGCTGGAGTCAGCCCCCCACACCCAGGAGTCACCTACAAACTCACGAGCCTCACGGTGCTCCTGCCCTGTGTCTTTCATCTCTTCACCCCCAGGCCTCAGGGACTCTCCTGTGGCTCCCAGTTACTCTCAAGCCATCCCCAGGTTCCTGCGGGAGTCAGCCCCATGCACCCAGGAGTCCCACAGAGACTCACAGGTCTCGGGAGAATATGAGCGGTCCCCCAGCCCTGACTCCTCAAGATTCATGCCTGCCTCACCCAGCATCTACCTCTCCCCTACCAGGAACTCAGACCCAAGGGGCAGCTCCTCACAAGGGATGTGGAAGTACTCTACATCATCCCGCAGGGCTTCACCACTCTCACATCCGTCATCGACAGAATTCCACAACTTTACATTTCCCTCTCCTGACCAAGCAGGACAATCACTCATGTCATTGTGTTCTCCCGTGTCCTCCTCGGGAGATTCCTCACAGTCACCCCATTCATCAATAATATACCATATGTTCTTACTGCCATCATCCAGCAGCTCACCCCCAGCCACCAATGACTCTCCTGTCTGTCCCAGCTACTCTCCAACCACGCCCACATTTCAGCGCGGGTCAGATCCAGGAACCCAGGGATCACCACCAAGCTCACCACTTTTACTGTGTTACTCCCCAGTCTCTAGCACGTCTTTATCTCCAACCCTCAGGGATTCTCCTGTCTGTCCCAGCTACTCTCCAACCACGCCCACATTTCAGCGGGAGTCCGTTGCAGGCACCCAGAAATCACCACCAAACTCACCAATTTCACTGCGTTACTCCCCAGTCTCTCTCATGTCTTCACCAGCCCTCAGGGACTCTCCGGTCTGTCCCAGCTACTCTCCAACCACGCCCACATTTCAGCTGGAAGCAGTTCCTTGCACCCCGGAATCAACACCAAACTCACCAATTTCACTCAATTACTCTCCAGTCTCTCTCATGTCTTCACCAGCCATCAGGGACTCTCCCGTCTGTCCCAGCTACTCTCCAACCACGCCCACATTTCTGCTGGAGTCAGTTCCAGGCATCCCGGAGTCACCACCAAACTCACCAATTTCACTCAATTACTCTCCAGTCTCTCTCATGTCTTCAGCAGCCCTCAGGGACTCTACTGTCTGTCGCAGCTACTCTCCAACTACGCCCAGATTTCAGCTCGAAGCAGTTCCTTCCACCCCGGAGTCACCACCAAACTCACCAATTTCACTCAAGTACTCTCCAGTCTCTCTCATGTCTTCAGCAGCCCTCAGGGACTCTCCTGTCTGTCCCAGCTACTCTCCAACCACCCCCACATTTCAGCTGGAGTCAGTTCCTGGCACCCCGGAGTCACCCCAAACTCACCAGTTTCACTGAGATACTCCCCGGTCTGTCTCATGTCTTCACCTCCAGCCTTCAGGGACTCTCCTGTGTGTCCCAGCTACTCTCCAACCACGCCCACATTTCAGCAGGAGTCCGTTCCAGGCACCCAGGAATTACATACAAACTCAGCAGTTTCACTGTGTTACTCCCCAGTCTCTCTCATGTCTTCACCCCCAGCCCCCTGGGACTCTCATGTCTGTCCCAGCTACTCTACCACCACGCCCAGATTTCAGAGGGAGTCAGCCTCCCACACTCTGGAATCACCTACAGACTCACAGACTTCACGGAGGTCCTCCCTGGTCTCTCTCAGGTCTTTGCCCTCAGCCCACAGGGACTCTTGTGTCTCTTTCAGCTACTCTCAAAACTTCTCTAGATTCCAGCTTTCCAGCTGGACTCAGTTCCAGGCACCCACGACACACCACCGAACTCACGAATTTCACTGACTTACTCCCCAGTCTCTCTCATGTTCTCACCCCCAGCCCTCAGGGACTCTTCTGTCTCTCTCAGTTACTCTCCAACCATCTCCACATTACACCTGGGGTCAGCTTCCCACACCCAGGTATCACCTACAAACTCACGGACCTTACTGCAACCCTCCCCCATTTCTTTCACCTCTTCACCGCCTGCCTTCAGGGACTCTCCTGTGTCTCCCAGCTTCTCTCCAGCCTTCCCCAGATTTCTGCCACAGTCAGCCCCAGGCACCCAAGGGAACCCTGGACACTCACAGGCCTCACCAGGCTACCTCCCAATGACCTGTATCTATAAAGGGACGGCTCGCACGCTTTCCTCAGGGACCCCAAACCCATCTCCACTTACACTCAGACACTCCCAGGGCCTGGCAGCTACTCCCCGTTATTGTCCTTCAGTTCGAAGCCCTGGCCAATCTACTAGCCAACATGATGCAGCTACCTGGCCATGTCTCCACATTTCTGGGGAGGGCCCCACACCCAGCCGCAGAAGAGCCCCTCCTGCATTCCGTCCTCACACACAGGCCTGTCCATCCACTTGCTACTGTCACACTCTTGCCAGCAGAAGAGGCCCCTGTAATGGCCGATATCACCGCCCAGTCTATCCTCACCCCACAGCTGTGCAGCGGGACCCTCCTGCTGGCCCACGTGGCTGCCAGAGCCCATGCTGGCATGACGCTCCAGCATGTCGGCGTCCCTGCGGGCCACGCTACCGGTGACATGGCTCGCATGACCCTCCTTCCCGGCAGTGACACTGCTGATGTGAACCCCAGTTTCACAGCTGTCATTTGTAGATAGGACCATTTTCCCTTTCCTCTCTACCTTCCATTCACAGGGCTTCTCATTCTCTCTGTTTCTGCCTCCGTTTCAGAGATTTACTCACCTTTTTCTCTCTCACTATGTCTGCCGTGGTCTCCAGGAGAGTGTGCCACATAAAATTGCCCCATTAAAAGTCATGAATTGAGTGGATTTTAGTATATTTGTGCTTGTGCACATTCAATTTTAATTCGCAATCCATTTTAGAAGGTTTTACCACCCCCGACCAGAGAAAAACCCTGTGGACATTAGTCACTCCTCATTCTGTCTCAAACCCTCTCCCTGACCCTCAGCCCTAGGTAACAACTGCATAGAGCGATCAACCCCATATGCATAGATTTCCATATTGTGGACATTTCCTATACACGGAATTGCACAATACGTGAGCTTTTATGACTGACATAACACTTTTAGCACAATATTTTCAAGATTCATCCACATTGCAGCCCTACCCACAGGGGGAAACCGCATTTTGTGGTTTCAGTAACACCGGGTGTTTTCTCCTTCCTTCCTTCCTTCCTTCCTTCCTTCCTTCCTTCCTTCCTTCCTTCCTTCCTTCCTTCCTTCCTCCTATTTCTCTCTTATTCCTTCTGCCCTCTCTCTTCCATATGCCTTAGGTGCATCCTACGTCCTGCGTCCTTTTGGGGAATCCTCAACAGGTGCTGGAAAATTGTGTTATCGTGATTATTTACCGCTATCTCTCTTTCATGGTTCTCCATCAGTTGTAAGCATCTATTGGTTTATCCCAGGTCACTAAGTATATTTTAATTAGGTGCACCTGTTTTTCTTTATACACCTGTTTCTGGAGTATCGGGTCGGATACTCATAAACACAGTGTATCTCAGAAACGCATCTAATATTCCAATAAACCCAGCATAACGTTGAAAAATCATAAATCAAACCAACATAAGTCACGGTTTGTCGGTGGATATGGGCTCCATCAATTCCATTGTCTTCAATAATGCTGTACACCATTAACAATGGCAGACTGATTGGGCGTGGATGTGGATAACATTATAAAAATCGGTTATTAGAGGGATACTTCTTTAACCTGACTGAAGAGCTGATCTAATGGTATTAGTACAGTGCATGCTTATGTGAGATGTTTTGAGACAGAGTAGTACATTTGTGTATGAAATTCTGTGGCTTTTTTCACTTAGTAGGAACCTTTGTGTGTGGAAAACTGAGAAAATTGCTTTCTGCTGTAGAGTCTGGCATTCACGGTAGATTAAAGCTTATTTTTCTGGAAGTAAATCTTATTCAATAAAATACTACTCTTTATAATAAAAAACAAAGACACTGGTGATGTGAAGTCATTATCCTCAGCAAACTAATCCAGGAACAGAAAACCAAACGCCACATTCTCACTTATAATGGGAGCCGAAAAATGGGATCACATGGACACAGGAAGGGGAACAACACACACTGGGGCCTTTCGGGAGGCAGAGCGTTAAGAAAAACAGCTACTGCATGCTGGGCTTAATACCTAGGTGATGGGTTGACAGGTGCAGCAAACCACCATGGCACACGTTTACCTTAGTAACAAATCTGCACACCCTGCCCATGTATCCCAGAACTTAGAAACAAAACGAAAGCAAAGAGAACGAGAAAGCAATAGCAAACCGCTAACGGCAAAACAAAGTTTCAAACTCCGAAAGTGACAGACCAATTTTTGGTTCAAATCATGGTTCTCGACCCAGGTGCCATAAGGTCAGGATAAAGAATTTGATTACGTATTGTAAAGAAGACATGCAGCGGATGACCAGAAAAATTGTTCTCAACATACGTGTGGCTTCGAGTTCAACGGTGACGCTATCTACCGGGACATAGCATTAGATTCCAAAGGGCCGAGTCCCGCAAGACTGGCCTCCCACACTAATAACAATGGGAAGCCCTACGTTGTTTTACCTGTGCTTCTCAGCAACTGGCTGTAAATCAGGTTTCCACCACTCCCAGTTTTAGTTGCATTCATTTGCTGGAAGAGCTCACAGCACGCAGGGAAACACTGACATTTCCCATTTTCTGTATTTTAGCGGATATTGCAAAAACTTCAGAAAAAACTTTTGGGCCCGGCATGTGGGGAGGGGCGCACTGCCTTCCAGGAAGTGTTATCCAGAAGCTCTCTAAACCCAGTCCTTTTGGGTTTTTATGGAGACCTCATTCTATAGGCATGATGGGTTAAACCATAGGCTATTGGTCATCAACCCCACCTGAGGCTCTCAACCCTCCCTGGAAATTGGGGTTGAGGCTTTGCCATTCTCAGTCTGAGTAAAAGAATTTACACAAACGGAATTTTAAAACAGATTAGCATAACTGGAAACTTAACTAGATGATGGAATTATCTGGAGCCACACCTTGATATTCCTAACCCGAGCACCCTCATCCAACGAATGCTCCACCCAACTGGCTCCCAAGCCTCTACGGGGTTCCAGAGCAAAAGGATGTTTCTACAACGCCTATCTCCACCTCTTCTTCAAAGTCTTTTCGCTTACACGGGTAATTCTTCAACTGCCATGCATCAGGGTCAGGGGGAGGGCTTGTTACCACACAGATCTGTGGATCTCCGGGGTTTGAGGGTGACAAGGATGCTGCTGGTGTCAAAACCACAACGTGGGAACCACAGAACCCCTAGTTGGTTTTCAGTGTTTCCGTGCATTTAATTCATCATACCTTTGGTCAAGAAAACTTGTAAGCTCTCAGATTGTCCCAAAGGTGGCGCATGAAATCAAATCAGGAGAACAGTTTCCTACGAGGTGTAGCCTGGGAAAGTTGGGGGTGACTGATGGAAAGGAGGAGTGAAGCTCCGCCCTTTCCGCTGCGAGGTTGTGCCCGAGGCTATTTAAACCCACCCTGGCTGGCCTGTACTCAGATCTTCGCAGAGCGGAGCAGCGGCCGGAGCGTTTGGCGGACTCTGCGTGGACTTGGAGCTCACAGCGTCTGGTGACTTGGAAGCGGATTCAGAGGACAGGACAGAACACTTGGGCAAGTGAATCTCTGTCTGTCTGTCTGTCTGTCTGTCTCATTGGTTGGTTTATTTCCATTTTCTTAAGGAGCACATACCTCACACCCCACACACACAAACACACACACACACGCGCACACACACACACACACACACACACACACTCCTTCATTCTGCGGGTTTGGAAATTAGTAGGGGTCCCTGGGAGCTGCAGGTTTCCTAATCATGTCTGCACCTAAGAACACTAGGGTCTTGTCTGGCTCTTCTTATGAACGGTCCCCCAGCCCAGACTCCCCAAGATCCATGCTAGCCTCACCCAGCTTCTCCCTCTCCCCTCTCAGAAACTCAGACTTAAGAGGAAGCTCCTCACCAGGGATCCGGAGCTACCATTCACCATCCCCTAGGGCTTCACCACACTCACCTCTGTCTTCACCAGTATCCCACAATCTCCCATGTCCCTGTCCTCTCTGTGATGGGCAATCAATGAAGCCATTGGGCTCTCCCATGTCCTCCTCTGAGGATTCTTCAGAGTCACCACGTTCATCAGTAATATACCACATGTTCCTACTGCCATCACCCAGCAGCTCACCCCCAGCTCTCGGGGAGTCTCCTGAGTCTCCCAGCTACTCTCCAAACAACCCCAGATTTCAGCTGGAGTCAGCCCCCCACACCCAGGAGTCACCTACAAACTCACGAGCCTCACGGTGCTCCTGCCCTGTGTCTTTCATCTCTTCACCCCCAGGCCTCAGGGACTCTCCTGTGGCTCCCAGTTACTCTCAAGCCATCCCCAGGTTCCTGCGGGAGTCAGCCCCATGCACCCAGGAGTCCCACAGAGACTCACAGGTCTCGGGAGAATATGAGCGGTCCCCCAGCCCTGACTCCTCAAGATTCATGCCTGCCTCACCCAGCATCTACCTCTCCCCTACCAGGAACTCAGACCCAAGGGGCAGCTCCTCACAAGGGATGTGGAAGTACTCTACATCATCCCGCAGGGCTTCACCACTCTCACATCCGTCATCGACAGAATTCCACAACTTTACATTTCCCTCTCCTGACCAAGCAGGACAATCACTCATGTCATTGTGTTCTCCCGTGTCCTCCTCGGGAGATTCCTCACAGTCACCCCATTCATCAATAATATACCATATGTTCTTACTGCCATCATCCAGCAGCTCACCCCCAGCCACCAATGACTCTCCTGTCTGTCCCAGCTACTCTCCAACCACGCCCACATTTCAGCGCGGGTCAGATCCAGGAACCCAGGGATCACCACCAAGCTCACCACTTTTACTGTGTTACTCCCCAGTCTCTAGCACGTCTTTATCTCCAACCCTCAGGGATTCTCCTGTCTGTCCCAGCTACTCTCCAACCACGCCCACATTTCAGCGGGAGTCCGTTGCAGGCACCCAGAAATCACCACCAAACTCACCAATTTCACTGCGTTACTCCCCAGTCTCTCTCATGTCTTCACCAGCCCTCAGGGACTCTCCGGTCTGTCCCAGCTACTCTCCAACCACGCCCACATTTCAGCTGGAAGCAGTTCCTTGCACCCCGGAATCAACACCAAACTCACCAATTTCACTCAATTACTCTCCAGTCTCTCTCATGTCTTCACCAGCCATCAGGGACTCTCCCGTCTGTCCCAGCTACTCTCCAACCACGCCCACATTTCTGCTGGAGTCAGTTCCAGGCATCCCGGAGTCACCACCAAACTCACCAATTTCACTCAATTACTCTCCAGTCTCTCTCATGTCTTCAGCAGCCCTCAGGGACTCTACTGTCTGTCGCAGCTACTCTCCAACTACGCCCAGATTTCAGCTCGAAGCAGTTCCTTCCACCCCGGAGTCACCACCAAACTCACCAATTTCACTCAAGTACTCTCCAGTCTCTCTCATGTCTTCAGCAGCCCTCAGGGACTCTCCTGTCTGTCCCAGCTACTCTCCAACCACCCCCACATTTCAGCTGGAGTCAGTTCCTGGCACCCCGGAGTCACCCCAAACTCACCAGTTTCACTGAGATACTCCCCGGTCTGTCTCATGTCTTCACCTCCAGCCTTCAGGGACTCTCCTGTGTGTCCCAGCTACTCTCCAACCACGCCCACATTTCAGCAGGAGTCCGTTCCAGGCACCCAGGAATTACATACAAACTCAGCAGTTTCACTGTGTTACTCCCCAGTCTCTCTCATGTCTTCACCCCCAGCCCCCTGGGACTCTCATGTCTGTCCCAGCTACTCTACCACCACGCCCAGATTTCAGAGGGAGTCAGCCTCCCACACTCTGGAATCACCTACAGACTCACAGACTTCACGGAGGTCCTCCCTGGTCTCTCTCAGGTCTTTGCCCTCAGCCCACAGGGACTCTTGTGTCTCTTTCAGCTACTCTCAAAACTTCTCTAGATTCCAGCTTTCCAGCTGGACTCAGTTCCAGGCACCCACGACACACCACCGAACTCACGAATTTCACTGACTTACTCCCCAGTCTCTCTCATGTTCTCACCCCCAGCCCTCAGGGACTCTTCTGTCTCTCTCAGTTACTCTCCAACCATCTCCACATTACACCTGGGGTCAGCTTCCCACACCCAGGTATCACCTACAAACTCACGGACCTTACTGCAACCCTCCCCCATTTCTTTCACCTCTTCACCGCCTGCCTTCAGGGACTCTCCTGTGTCTCCCAGCTTCTCTCCAGCCTTCCCCAGATTTCTGCCACAGTCAGCCCCAGGCACCCAAGGGAACCCTGGACACTCACAGGCCTCACCAGGCTACCTCCCAATGACCTGTATCTATAAAGGGACGGCTCGCACGCTTTCCTCAGGGACCCCAAACCCATCTCCACTTACACTCAGACACTCCCAGGGCCTGGCAGCTACTCCCCGTTATTGTCCTTCAGTTCGAAGCCCTGGCCAATCTACTAGCCAACATGATGCAGCTACCTGGCCATGTCTCCACATTTCTGGGGAGGGCCCCACACCCAGCCGCAGAAGAGCCCCTCCTGCATTCCGTCCTCACACACAGGCCTGTCCATCCACTTGCTACTGTCACACTCTTGCCAGCAGAAGAGGCCCCTGTAATGGCCGATATCACCGCCCAGTCTATCCTCACCCCACAGCTGTGCAGCGGGACCCTCCTGCTGGCCCACGTGGCTGCCAGAGCCCATGCTGGCATGACGCTCCAGCATGTCGGCGTCCCTGCGGGCCACGCTACCGGTGACATGGCTCGCATGACCCTCCTTCCCGGCAGTGACACTGCTGATGTGAACCCCAGTTTCACAGCTGTCATTTGTAGATAGGACCATTTTCCCTTTCCTCTCTACCTTCCATTCACAGGGCTTCTCATTCTCTCTGTTTCTGCCTCCGTTTCAGAGATTTACTCACCTTTTTCTCTCTCACTATGTCTGCCGTGGTCTCCAGGAGAGTGTGCCACATAAAATTGCCCCATTAAAAGTCATGAATTGAGTGGATTTTAGTATATTTGTGCTTGTGCACATTCAATTTTAATTCGCAATCCATTTTAGAAGGTTTTACCACCCCCGACCAGAGAAAAACCCTGTGGACATTAGTCACTCCTCATTCTGTCTCAAACCCTCTCCCTGACCCTCAGCCCTAGGTAACAACTGCATAGAGCGATCAACCCCATATGCATAGATTTCCATATTGTGGACATTTCCTATACACGGAATTGCACAATACGTGAGCTTTTATGACTGACATAACACTTTTAGCACAATATTTTCAAGATTCATCCACATTGCAGCCCTACCCACAGGGGGAAACCGCATTTTGTGGTTTCAGTAACACCGGGTGTTTTCTCCTTCCTTCCTTCCTTCCTTCCTTCCTTCCTTCCTTCCTTCCTTCCTTCCTTCCTTCCTTCCTCCTATTTCTCTCTTATTCCTTCTGCCCTCTCTCTTCCATATGCCTTAGGTGCATCCTACGTCCTGCGTCCTTTTGGGGAATCCTCAACAGGTGCTGGAAAATTGTGTTATCGTGATTATTTACCGCTATCTCTCTTTCATGGTTCTCCATCAGTTGTAAGCATCTATTGGTTTATCCCAGGTCACTAAGTATATTTTAATTAGGTACACCTGTTTTTCTTTATACACCTGTTTCTGGAGTATCGGGTCGGATACTCATAAACACAGTGTATCTCAGAAACGCATCTAATATTCCAATAAACCCAGCATAACGTTGAAAAATCATAAATCAAACCAACATAAGTCACGGTTTGTCGGTGGATATGGGCTCCATCAATTCCATTGTCTTCAATAATGCTGTACACCATTAACAATGGCAGACTGATTGGGCGTGGATGTGGATAACATTATAAAAATCGGTTATTAGAGGGATACTTCTTTAACCTGACTGAAGAGCTGATCTAATGGTATTAGTACAGTGCATGCTTATGTGAGATGTTTTGAGACAGAGTAGTACATTTGTGTATGAAATTCTGTGGCTTTTTTCACTTAGTAGGAACCTTTGTGTGTGGAAAACTGAGAAAATTGCTTTCTGCTGTAGAGTCTGGCATTCACGGTAGATTAAAGCTTATTTTTCTGGAAGTAAATCTTATTCAATAAAATACTACTCTTTATAATAAAAAACAAAGACACTGGTGATGTGAAGTCATTATCCTCAGCAAACTAATCCAGGAACAGAAAACCAAACGCCACATTCTCACTTATAATGGGAGCCGAAAAATGGGATCACATGGACACAGGAAGGGGAACAACACACACTGGGGCCTTTCGGGAGGCAGAGCATTAAGAAAAACAGCTACTGCATGCTGGGCTTAATACCTAGGTGATGGGTTGACAGGTGCAGCAAACCACCATGGCACACGTTTACCTTAGTAACAAATCTGCACACCCTGCCCATGTATCCCAGAACTTAGAAACAAAACGAAAGCAAAGAGAACGAGAAAGCAATAGCAAACCGCTAACGGCAAAACAAAGTTTCAAACTCCGAAAGTGACAGACCAATTTTTGGTTCAAATCATGGTTCTCGACCCAGGTGCCATAAGGTCAGGATAAAGAATTTGATTACGTATTGTAAAGAAGACATGCAGCGGATGACCAGAAAAATTGTTCTCAACATACGTGTGGCTTCGAGTTCAACGGTGACGCTATCTACCGGGACATAGCATTAGATTCCAAAGGGCCGAGTCCCGCAAGACTGGCCTCCCACACTAATAACAATGGGAAGCCCTACGTTGTTTTACCTGTGCTTCTCAGCAACTGGCTGTAAATCAGGTTTCCACCACTCCCAGTTTTAGTTGCATTCATTTGCTGGAAGAGCTCACAGCACGCAGGGAAACACTGACATTTCCCATTTTCTGTATTTTAGCGGATATTGCAAAAACTTCAGAAAAAACTTTTGGGCCCGGCATGTGGGGAGGGGCGCACTGCCTTCCAGGAAGTGTTATCCAGAAGCTCTCTAAACCCAGTCCTTTTGGGTTTTTATGGAGACCTCATTCTATAGGCATGATGGGTTAAACCATAGGCTATTGGTCATCAACCCCACCTGAGGCTCTCAACCCTCCCTGGAAATTGGGGTTGAGGCTTTGCCATTCTCAGTCTGAGTAAAAGAATTTACACAAACGGAATTTTAAAACAGATTAGCATAACTGGAAACTTAACTAGATGATGGAATTATCTGGAGCCACACCTTGATATTCCTAACCCGAGCACCCTCATCCAACGAATGCTCCACCCAACTGGCTCCCAAGCCTCTACGGGGTTCCAGAGCAAAAGGATGTTTCTACAACGCCTATCTCCACCTCTTCTTCAAAGTCTTTTCGCTTACACGGGTAATTCTTCAACTGCCATGCATCAGGGTCAGGGGGAGGGCTTGTTACCACACAGATCTGTGGATCTCCGGGGTTTGAGGGTGACAAGGATGCTGCTGGTGTCAAAACCACAACGTGGGAACCACAGAACCCCTAGTTGGTTTTCAGTGTTTCCGTGCATTTAATTCATCATACCTTTGGTCAAGAAAACTTGTAAGCTCTCAGATTGTCCCAAAGGTGGCGCATGAAATCAAATCAGGAGAACAGTTTCCTACGAGGTGTAGCCTGGGAAAGTTGGGGGTGACTGATGGAAAGGAGGAGTGAAGCTCCGCCCTTTCCGCTGCGAGGTTGTGCCCGAGGCTATTTAAACCCACCCTGGCTGGCCTGTACTCAGATCTTCGCAGAGCGGAGCAGCGGCCGGAGCGTTTGGCGGACTCTGCGTGGACTTGGAGCTCACAGCGTCTGGTGACTTGGAAGCGGATTCAGAGGACAGGACAGAACACTTGGGCAAGTGAATCTCTGTCTGTCTGTCTGTCTGTCTGTCTCATTGGTTGGTTTATTTCCATTTTCTTAAGGAGCACATACCTCACACCCCACACACACAAACACACACACACACGCGCGCACACACACACACACACACACACACACTCCTTCATTCTGCGGGTTTGGAAATTAGTAGGGGTCCCTGGGAGCTGCAGGTTTCCTAATCATGTCTGCACCTAAGAACACTAGGGTCTTGTCTGGCTCTTCTTATGAACGGTCCCCCAGCCCGGACTCCCCAAGATCCATGCTAGCCTCACCCAGCTTCTCCCTCTCCCCTCTCAGAAACTCAGACTTAAGAGGAAGCTCCTCACCAGGGATCCGGAGCTACCATTCACCATCCCCTAGGGCTTCACCACACTCACCTCTGTCTTCACCAGTATCCCACAATCTCCCATGTCCCTGTCCTCTCTGTGATGGGCAATCAATGAAGCCATTGGGCTCTCCCATGTCCTCCTCTGAGGATTCTTCAGAGTCACCACGTTCATCAGTAATATACCACATGTTCCTACTGCCATCACCCAGCAGCTCACCCCCAGCTCTCGGGGAGTCTCCTGAGTCTCCCAGCTACTCTCCAAACAACCCCAGATTTCAGCTGGAGTCAGCCCCCCACACCCAGGAATCACCTACAAACTCACGAGCCTCACGGTGCTCCTGCCCTGTGTCTTTCATCTCTTCACCCCCAGGCCTCAGGGACTCTCCTGTGGCTCCCAGTTACTCTCAAGCCATCCCCAGGTTCCTGCGGGAGTCAGCCCCATGCACCCAGGAGTCCCACAGAGACTCACAGGTCTCGGGAGAATATGAGCGGTCCCCCAGCCCTGACTCCTCAAGATTCATGCCTGCCTCACCCAGCATCTACCTCTCCCCTACCAGGAACTCAGACCCAAGGGGCAGCTCCTCACAAGGGATGTGGAAGTACTCTACATCATCCCGCAGGGCTTCACCACTCTCACATCCGTCATCGACAGAATTCCACAACTTTACATTTCCCTCTCCTGACCAAGCAGGACAATCACTCATGTCATTGTGTTCTCCCGTGTCCTCCTCGGGAGATTCCTCACAGTCACCCCATTCATCAATAATATACCATATGCTCTTACTGCCATCATCCAGCAGCTCACCCCCAGCCACCAATGACTCTCCTGTCTGTCCCAGCTACTCTCCAACCACGCCCACATTTCAGCGCGGGTCAGATCCAGGAACCCAGGGATCACCACCAAGCTCACAACTTTTACTGTGTTACTCCCCAGTCTCCAGCACGTCTTTATCTCCAACCCTCAGGGATTCTCCTGTCTGTCCCAGCTACTCTCCAACCACGCCCACATTTCAGCGGGAGTCCGTTGCAGGCACCCAGAAATCACCACCAAACTCACCAATTTCACTGCGTTACTCCCCAGTCTCTCTCATGTCTTCACCAGCCCTCAGGGACTCTCCGGTCTGTCCCAGCTACTCTCCAACCACGCCCACATTTCAGCTGGAAGCAGTTCCTTGCACCCCGGAATCAACACCAAACTCACCAATTTCACTCAATTACTCTCCAGTCTCTCTCATGTCTTCACCAGCCATCAGGGACTCTCCCGTCTGTCCCAGCTACTCTCCAACTACGCCCAGATTTCAGCGGGCGTCGGTATCCCACACCCCAGAAACACCTACAAACTCACAGACCTCAGTGAGATCCTCGCCAGTCTCTCTCACGTCTTCACCCCCAGCCCTTACGGACCCTCCAGTCTGTCCCAGCTACTCTCCAACCACGCCCACATTTCAGCGCGGGTCAGATCCAGGAACCCAGGGATCACCACCAAGCTCACCACTTTTACTGTGTTACTCCCCAGTCTCTAGCACGTCTTTATCTCCAACCCTCAGGGATTCTCCTGTCTGTCCCAGCTACTCTCCAACCACGCCCACATTTCAGCGGGAGTCCGTTGCAGGCACCCAGAAATCACCACCAAACTCACCAATTTCACTGCGTTACTCCCCAGTCTCTCTCATGTCTTCACCAGCCCTCAGGGACTCTCCGGTCTGTCCCAGCTACTCTCCAACCACGCCCACATTTCAGCTGGAAGCAGTTCCTTGCACCCCGGAGTCACCACCAAACTCACCAATTTCACTCAATTACTCTCCAGTCTCTCTCATGTCTTCACCAGCCATCAGGGACTCTCCCGTCTGTCCCAGCTACTCTCCAACCACGCCCACATTTCAGCTGGAGTCAGTTCCAGGCACCCCGGAGTCACCACCAAACTCACCAATTTCACTCAATTACTCTCCAGTCTCTCTCATGTCTTCAGCAGCCCTCAGGGACTCTACTGTCTGTCGCAGCTACTCTCCAACTACGCCCAGATTTCAGCTCGAAGCAGTTCCTTCCACCCCGGAGTCACCACCAAACTCACCAATTTCACTCAATTACTCTCCAGTCTCTCTCATGTCTTCAGCAGCCCTCAGGGACTCTCCTGTCTGTCCCAGCTACTCTCCAACCACCCCCACATTTCAGCTGGAGTCAGTTCCTGGCACCCCGGAGTCACCACCAAACTCACCAGTTTCACTGAGTTACTCCCCAGTCTGTCTCATGTCTTCACCTCCAGCCCTCAGGGACTCTCCTGTGTGTCCCAGCTACTCTCCAACCACGCCCACATTTCAGCAGGAGTCCGTTCCAGGCACCCAGGAATTACATACAAACTCAGCAGTTTCACTGTGTTACTCCCCAGTCTCTCTCATGTCTTCACCCCCAGCCCCCTGGGACTCTCATGTCTGTCCCAGCTACTCTACCACCACGCCCAGATTTCAGAGGGAGTCAGCCTCCCACACTCTGGAATCACCTACAGACTCACAGACTTCACGGAGGTCCTCCCTGGTCTCTCTCAGGTCTTTGCCCTCAGCCCACAGGGACTCTTGTGTCTCTTTCAGCTACTCTCAAAACTTCTCTAGATTCCAGCTTTCCAGCTGGACTCAGTTCCAGGCACCCACGACACACCACCGAACTCACGAATTTCACTGACTTACTCCCCAGTCTCTCTCATGTTCTCACCCCCAGCCCTCAGGGACTCTTCTGTCTCTCTCAGTTACTCTCCAACCATCTCCACATTACACCTGGGGTCAGCTTCCCACACCCAGGTATCACCTACAAACTCACGGACCTTACTGCAACCCTCCCCCATTTCTTTCACCTCTTCACCGCCTGCCTTCAGGGACTCTCCTGTGTCTCCCAGCTTCTCTCCAGCCTTCCCCAGATTTCTGCCACAGTCAGCCCCAGGCACACAGGGGAACCCTGGACACTCACAGGCCTCACCAGGCTTCCTCCCAATGACCTGTATCTATACAGGGACGGCTCCCACGCTTTCCTCAGGGACCCCAAACCCATCTCCACTTACACTCAGACACTCCCAGGGCCTGGCAGCTACTCCCCGTTATTGTCCTTCAGTTCGAAGCCCTGGCCAATCTACTAGCCAACATGATGCAGCTACCTGGCCATGTCTCCACATTTCTGGGGAGGGCCCCACACCCAGCCGCAGAAGAGCCCCTCCTGCATTCCGTCCTCACACACAGGCCTGTCCATCCACTTGCTACTGTCACACTCTTGCCAGCAGAAGAGGCCCCTGTAATGGCCGATATCACCGCCCAGTCTATCCTCACCCCACAGCTGTGCAGCGGGACCCTCCTGCTGGCCCACGTGGCTGCCAGAGCCCATGCTGGCACGACGCTCCAGCATGTCGGCGTCCCTGCGGGCCACACTACCGGTGACATGGCTCGCATGACCCTCCTTCCTGGCAGTGACACTGCTGATGTGAACCCCAGTTTCACAGCTGTCATTTGTAGATAGGACCATTTTCCCTTTTCTCTCTACCTTCCATTCACAGGGCTTCTCATTCTCTCTGTTTCTGCCTCCGTTTCAGAGATTTACTCACCTTTTTCTCTCTCACTATGTCTGCCGTGGTCTCCAGGAGAGTGTGCCACATAAAATTGCCCCATTAAAAGTCATGAATTGAGTGGATTTTAGTATATTTGTGCTTGTGCACATTCAATTTTAATTTGCAATCCATTTTAGAAGGTTTTACCACCCCCGACCAGAGAAAAACCCTGTGGACATTAGTCACTCCTCATTCTGTCTCAAACCCTCTCCCTGACCCTCAGCCCTAGGTAACAACTGCATAGAGCGATCAACCCCATATGCATAGATTTCCATATTGTGGACATTTCCTATAAACGGAATTGCACAATACGTGAGCTTTTATCACTGACATAACACTTTTAGCACAATATTTTCAAGATTCATCCACATTGCAGCCCTACCCACAGGGGGAAACCGCATTTTGTGGTTTCAGTAACACCGGGTGTTTTCTCCTTCCTTCCTTCCTTCCTTCCTTCCTTCCTTCCTTCCTTCCTTCCTTCCTTCCTCCTATTTCTCTCTTATTCCTTCTGCCCTCTCTCTTCCATATGCCTTAGGTGCATCCTACGTCCTGCGTCCTTTTGGGGAATCCTCAACAGGTGCTGGAAAATTGTGTTATTGTGATTATTTACCGCTATCTCTCTTTCATGGTTCTCCATCAGTTGTAAGCATCTATTGGTTTATCCCAGGTCACTAAGTATATTTTAATTAGGTACACCTGTTTTTCTTTATACACCTGTTTCTGGAGTATCGGGTCGGATACTCATAAACACAGTGTATCTCAGAAACGCATCTAATATTCCAATAAACCCAGCATAACGTTGAAAAATCATAAATCAAACCAACATAAGTCACGGTTTGTCGGTGGATATGGGCTCCATCAATTCCATTGTCTTCAATAATGCTGTACACCATTAACAATGGCAGACTGATTGGGCGTGGATGTGGATAACATTATAAAAATCGGTTATTAGAGGGATACTTCTTTAACCTGACTGAAGAGCTGATCTAATGGTATTAGTACAGTGCATGCTTATGTGAGATGTTTTGAGACAGAGTAGTACATTTGTGTATGAAATTCTGTGGCTTTTTTCACTTAGTAGGAACCTTTGTGTGTGGAAAACTGAGAAAATTGCTTTCTGCTGTAGAGTCTGGCATTCACGGTAGATTAAAGCTTATTTTTCTGGAAGTAAATCTTATTCAATAAAATACTACTCTTTATAATAAAAAACAAAGACACTGGTGATGTGAAGTCATTATCCTCAGCAAACTAATCCAGGAACAGAAAACCAAACGCCACATTCTCACTTATAATGGGAGCCGAAAAATGGGATCACATGGACACAGGAAGGGGAACAACACACACTGGGGCCTTTCGGGAGGCAGAGCGTTAAGAAAAACAGCTACTGCATGCTGGGCTTAATACCTAGGTGATGGGTTGACAGGTGCAGCAAACCACCATGGCACACGTTTACCTTAGTAACAAATCTGCACACCCTGCCCATGTATCCCAGAACTTAGAAACAAAACGAAAGCAAAGAGAACGAGAAAGCAATAGCAAACCGCTAACGGCAAAACAAAGTTTCAAACTCCGAAAGTGACAGACCAATTTTTGGTTCAAATCATGGTTCTCGACCCAGGTGCCATAAGGTCAGGATAAAGAATTTGATTACGTATTGTAAAGAAGACATGCAGCGGATGACCAGAAAAATTGTTCTCAACATACGTGTGGCTTCGAGTTCAACGGTGACGCTATCTACCGGGACATAGCATTAGATTCCAAAGGGCCGAGTCCCGCAAGACTGGCCTCCCACACTAATAACAATGGGAAGCCCTACGTTGTTTTACCTGTGCTTCTCAGCAGCTGGCTGTAAATCAGGTTTCCACCACTCCCAGTTTTAGTTGCATTCATTTGCTGGAAGAGCTCACAGCACGCAGGGAAACACTGACATTTCCCATTTTCTGTATTTTAGCGGATATTGCAAAAACTTCAGAAAAAACTTTTGGGCCCGGCATGTGGGGAGGGGCGCACTGCCTTCCAGGAAGTGTTATCCAGAAGCTCTCTAAACCCAGTCCTTTTGGGTTTCTATGGAGACCTCATTCTATAGGCATGATGGGTTAAACCATAGGCTATTGGTCATCAACCCCACCTGAGGCTCTCAACCCTCCCTGGAAATTGGGGTTGAGGCTTTGCCATTCTCAGTCTGAGTAAAAGAATTTACACAAACGGAATTTTAAAACAGATTAGCATAACTGGAAACTTAACTAGATGATGGAATTATCTGGAACCACACCTTGATATTCCTAACCCGAGCACCCTCATCCAACGAATGCTCCACCCAACTGGCTCCCAAGCCTCTACGGGGTTCCAGAGCAAAAGGATGTTTCTACAACGCCTATCTCCACCTCTTCTTCAAAGTCTTTTCGCTTACACGGGTAATTCTTCAACTGCCATGCATCAGGGTCAGGGGGAGGGCTTGTTACCACACAGATCTGTGGATCTCCGGGGTTTGAGGGTGACAAGGATGCTGCTGGTGTCAAAACCACAACGTGGGAACCACAGAACCCCTAGTTGGTTTTCAGTGTTTCCGTGCATTTAATTCATCATACCTTTGGTCAAGAAAACTTGTAAGCTCTCAGATTGTCCCAAAGGTGGCGCATGAAATCAAATCAGGAGAACAGTTTCCTACGAGGTGTAGCCTGGGAAAGTTGGGGGTGACTGATGGAAAGGAGGAGTGAAGCTCCGCCCTTCCCGCTGCGAGGTTGTGCCCGAGGCTATTTAAACCCACCCTGGCTGGCCTGTACTCAGATCTTCGCAGAGCGGAGCAGCGGCCGGAGCGTTTGGCGGACTCTGCGTGGACTTGGAGCTCACAGCGTCTGGTGACTTGGAAGCGGATTCAGAGGACAGGACAGAACACTTGGGCAAGTGAATCTCTGTCTGTCTGTCTGTCTGTCTGTCTCATTGGTTGGTTTATTTCCATTTTCTTAAGGAGCACATACCTCACACCCCACACACACAAACACACACACACACGCACACACACACACACACACACACACACACACACACACACTCCTTCATTCTGCGGGTTTGGAAATTAGTAGGGGTCTCTGGGAGCTGCAGGTTTCCTAATCATGTCTGCACCTAAGAACACTAGGGTCTTGTCTGGCTCTTCTTATGAACGGTCCCCCAGCCCGGACTCCCCAAGATCCATGCTAGCCTCACCCAGCTTCTCCCTCTCCCCTCTCAGAAACTCAGACTTAAGAGGAAGCTCCTCACCAGGGATCCGGAGCTACCATTCACCATCCCCTAGGGCTTCACCACACTCACCTCTGTCATCACCAGTATCCCACAATCTCCCATGTCCCTGTCCTCTCTGTGATGGGCAATCAATGAAGCCATTGGGCTCTCCCATGTCCTCCTCTGAGGATTCTTCAGAGTCACCACGTTCATCAGTAATATACCACATGTTCCTACTGCCATCACCCAGCAGCTCACCCCCAGCTCTCGGGGAGTCTCCTGGGTCTCCCAGCTACTCTCCAAACAACCCCAGATTTCAGCTGGAGTCAGCCCCCCACACCCAGGAATCACCTACAAACTCACGAGCCTCACGGTGCTCCTCCCCTGTGTCTTTCATCTCTTCACCCCCAGGCCTCAGGGACTCTCCTGTGGCTCCCAGTTACTCTCAAGCCATCCCCAGGTTCCTGCGGGAGTCAGCCCCATGCACCCAGGAGTCCCACAGAGACTCACAGGTCTCGGGAGAATATGAGCGGTCCCCCAGCCCTGACTCCTCAAGATTCATGCCTGCCTCACCCAGCATCTACCTCTCCCCCACCAGGAACTCAGACCCAAGGGGCAGCTCCTCACAAGGGATGTGGAAGTACTCTACATCATCCCGCAGGGCTTCACCACTCTCACATCCGTCATCGACAGAATTCCACAACTTTACATTTCCCTCTCCTGACCAAGCAGGACAATCACTCATGTCATTGTGTTCTCCCGTGTCCTCCTCGGGAGATTCCTCACAGTCACCCCATTCATCAATAATATACCATATGTTCTTACTTCCATCATCCAGCAGCTCACCCCCAGCCACCAATGACTCTCCTGTCTGTCCCAGCTACTCTCCAACTACGCCCAGATTTCAGCAGGCGTCGGTATCCCACACCCCAGAAACACCTACAAACTCACAGACCTCAGTGAGATCCTCGCCAGTCTCTCTCACGTCTTCACCCCCAGCCCTTACGGACCCTCCAGTCTGTCCCAGCTACTCTCCAACCACGCCCACATTTCAGCGCGGGTCAGATCCAGGAACCCAGGGATCACCACCAAGCTCACCACTTTTACTGTGTTACTCCCCAGTCTCTAGCACGTCTTTATCTCCAACCCTCAGGGATTCTCCTGTCTGTCCCAGCTACTCTCCAACCACGCCCACATTTCAGCGGGAGTCCGTTGCAGGCACCCAGAAATCACCACCAAACTCACCAATTTCACTGCGTTACTCCCCAGTCTCTCTCATGTCTTCACCAGCCCTCAGGGACTCTCCGGTCTGTCCCAGCTACTCTCCAACCACGCCCACATTTCAGCTGGAAGCAGTTCCTTGCACCCCGGAGTCACCACCAAACTCACCAATTTCACTCAATTACTCTCCAGTCTCTCTCATGTCTTCACCAGCCATCAGGGACTCTCCCGTCTGTCCCAGCTGCTCTCCAACCACGCCCACATTTCAGCTGGAGTCAGTTCCAGGCACCCCGGAGTCACCACCAAACTCACCAATTTCACTCAATTACTCTCCAGTCTCTCTCATGTCTTCAGCAGCCCTCAGGGACTCTACTGTCTGTCGCAGCTACTCTCCAACTACGCCCAGATTTCAGCTCGAAGCAGTTCCTTCCACCCCGGAGTCACCACCAAACTCACCAATTTCACTCAATTACTCTCCAGTCTCTCTCATGTCTTCAGCAGCCCTCAGGGACTCTCCTGTCTGTCCCAGCTACTCTCCAACCACCCCCACATTTCAGCTGGAGTCAGTTCCTGGCACCCCGGAGTCACCACCAAACTCACAAATTTCACTGAGTTACTCCCCGGTCTGTCTCATGTCTTCACCTCCAGCCCTCAGGGACTCTCCTGTGTGTCCCAGCTACTCTCCAACCACGCCCACATTTCAGCAGGAGTCCGTTCCAGGCACCCAGGAATTACATACAAACTCAGCAGTTTCGCTGTGTTACTCCCCAGTCTCTCTCATGTCTTCACCCCCAGCCCCCTGGGACTCTCATGTCTGTCCCAGCTACTCTACCACCACGCCCAGATTTCAGAGGGAGTCAGCCTCCCACACTCTGGAATCACCTACAGACTCACAGACTTCACGGAGGTCCTCCCTGGTCTCTCTCAGGTCTTTGCCCTCAGCCCACAGGGACTCTTGTGTCTCTTTCAGCTACTCTCAAAACTTCTCTAGATTCCAGCTTTCCAGCTGGACTCAGTTCCAGGCACCCACGACACACCACCGAACTCACGAATTTCACTGACTTACTCCCGAGTCTCTCTCATGTTCTCACCCCCAGCCCTCAGGGACTCTTCTGTCTCTCTCAGTTACTCTCCAACCATCTCCACATTACACCTGGGGTCAGCTTCCCACACCCAGGTATCACCTACAAACTCACGGACCTTACTGCAACCCTCCCCCATTTCTTTCACCTCTTCACCGCCTGCCTTCAGGGACTCTCCTGTGTCTCCCAGCTTCTCTCCAGCCTTCCCCAGATTTCTGCCACAGTCAGCCCCAGGCACACAGGGGAACCCTGGACACTCACAGGCCTCACCAGGCTTCCTCCCAATGACCTGTATCTATACAGGGACGGCTCCCACGCTTTCCTCAGGGACCCCAAACCCATCTCCACTTACACTCAGACACTCCCAGGGCCTGGCAGCTACTCCCCGTTATTGTCCTTCAGTTCGAAGCCCTGGCCAATCTACTAGCCAACATGATGCAGCTACCTGGCCATGTCTCCACATTTCTGGGGAGGGCCCCACACCCAGCCGCAGAAGAGCCCCTCCTGCATTCCGTCCTCACACACAGGCCTGTCCATCCACTTGCTACTGTCACACTCTTGCCAGCAGAAGAGGCCCCTGTAATGGCCGATATCACCGCCCAGTCTATCCTCACCCCACAGCTGTGCAGCGGGACCCTCCTGCTGGCCCACGTGGCTGCCAGAGCCCATGCTGGCACGACGCTCCAGCATGTCGGCGTCCCTGCGGGCCACACTACCGGTGACATGGCTTGCATGACCCTCCTTCCTGGCAGTGACACTGCTGATGTGAACCCCAGTTTCACAGCTGTCATTTGTAGATAGGACCATTTTCCCTTTTCTCTCTACCTTCCATTCACAGGGCTTCTCATTCTCTCTGTTTCTGCCTCCGTTTCAGAGATTTACTCACCTTTTTCTCTCTCACTATGTCTGCCGTGGTCTCCAGGAGAGTGTGCCACATAAAATTGCCCCATTAAAAGTCATGAATTGAGTGGATTTTAGTATATTTGTGCTTGTGCACATTCAATTTTAATTTGCAATCCATTTTAGAAGGTTTTACCACCCCCGACCAGAGAAAAACCCTGTGGACATTAGTCACTCCTCATTCTGTCTCAAACCCTCTCCCTGACCCTCAGCCCTAGGTAACAACTGCATAGAGCGATCAACCCCATATGCATAGATTTCCATATTGTGGACATTTCCTATAAACGGAATTGCACAATACGTGAGCTTTTATGACTGACATAACACTTTTAGCACAATATTTTCAAGATTCATCCACATTGCAGCCCTACCCACAGGGGGAAACCGCATTTTGTGGTTTCAGTAACACCGGGTGTTTTCTCCTTCCTTCCTTCCTTCCTTCCTTCCTTCCTTCCTTCCTTCCTTCCTTCCTTCCTCCTATTTCTCTCTTATTCCTTCTGCCCTCTCTCTTCCATATGCCTTAGGTGCATCCTACGTCCTGCGTCCTTTTGGGGAATCCTCAACAGGTGCTGGAAAATTGTGTTATCGTGATTATTTACCGCTATCTCTCTTTCATGGTTCTCCATCAGTTGTAAGCATCTATTGGTTTATCCCAGGTCACTAAGTATATTTTAATTAGGTGCACCTGTTTTTCTTTATACACCTGTTTCTGGAGTATCGGGTCGGATACTCATAAACACAGTGTATCTCAGAAACGCATCTAATATTCCAATAAACCCAGCATAACGTTGAAAAATCATAAATCAAACCAACATAAGTCACGGTTTGTCGGTGGATATGGGCTCCATCAATTCCATTGTCTTCAATAATGCTGTACACCATTAACAATGGCAGACTGATTGGGCGTGGATGTGGATAACATTATAAAAATCGGTTATTAGAGGGATACTTCTTTAACCTGACTGAAGAGCTGATCTAATGGTATTAGTACAGTGCATGCTTATGTGAGATGTTTTGAGACAGAGTAGTACATTTGTGTATGAAATTCTGTGGCTTTTTTCACTTAGTAGGAACCTTTGTGTGTGGAAAACTGAGAAAATTGCTTTCTGCTGTAGAGTCTGGCATTCACGGTAGATTAAAGCTTATTTTTCTGGAAGTAAATCTTATTCAATAAAATACTACTCTTTATAATAAAAAACAAAGACACTGGTGATGTGAAGTCATTATCCTCAGCAAACTAATCCAGGAACAGAAAACCAAACGCCACATTCTCACTTATAATGGGAGCCGAAAAATGGGATCACATGGACACAGGAAGGGGAACAACACACACTGGGGCCTTTCGGGAGGCAGAGCGTTAAGAAAAACAGCTACTGCATGCTGGGCTTAATACCTAGGTGATGGGTTGACAGGTGCAGCAAACCACCATGGCACACGTTTACCTTAGTAACAAATCTGCACACCCTGCCCATGTATCCCAGAACTTAGAAACAAAACGAAAGCAAAGAGAACGAGAAAGCAATAGCAAACCGCTAACGGCAAAACAAAGTTTCAAACTCCGAAAGTGACAGACCAATTTTTGGTTCAAATCATGGTTCTCGACCCAGGTGCCATAAGGTCAGGATAAAGAATTTGATTACGTATTGTAAAGAAGACATGCAGCGGATGACCAGAAAAATTGTTCTCAACATACGTGTGGCTTCGAGTTCAACGGTGACGCTATCTACCGGGACATAGCATTAGATTCCAAAGGGCCGAGTCCCGCAAGACTGGCCTCCCACACTAATAACAATGGGAAGCCCTACGTTGTTTTACCTGTGCTTCTCAGCAACTGGCTGTAAATCAGGTTTCCACCACTCCCAGTTTTAGTTGCATTCATTTGCTGGAAGAGCTCACAGCACGCAGGGAAACACTGACATTTCCCATTTTCTGTATTTTAGCGGATATTGCAAAAACTTCAGAAAAAACTTTTGGGCCCGGCATGTGGGGAGGGGCGCACTGCCTTCCAGGAAGTGTTATCCAGAAGCTCTCTAAACCCAGTCCTTTTGGGTTTTTATGGAGACCTCATTCTATAGGCATGATGGGTTAAACCATAGGCTATTGGTCATCAACCCCACCTGAGGCTCTCAACCCTCCCTGGAAATTGGGGTTGAGGCTTTGCCATTCTCAGTCTGAGTAAAAGAATTTACACAAACGGAATTTTAAAACAGATTAGCATAACTGGAAACTTAACTAGATGATGGAATTATCTGGAGCCACACCTTGATATTCCTAACCCGAGCACCCTCATCCAACGAATGCTCCACCCAACTGGCTCCCAAGCCTCTACGGGGTTCCAGAGCAAAAGGATGTTTCTACAACGCCTATCTCCACCTCTTCTTCAAAGTCTTTTCGCTTACACGGGTAATTCTTCAACTGCCATGCATCAGGGTCAGGGGGAGGGCTTGTTACCACACAGATCTGTGGATCTCCGGGGTTTGAGGGTGACAAGGATGCTGCTGGTGTCAAAACCACAACGTGGGAACCACAGAACCCCTAGTTGGTTTTCAGTGTTTCCGTGCATTTAATTCATCATACCTTTGGTCAAGAAAACTTGTAAGCTCTCAGATTGTCCCAAAGGTGGCGCATGAAATCAAATCAGGAGAACAGTTTCCTACGAGGTGTAGCCTGGGAAAGTTGGGGGTGACTGATGGAAAGGAGGAGTGAAGCTCCGCCCTTCCCGCTGCGAGGTTGTGCCCGAGGCTATTTAAACCCACCCTGGCTGGCCTGTACTCAGATCTTCGCAGAGCGGAGCAGCGGCCGGAGCGTTTGGCGGACTCTGCGTGGACTTGGAGCTCACAGCGTCTGGTGACTTGGAAGCGGATTCAGAGGACAGGACAGAACACTTGGGCAAGTGAATCTCTGTCTGTCTGTCTGTCTGTCTGTCTCATTGGTTGGTTTATTTCCATTTTCTTAAGGAGCACATACCTCACACCCCACACACACAAACACACACACACGCGCACACACACACACACACACACACACACACACACACACACACACACTCCTTCATTCTGCGGGTTTGGAAATTAGTAGGGGTCTCTGGGAGCTGCAGGTTTCCTAATCATGTCTGCACCTAAGAACACTAGGGTCTTGTCTGGCTCTTCTTATGAACGGTCCCCCAGCCCGGACTCCCCAAGATCCATGCTAGCCTCACCCAGCTTCTCCCTCTCCCCTCTCAGAAACTCAGACTTAAGAGGAAGCTCCTCACCAGGGATCCGGAGCTACCATTCACCATCCCCTAGGGCTTCACCACACTCACCTCTGTCATCACCAGTATCCCACAATCTCCCATGTCCCTGTCCTCTCTGTGATGGGCAATCAATGAAGCCATTGGGCTCTCCCATGTCCTCCTCTGAGGATTCTTCAGAGTCACCACGTTCATCAGTAATATACCACATGTTCCTACTGCCATCACCCAGCAGCTCACCCCCAGCTCTCGGGGAGTCTCCTGGGTCTCCCAGCTACTCTCCAAACAACCCCAGATTTCAGCTGGAGTCAGCCCCCCACACCCAGGAATCACCTACAAACTCACGAGCCTCACGGTGCTCCTCCCCTGTGTCTTTCATCTCTTCACCCCCAGGCCTCAGGGACTCTCCTGTGGCTCCCAGTTACTCTCAAGCCATCCCCAGGTTCCTGCGGGAGTCAGCCCCATGCACCCAGGAGTCCCACAGAGACTCACAGGTCTCGGGAGAATATGAGCGGTCCCCCAGCCCTGACTCCTCAAGATTCATGCCTGCCTCACCCAGCATCTACCTCTCCCCCACCAGGAACTCAGACCCAAGGAGCAGCTCCTCACAAGGGATGTGGAAGTACTCTACATCATCCCGCAGGGCTTCACCACTCTCACATCCGTCATCGACAGAATTCCACAACTTTACATTTCCCTCTCCTGACCAAGCAGGACAATCACTCATGTCATTGTGTTCTCCCGTGTCCTCCTCGGGAGATTCCTCACAGTCACCCCATTCATCAATAATATACCATATGTTCTTACTGCCATCATCCAGCAGCTCACCCCCAGCCACCAATGACTCTCCTGTCTGTCCCAGCTACTCTCCAACTACGCCCAGATTTCAGCGGGCGTCGGTATCCCACACCCCAGAAACACCTACAAACTCACAGACCTCAGTGAGATCCTCGCCAGTCTCTCTCACGTCTTCACCCCCAGCCCTTACGGACCCTCCAGTCTGTCCCAGCTACTCTCCAACCACGCCCACATTTCAGCGCGGGTCAGATATAGGAACCCAGGGATCACCACCAAGCTCACCACTTTTTCTGTGTTACTCCTCAGTCTCTAGCACGTCTTTATCTCCAACCCTCAGGGATTCTCCTGTCTGTCCCAGCTACTCTCCAACCACGCCCACATTTCAGCGGGAGTCCGTTGCAGGCACCCAGAAATCACCACCAAACTCACCAATTTCACTGCGTTACTCCCCAGTCTCTCTCATGTCTTCACCAGCCCTCAGGGACTTTCCGGTCTGTCCCAGCTACTCTCCAACCACGCCCACATTTCAGCTGGAAGCAGTTCCTTGCACCCCGGAATCAACACCAAACTCACCAATTTCACTCAATTACTCTGCAGTCTCTCTCATGTCTTCACCAGCCCTCAGGGACTCTCCCGTCTGTCCCAGCTACTCTCCAACCACGCCCACATTTCAGCTGGAGTCAGTTCCAGGCACCCCGGAGTCACCACCAAACTCACTGATTTCACTCAATTACTCTCCAGTCTCTCTCATGTCTTCAGCAGCCCTCAGGGACTCTACTGTCTGTCCCAGCTACTCTCCAACTACGCCCAGATTTCAGCTCGAAGCAGTTCCTTCCACCCCGGAGTCACCACCAAATTCACGAATTTCACTCAATTACTCTCCAGTCTCTCTCATGTCTTCAGCAGCCCTCAGGAACTCTCCTGAGTGTCCCAGCTACTCTCCAACCACGCCCACATTTCAGCAGGAGTCCGTTCCAGGCACCCAGGAATTACATACAAACTCAGCAGTTTCACTGTGTTACTCCCCAGTCTCTCTCATGTCTTCACCCCCAGCCCCCTGGGTCTCTCATGTCTGTCCCAGCTACTCTACCACCACGCCCAGATTTCAGCTCGAAGCAGTTCCTTCCACCCCGGAGTCACCACCAAATTCACGAATTTCACTCAATTACTCTCCAGTCTCTCTCATGTCTTCACCATCCCTCAGGGACTCTCCCGTCTGTCCCAGCTACTCTCCCACCACACCCAGATTTCAGCGGGAGTCAGCCTCCCACACTCCGGAATCACCTACGTACTCACAGACTTCACTGAGGTCCTCCCTGGTCTCTCTCAGGTCTTTGCCCACAGCCCACAGAGACTCTTGTGTCTCTTTCAGCTACTGTCAAAACTTCTCTAGATTCCAGCTGGAGTCAGTTCCAGGCGCCCACGATACACCACCGAACTCGCGAATTTCACTGACTCACTCCCCAGTGTCCCTCATGTTTTCACCCCCAGCCCTCAGGGACTCTTCTGTCTCTCTCAGCTACTCTCCAGCCATCTCCAGATTTCACCTGGAGTCAGTTTCCCACACCCAGGAATCACCTACAAACTCACGGACCTTACTGCAACCCTCCCCCATTTCTTTCACCTCTTCACCCCCTGCCTTCAGGGACTCTCCTGTGTCTCCCAGCTTCTCTCCAGCCCTCCCCAGATTTCTGCCACAGTCAGCCCCAGGCACCCAGGACAACCCTAGACACTCACAGGCCTCACAAGCCTATCTCCCTATGACCTGCACCTATACGGGTATGGCTCCCACGCATCCCTCAGTGACCCCAAACCCATCTCCACTTACACTCAGACACTCCCAGGGCCTGACAGCTACTCCCCGTTATTGTCCTTCAGTTCGAAGCCCTGGCCAATCTACTAGCCCACGTGACGCAGTTACCTGGCCATTTCTCCACAGTTCCGGTGAGGGCCCCACACCCAGCCCCAGAAGAGCCCCTCCTGCATTCCGTCCTCACACGCAGGCCTGTCCATCTACTTGCTACTGTCACACTCTTGCCAGCAGAAGAGGCCCCTGTAATGGCCGATATCACCACCCAGTCTATCCTCACCCCACAGCTGTGCAGCGGGACCCTCCTGCTGGCCCACGTGGCTGTCAGAGCCCATGCTGCCACGACGCTCCAGCATGTCGGCGTCCCTGCGGGCCACGCTACCGGTGACATGGCTCGCATGACTCTTCTTCCTGGCAGTGACACTGTTGATGTGAACCCCAGTTTCACATCTGTCATTTGTAAATAGGACCATTTGCCCTTTTCGCTCTCCCTTCTATTCACAGGGCTTTACATTCTCTCTATTTCTGCCTCCGTTTCAGATATTTACTCACCTTTTTCTCTCTCACTATGTCTGCCATGGTCTCGATGAGAGTGCGCCACATAAGATTCCCCCATTAAAAGTCATGAATTGAGTGGCTTTTAGTATACCTGTGCTTGTGCACATTCCATTTTAATTCGCAATCCATTGTAGAACGTCTTATCACCCCCGACCAGAGAAAAACCCTGTAGACGTTAGTCACTCCTCATTCTGTCTCAAACCCTCTCCCTGACCCTCAGCCCTAGGTGGCAGCTACATAGTGCGATCAACCCCATATGCATAGATTTCCATATTGTGGACAATTCCTATAAACGGAATGGCACAATAGGTGAGCTTTTATGACTGACATAACACGTAGTACAATATTTTCAAGATTCATCCACATTGTAGGCTTACCCACAGGGGGAAACCAGTATTTTTCGGGTTTTAGTAACACCGGGTGTTTTCTCCTTCCTTCCGTCCTTCTTTCCTTCTTTCCTTCCTTCCTTCCTTCCTTCCTTCCTTCCTTCCTTCCTTCCTACCTTACTTCTTTCCTTCCTTCCTTCCTTCCTCCTATTTCTCTCTTACTCCTTCTTCCCTCTCTCTTTCATATGCCTTAGGTGCATCCCACATTCTGCGTTTTTTTTGGGGGAAATCCTCCACAGGTGCAGGAAAATTGTGTTATTGTAACTATTTACCGCTATCTCTCTTTCACGGCTCTCCATCAGTTGTGAACATATATTGATTTATCCCAAGTCACTAGGCATATTTTAATTGGGTACACCTGTTTTTCTTTAAACAGCTGTTTCTGGACTATAGGGTCGCATACTCATAAACCCAGTGTAACTCAGAAACGCATCTAATATTCCAATAAACCCATCATAACGTTGAAAAATCATATATCAAACCATGGTAAGTCACGGTTTGTCCGTGGATATGGGCGTCATCAATTCCATTGTATTCAATAATGCTGTACGCCATTAACAATGGCAGACTGATTGGGAGTGGAGATTGATAGCATAATAAAAATCAGTTATTAGAGGGATACTTCTTTAACCTGACTGAAGAACTGATCTAATGGCTTTAGTACAGTGCATGATTATGTGAGATGTTTTGAGACAGAGTAGTACATTTGTGAATGAAATTTTATGGCTTTTTTTCACTTAGTAGGAACCTTTGTGTGTGGAAAAGTGAGAAAATTGCTTTCTGCTGCAGAGTCCGGCATTCATTGTAGATTTAAGCTTAGTTTTCTGTGAGCAAATCTTATTCAATAAAATACTACTCTTTATAATAAAAAACAAAAACACTGGTGATGTGAGGTCATTATCCTCAGCAAACTAATCCAGGGAAAGAAAACCAAACGCCACATTCTCACTTATAATGGGAGCTGAAAAATGGGATCACATGTACACAGGAAGGGGAACAACACACACTGGGGCCTTTCGGGAGGCAGAGCGTTAAGAAAAACAGCTACTGCATGCTGGGCTTAATACCTAGGTGATGGGTTGACAGGTGCAGCAAACCACCATGGCACACGTTTGTTTACCTTAGTAACAAATCTGCACACCCTGCCCATATACCCCAGAACTTAGAAACAAAACGAAAGCAAAGAAAACGAAAAAGCAATAGCAAAACGCTAAAGGCAAAATAAAGTTTCAAACTCAGAAAGTGTCAGACCAATGTTTGCTTCACATCACGGTTCTCAACCGAGGTGCCATAAGGTCAAGATAAAGAATTTGATTACATATTGTAAATAAGACGTGCAGCAAATGACCAGAAATATTATTCTCAACATATGTGTGTCCTCTAATTGAATGGTGACGCTATCTACCAGGACATAGCATTAGATTCCAAAGGGCCGAGTCCTGCTAGACAGGCCTCCCACACTAATAACAATGGGAAGCCCTACGTTGTTTTACCTGTGCTTCTCAGCAACTGGCTAGAAATCAGGTTGCCACCACTCCCAGATTTAGTTACATTTAGTTGCTGGAAGAGCTCACAGCACGCAGGGAAACACTTACATTTGCCATTGTATTTTAGCAGATATTGAAAAAGTTCAGAAATAAATTTGGGGCCCGGCATGTGGGGAGGGGCGCACTACCTTCCAGGAAGTGTTATCCAGAAGCTCTCTGAACCCAGTCCTTTTGGGTTTTTATGGAGAGCTCATTCTATAGGCATGATGGGTTAAACCATAGGCTATTGGTGATCAACTCCACCTGAGGCTCTCAACCCTCCCTGGAAATTGTGGTTGAGGCTTTGCCATTCTCAGTCTGACTGAAAGAATTTATGCAAATGGAATTTTAAAACAGATGAGCACAACTGGAATCTTAATTAGATGATTGGATTACCTGGAGCCACACCTTGATATTCCTAATCCGAGCACCCTCAGCCAACGAATGCTCCACCCAACTGGCTCCCAAGTCTCTACGTGGTTCCAGAGCAAAAGAATGTTTATACAACGCATATCTCCACCTTTTCTTCCAAGTCTTTTCGCTTACACGGAAAGACTTCTTCAACTGCCATGCATCAGGGTCAGGGGGAGGTCTTGTTACAACGCAGATCGGTGGATCTCCGGGGTTTGATTGTTGCAAGGATGCTGCTGGTGTCAAAACCACAACGTGGGAACCACAGAACCAATAGTTGGTTTTCCGTGTTTCAGGGCATACAATTCCTAAGATATCTGGCCAAGAAAACTTGTAAGTTCTTAGATTGTCCCAAAGATGGCGCATGAAATCAAAGCAGGAGAACAGTTTCCTATGAGGTGTAGCCTGGGAAAGTTGGGGGTGACTGATGGAAAGGAGGAGTGAAGCTCCTCCCTTTCCGCTGCTAGGCTGCGCCCGAGGCTATTTAAACCCACCCTGGCTGGCCTGTACTCAGATCTTCGCGGAGCGTATCAGCGGCCGGAGCGTTTTGCGGACTCTGCGTGGACTTGGAGCTCACAGTGTCTTGCGACTTGGAAGCGGATTCAGAGGACAGGACAGAACACTTGGGCAAGTGAATCTCTGTCTGTCTGTCTGTCTGTCTGTCTCATTGGTTGGTTGATTTCCATTTTCTTAAGGGGCACATACTTCACACTGCACACACACAAACACACACACACACTCACACACACACACACACACTCCTTCCTTCTGCGAGTTAGAAAATTAGTAGGGGCCCCTGGGAGCTGCAGGTTTCCTAATCATGTCTGCACCTAAGAACACTAGGGTCTTGTCTGGCTCTTCTTATGAACGGTCCCCGAGCCCGGACTCCCCAAGGTCCATGCTAGCCTCACCCAGCTTCTCCCTCTCCCCTCTCATAAACTCAGGCTTAAGGGGATGCTCCTCACCAGGGATCCGGAGCTACCATTCTCCATCCCCTAGGGCTTCACCTCGGCGACGTGGAAGGGTTCCCCTACTCGGTTCTTGAACCCGTTCTGGAAGGGTGGACGCCCGATCAGCTGTACCGCACAGAGAAAGACAATCCCGCACTCTCTCGAGACACAGATGAATTATGGAGGATTCATTGTCTCCAGGACTTCAAGGAAGAAAAGCCACAGGAGCACGAGTCTTGGCGGGAGCTCTACCTGCGGCTTCGGGTCGCCCGAGAGCAGCGGCTGCGAGTAGTGACCACGAAATTCCGATCCGCACGTGAAAACAAACACAGAGGCCGACAGACAAAGATGATCTGTTTCAACTCTGTGGCCAAGACGCCTTATGATGCTTCCAGGAGGCAAGAGAAGTCTGCAGGAGCCGCTGACCCCGGAGATGGAGAGATCGAGCCAGCCTCCAAGCCCGCAGGAAGCAGCCAGGCTCCCTCCGGCCTCGGGGACAGCGGCGGCGGCGGCGGCAGCATTAGCGGCGGCAGCAGCAACGAGCACGCGGCGCCCGCGGACAGAACCCGAAAACAGGCTGTCAGGAAAGTGGCCCCGCTGATGGCCAAGGCAATTCGAAACTACAAGGGAAGATTCTCCCGATGATAATCTCAGGACTTGCCTTACAGATAAAATCCGGGGGGAGGAGGGCCAATGCAAAGTCAGTGCGGGTTGGGGAATGAAACTTCCGATGGACACCAGAACCTTTGGCTTGGAGCAAAGTTGAGCCTCCGAATCCTGCAGGTGTCAAGTGCTGGCCCTGTGATTTCTGCCTCCCACACCCAGCCACTGCCCCACTGCTTGGAGGACACCTCAGAATTCACAAGATATTATGAACGCATTTGGATCAATTCTACTTTGGTGGTTCACTGATCGTCTTTTAAATAACGCCCTAGTTGCAATCATAAATCAGGTACAAGATGTGAGATTCCCTTTTGTCATTTTTCCTTTCTTTTGAAATCATCGAGTACATAAGGAAGGACTTCTTATACACAAACTCTCAATCCATCAGTTGACACTGATAACTCCGACTATGCAAAATGTTTTGTTGTCGTTGGTGTTTTCGTTTAGAGAAAAGGCCAGGCATGATCCTGTAATCGTCAGCCATCCTCCTCTGGGAGGCCGAGGAAAGCAGATCGCTTCAGCCCAGGAGGTGGAGAACAGGCTGGGACAAACGGAGAAACCCCGTCTCCACAAAAGATACCGAAATGGGCCCGGCGTGGTGGCACGGCCCCTGTGGTCCCAGCTTCTTAGAGGGCTGAGGTGGCAGGATCGCCTGAGCTGGGCAAGCGGAGGCTGCAGTGACCCTTCCTCATTCCACTGCACTACAGCCTGGGTGACACAAGTGGAGCACATCTCAAAGAAACCTGCTGTTTATTTGAAGAAAGGAACTCTTGGATTTCATACATAAATGCTAACAACTGCTATGTTCCCTAAGTCAAAATACTTTAACTAAGCACCGCAAAGAATCAATCCCAATCTTTTCACCCAGAACCCCTGTGAAAGAATGGCAACACCTTAATCAGCTTATTTAGGTTCTCGATCAGGAAGTCTAAACCTGCCAATCAGAGTTTCTAATTACCATGAGATGACCGGGTTAACTACCTTGAGTTCACCTCCTAAGAGTTCCTGCAAGCTTTGGTGAAAGTTTGCATTCTAACTCAGGGCATTTGTTGGCTTCACACGGGCTGGTAATCACAGATCCGTGTGCCAGATACGACACACACACATAAACACAAAGAAAGACACACACACACACACACACGCACGCACACATAAGCATGCACAGGCACGCGCGCGCACACACACACACACACACACACACACACCATTAAGTAAACTTGCTTCGCAGGCGTTACCGACAGTGAGGGATGGAGAGAGAAATAGAAAGACCTAAGCCGCAAGGCAAAACCCAGCAAGGGCAGCAGAAGAGATCAAAGTCCTGTGCCCTTGGCTGTCAGCAGAGTGGGTGCTGGGAAGCTTCTGGAAGCAGGCACCTGAGTGGATGCCGGTGCACGTCAAAAGAGGCCTTCAAGCCTGAAGAACACGTAAGGAGCCAGAACAGGGTGCCACAGAGATACTACCCTTAAGGAACACAGAAAAGCATTCGTTCCGGGGAAGGGGACATAATCCAATCAGCGACCCTGTGAAACTCAGACGTGTCCGGGCACGGTGACGCATGCCTCTATTCCCATCGCTTTGGGAGGTCGAGGCGGGTGGGCCCCCTGAGGTCCGGAGTTGCAGACCAGCCTGACCAACATGAGGAAATCCCGTCTGTTCCCTAAAGACGAAACTCGGTTGGGCTTGCTGGCGAGTGCCTGTAATCCCAGCTACTCAGGGGGCTGAAACAGGAGAATCGCTTGAACCTGGGAGGCCGAGTTTGCAGTGAGCCCAGATCCCACCATTGCACTCCAGCCTGGACAGCAAAAGCCAAACTCCGTCTCAAATTAAAAAAACAAAACCTCAGAAAACCTTCCCCAGCAAGGGCCAGAGACAACGCCGGTCTCTATTTCTTGACAGCAATTCAAGAGAGAATCTCGGGTGGCTTGCAAAACTCACAAGAGAGCAGAATATCCTCCCCAAGGCAGAGAAGCCACACGCTCTTTCTGGAGGTGGAGTAGCCACCGATCACCGTGCAGCCCCTCCCCACTCCCAGCCAGAAACCCCAGCCCCTCGGAACCAAATCCACTGGCAACAACCTTTCTTCCTGGAAAACGTTTCCCCTGCCAAAATGGAAAACAAACATGATACAAGCAAACGCAACTCAAAACACAAACACAAGGAAACAATCCGAGCAAGCTCTAGCCCCTCATAGCTCATCGATGCCCCCACTGGCATGCTACTGAAAACAGCGGCTGCACCCATTAAACTCATTCATTACTGGAGAATGAGACAAAACTTAGCAGATCCCTGCCCCCACAGCGACAATCCCACTCGAAAACACAGAAAGGAAACAATCCCCGCACAAAATATAAATCTACCCCAGATAGAATTCAGCATCAACCTAAGGATCCTGCTGTTACATTACTACACTGACCCAGGACAGCTCAATTCCCTTCCCACCTATTTACAAGATAATCCTCATTCAGGGAGCTCTGGAAGCATCGCCAGTATTGCACTAGGATCCTCTTCGTGAGGCAGCTGGAAGTCTGGAAACACAGCAAATTTACTTATTTCTCTACACGACACGGAGGCTAATTCTCAGAAAAGGCTTAACGTCCTAATCCCCATTCCCCGATTCTCAGGCTATAACGATTATCTTTCTGCAGAAGAAACACACACACACACACACACAGAGAGAGAGAGAGAGAGAGAGAGAGAGAGAGAGAAAGTCATGTGAGAATGTAAACATTAAGCGAAATCGCCGCCGACAGCAGAAACAATAGCCGACACCATAGACACTTCAAATGGTTCTGTTTTCCTCATTTGGACTGAAAGGTGAGAGTGGAACTCGGCTGCCCAAACCGTGGCACCAATATCAGCTGCAGGCCAGAGCAAGCCTTTCCGAGGAGATTTTAAGCAACCGGTGGGAGCAAGATCCTGAAGCATTTCTTCAAAGATTGGTCACAGGAGATGAAACCTGGCTCTACCGGCAGGATCCTGAAGACCAAGCACGAGGCCATGGCTACCAAGAGGTGGCAGTGCTCCAGTCAAAGCCGTGGAGGAGCAGTCAAGGGCAGAGGTCAAGGCCACCGTTGGGGGGAAGGGGGGATGCTAGAGGGATTCTACTGGTTGACTTTCTGCAGGGCCAAACCCTGATCACATCTGCTCGCTAGCAGAGCGTTTTCAGAAAGTCAGCCAAAGCTGGAGCGAAGAAGGTCCCCACCAGAGAGTTCTTCTCCAACATGACAGTGTTCCTGATCATGGCTTTCTTCGAACAAGGGCAGCTGGGCAAGACCTGCCATGGGAAACTGTGAGGCATCCACCTGACAGTCCTGATTTGGCGCCTGCTGACTTCTCTTTGTTTCCTCGTCTTGGAAAACCTGTAAAGGGCACCCAGTTTTCTTCAGTTAACAATGGAAAAAAGACTGCATGGAAATAGTTAAATTCCCAGGACCCTGGGGGCTTTAGGGATGGGCTAGACGGTGGGGAAAAGACACTGCTTCCAGAAGCGTCTTGAAGTTGATGGAGCCGAGGCTGAGAAGTAAAATACGCCTATTTCCTCTTTCTCCCTTAATCCCACTTTTCTACGAATGTTTCCAAGTCCCCTAACACAACGTCAATCCCAGGTAAAGAGTTGTCATCCTCTGTTGGTTCTTCTTCCTACGATTTTGTCTTGCGGTGTCGTTATTTTCGCTTTTACTCCCAAGAAGATTCTCTCTGTGTCTTTTGGAATCCACAGATGTGGAAGCTGGGAACATGGAGGGCCAACGGTAGAACTCAGTGGGGTGTGTCCAGGCTGCAATTAACCTAATGAACCTGCGGGGCACAGCAGTCCACCTGGCGTGGACCATCCCGATTGGCTGCATTGGGCTGACGGACTGAATTCCTATCGGGGCGGGGCAGCCCAGGGGCCAACGGGGTCAGGGCTTGAGCCCTGGGTGGGCCCGGGGCTGGCTATATAAGGCCGGGCTCTGGCAGCGGAGCTTCACTCCGCCTTGGACGACGCACCACACAGGTCACTCCAGGCTGCGGCTGCACATCCCGAGGAACAGAAGCCGGCCTGCTCAGCTGTCTGCAAGGACCGGCGTTCCAGACCAAGTGGCCCACTGCTCCGAGGACCCAGCTCTCTCCAGGCTGTGACTCCACATCCCGAGGTCGCTGCCTGGCAACCGGGCAGCGAGGACCGGCCACCCCAGACTGCCTGTGCCGCCACCCCGAGGACAGAGCCGCGACCGCGAGGACAGCGATGCCTGCACAGCTCTGGCGAGATGGCGGCAGGGTCCACTACGCTGCGCGCAGCGGAGAAGCTGCAGGTGCATCTGGCCACTAAGACGGACCCGAGAAAGCTAGAGAAATATTTGCAGAAACTCTCCGCCTTGCCCATGACGGCAGACATCCTGGCGGAGACTGGAATCAGAAAGACGGTGAAGCGCCTGCGGAAGCACCAGCACGTGGACGACTTTGCCAGAGACTTAGCGGCCCGGTGGAAGAAGCTGGTGCTCGTGGACTGAAACACCGGGCCTGACCCACAGGACCCTGAGGAGAGCGCTTCCCGACAGCGCTTCGGGGAGGCTCTTCAGGACCAGGAAAAGGCCTGGGGCTTCCCAGAAAACGCGACGGCCCCCAGGAGCCCATCTCACAGCCCTGAGCACAGACGGACAGCACGCAGAACACCTCCGGGGCAACAGAGACCTCACCCGAGGTCTCCCAGTCGCGAGTCCAGAGCCGAGAGAAAGCGCCCCAGAATGGCCCCAGCTGATTCCGGCCCCCATCGGGCCCCTCCAATGCACACCGCTCCCCTCCCGATGCCCGAGGGCCCTGAGCCTGCTGTGCCCGGGAAGCAACGCGGAAGAGGCCACGCTCACACCGCTCACGGCGGGCCTCTGCTGGGTCAAGGCTGCCAGGGCCAACCCCAGGGGGAAGCGGTGGTGAGCCACAGCAAGGGGCACAAATCGTCCCGCGGGGCTTCGGCTCAGAAATCGCCTCCTGTCCAGGAAAGCCAGTCAGAGAGGCTGCAGGCAGCCGGCGCTGATTCGGCCGGGCTGAAAACGCTGCCCAGCCATGTCTTCTCAGAGCTCTGGGACCCCTCAGAGGCCTGGATGCAGGCCAACTACGATCTGCTGTCCGCTTTTGAGGCCATGACCTCCCAGGCAAACCCAGAAGCACTCTCCGCGCCAACGCTCCAGGAGGAAGCTGCTTTCCCTGGATGCAGAGTGAACGCTAAGATGCCGGTGTACTCGGGCTCCAGGCCTGCCTGCCAGCTCCAGGTGCCGACGCCACGCCAGCAGTGCCTCCGGGTGCCTAGGAACAATCCAGACGGCCTCGGCGACGTGGAAGGGGTCCCCTACTCGGTTCTTGAACCCGTTCTGGAAGGGTGGACGCCCGATCAGCTGTACCGCACAGAGAAAGACAATCCCGCACTCTCTCGAGACACAGATGAATTATGGAGGATTCATTGTCTCCAGGACTTCAAGGAAGAAAAGCCACAGGAGCACGAGTCTTGGCGGGAGCTCTACCTGTGGCTTCGGGACGCCCGAGAGCAGCGGCTGCGAGTAGTGACCATGAAAATCCGATCCGCACGTGAAAACAAACACAGCGGCCGACAGACAAAGATGATCTGTTTCAACTCTGTGGCCAAGACGCCTTATGATGCTTCCAGGAGGCAAGAGAAGTCTGCAGGAGCCGCTGACCCCGGAGATGGAGAGATCGAGCCAGCCCCCAAGCCCACAGGAAGCAGCCAGACTCCCTCCTGCCTCGGGGACAGCGGCGGCGGCGGCGGCAGCATTAGCGGCGGCAGCAGCAACGAGCACGCAGCGCCCGCGGACAAAACCCGAAAACAGGCTGTCAAGAAAGTGGCCCCGCTGATGGCCAAGGCAATTCGAAACTACAAGGGAAGATTCTCCCGACGATAATCTCAGGACTTGCCTTACAGATAAAATCTGGGGGGAGGAGGGCCAATGCAAAGTCAGTGCGGGTTGGGGAATGAAACTTCCGATGGACACCAGAACCTTTGGCTTGGAGCAAAGTTGAGCCTCCGAATCCTGCAGGTGTCAAGTGCTGGCCCTGTGATTTCTGCCTCCCACACCCAGCCACTGCCTCACTGCTTGGAGGACACCTCAGAATTCACAAGATATTATGAACGCATTCAGATCAATTCTACTTTGGTGGTTCACTGATCGTCTTTTAAATAACGCCCTAGTTGCAATCATAAATCAGGTACAAGATGTGAGATTCCCTTTTGTCATTTTTCCTTTCTTTTGAAATCATCGAGTACATAAGGAAGGACTTCTTATACACAAACTCTCAATCCATCAGTTGACACTGATAACTCCGACTATGCAAAATGTTTTGTTGTCGTTGGTGTTTCCGTTTAGAGAAAAGGCCAGGCATGATCCTGTAATCGTCAGCCATCCTCCTCTGGGAGGCCGAGGAAAGCAGATCTCTTCAGCCCAGGAGGTGGAGAACAGGCTGGGACAAACAGAGAAACCCAGTCTCCACAAAAGATACCGAAATGGGCCCGGGGTGGTGGCACGGCCCCTGTGGTCCCAACTTCTTAGAGGGCTGAGGTGGCAGGATCGCCTGAGCTGGGCAAGCGGAGGCTGCAGTGACCCTTCCTCATTCCACTGCACTACAGCCTGGGTGACACAAGCGGAGCACATCTCAAAGAAACCTGCTGTTTATTTGAAGAAAGGAACTTTGGATTTCATACATAAATGCTAACAACTGCTACGTTCCTTAAGTCAAAATACTTTAACTAAGCACCGCAAAGAATAAATCCCAATCTTTTCACCAAAAACCCCTGGGAAAGAATGGTGACACCTTAATCAGCTTATTTAGGTTCTCGATCAGGAAGTCTAAACCTGCCAATCAGAGTTTCTAATTACCGGGTTAACTACCTTGAGTTCACCTCCTAAGAGCTCCTGCAAGCTTTGGTGAAAGTTTGCATTCTAACTCAGGGCATTTGTTGGCTTCACACAGGCTGGTAATCACAGATTATCCTTCCTTCCTTCCTTCGTTCCTTCCTTCCTTCCTTCCTTCCTTCTTTCCTTCCTTCCTTCCTTCCTACCTTCCTTCTTTCCTTCCTTCCTTCCTTCCTTCCTTCCTTCCTTCCTACTTTCCTTCCTTCCTTCCTCCTATTTCTCTCTTACTCCTTCTGCCCTCTCTCTTTCATATGCCTTAGGTGCATCCCACATTCTGCGTTTCTTTAGGGAAATCCTCGACAGGTGCAGGAAAATTGTGTTATTGTAACTATTTACCACTATCTCTCTTTCACGGCTCTCCATCAGTTGTGAACATCTATTGGTTTATCCCAAGTCACTAAGCATATTTTAATTTGGTACACCTGTTTCCCTTTATACAGCTGTCTCTGGAGTATAGGGTCGCATACTCATAAACCCAGTGTAACTCAGAAACGCATCTAATATTCTAATAAACCCATTAAACGTTGAAAAATCATAAATCAAACCATCGTAAGTCACGGTTTGTCCGTGGATATGGGCGTCATCAATTCCATTGTATTCAATAATGCTGTACACCATTAACAATGGCAGACTGATTGGGAGTGGAGATTGATAGCATTATAAAAATCAGTTATTAGAGGGATACTTCTTTAACCTGACTGAAGAACTGATCTAATGGCTTTAGTACAGTGCATGATTACGTGAGATATTTTGAGACAGAGTAGTACATTTGTGAATGAAATTTTATGGCTTTTTTTCACTTAGTAGGAACCATTGTGTGTGGAAAAGTCAGAAAACTGCTTTCTGCTGTAGAGACTGGCATTCATTGTAGATTTAAGCTTAGTTTTCTGTGAGCAAACCTTATTCAATAAAATACTACTCTTTATAATAAAAAACAAAAACACTGGTGATATGAGGTCATTATCCTCAGCAAACTAATCCAGGGAAAGAAAACCAAACGCCACATTCTCACTTATAATGGGAGCTGAAAAATGGGATCACATGGACACAGGAAGGGGAACAACACACACTGGGGCCTTTTGGGAGGCAGAGCGTTAAGAAAAACAGCTACTGCATGCTGGGCTTAATACCTAGGTGATGGGTTGACAGGTGCAGCAAACCACCATGGCACACGTTTGTTTACCTTAGTAACAAATCTGCACATCCTGCACATATACCCCAGAACTTAGAAACAAAACGAAACAAAACAAAACGAAGAAGGAATAGCAAAACGCTAAAGGCAAAATAAAGTTTCAAACTCAGAAAGTGTCAGACCAATGTTTGCTTCACATCACGGTTCTCAACCCGGGTGCCATAAGGTCAGGATAAAGAATTTGATTACATATTGTAAATAAGACGTGCAGCAAATGACCAGAAGTACTATTCTCAGCATATGTGTGTTTTCTAATTGAATGGTGACGCTATCTACCGTGACATAGCTTTAGATTCCAAAGGGCCGAATCCCGCCAGACAGGCCCCCCACACTAATAACAATGGGAAGCCCTACGTTGTTTTACCTGTGCTTCTCAGCAACTGGCTAGAAATCAGGTTGCCACCACTCCCAGATTTAGTTGCATTCATTTGGTGGAAGAGCTCACAGCACGCAGGGAAACACTCACGTTTGCCGTTGTATTTTAGCGGATATTGCAAAAAGTTCGGAAATAAATTTGGGGCCCGGCATGTGGGGAGGGGCGCACTACCTTCCAGGAAGTGTTGTCCAGAAGCTCTCTGAACCCAGTCCTTTTGGGTTTTTATGGAGACCTCATTCTACAGGCATGATGGGTTAAACCATAGGCTATTGGTGATCAACTCCACCTGAGGCTCTCGACCCTCCCTGGAAATTGGGGTTGAGGCTTTGCCATTCTCAGTCTGACCCAAGGAATTTACACAAACGGAATTTTAAACAGTTGAGCATAACTGGAATCTTAATTAGATGATTGGATTACCTGGAGCCACACCTTGATATTCCTAATCCGAGCACCCTCATCCAACGAATGCTCCACCCAACTGGCTCCCAAGTCTCTACGTGGTTCCAGAGCAAAAGAATGTTTATACAACGCATATCTCCACCTTTTCTTCCAAGTCTTTTCGCTTACACGGAAAGACTTCCTAAACTGCCATGCATCAGGGTCAGGGAGAGGTCTTGTTACAACGCAGATCTGTGGATCTCCGGGGATTGATTGTTGCAAGGATGCTGCTGGTGTCAAAACCACAACGTGGGAAGCACAGAACCACTAGTTGGTTTTCCGTGTTTCAGCGCATACAATTCCTAAGATATCTGGCCAAGAAAACTTGTAAGTTCTTAGATTGTCCCAAAGGTGGCGCATGAAATCAAAGCAGGAGAACAGTTTCCTATGAGGTGTAGCCTGGGAAAGTTGGGGGTTACTGATGGAAAGGAGGAGTGAAGCTCCTCCCTTTCCACTGCTAGGCTGCACCCGAGGCTATTTAAACCCACCCTGGCTGGCCTGTACTCAGATCTTCCCAGAGCGGATCAGCGGCCGGAGCGTTTGGCGGACTCTGCGTGGACTTGGAGCTCACAGCGTCTTGCGACTTGGAAGCGGATTCAGAGGACAGGACAGAACACTTGGGCAAGTGAATCTCTGTCTGTCTGTCTGTCTGTCTGTCTTTCTCGTTGGTTGGTTGATTTCCATTTTCTTAAGGGGCACATACCTCACACCACACACACACAAACACACACACACACTCTCACACACACACACACACACACACACACACACACACTCCTTCCTTCTGCGAGTTAGAAAATTAGTAGGGGCCCCTGGGAGCTGCAGGTTTCCTAATCATGTCTGCACCTAAGAACAGTAGGGTCTTGTCTGGCTCTTCTTATGAACGGTCCCCCAGCCCGGACTCCCCAAGGTCCATGCGAGCCTCACCCAGCTTCTCCCTCTCCCCTGTCAGAAACTCAGGCTTAAGGGGAAGCTCCTCACCAGAGATCCAGAACTACCATTCACCATCCCCTAGGGCTTCACCACACTCACCTCTGTCATCACCAGAATCCCACAAGCTCCCATTTCCCTGTCCTCACCGTGATGGACAATCAATGAAGCCATTGGGCTCTCCCGTGTCCTCCTTTGAGGATTCCTCAGAGTTCCCACGTTCATCAATAATATACCACATGTTCTTACTGCCATCACCCAGCAGCTCACCCCCAGCTCTCTGGGGGTCTCCTGTGTCTCCCAGCTACTCTACAAACAACCCCAGATTTCAGCTGGAGTCAGCCCCCCACACCCAGGAATTACCAACAAACTCACGAGCCTCACAGTGGTCCATCCCTGTGTCTTTCATCTCTTCATCCCCAGGCCTCAGAGACTCTCCTGTGGCTCCCAGTTACTCTCCAGCCATCCCCAGGTTCCTGCGGGAGTCAGCCCCATGCACCCAGGAGTCCCACAGAGACTCACAGGTCTCGGGAGAATATGAGCGGTCCCCCAGCCCTGACTCCTCAAGATTCATGCCTGCCTCACCCAGCTTCTCCCTCTCCCCTCCCAGAAACTCAGACCCAAGGGGCAACTCCTCACCAGGGATGTGGAAGTACTCTACATCATCCCACAGGGCTTCACCACTCTCACATCCATCATCAGCAGAATTCCACAACTTTATGTTTCCCTTTCCTAACCAAGCAGGACAGTCACTCATGTCATCGTGTTCTCCCGTGTCCTCCTCTGGAGATTCTTCACAGTCACCTCATTCATGAACAATATACCATATGTTCTTACTGCCATCATCCAGCAGCTCACCCCCAGCCACCCATGACTCTCCTGTCTGTCCCAGCTACTCTCCAACTACGCCCAGATTTCAGCGGGAGTCTGTACCCCACACCGCAGGAACACATACAAACTCACAGACCTCAGTGAGATCCTCGCCAGTCACTCTCACGTCTTCACCCCCAGCGCTTACGGACCCTCCAGTCTGTCCCAGCTACTCTCCAAACACGCCCACACTTCAGCGGGAGTCCGTTGCAGGCACCCAGAAATCACCACCAAACTCACCAATTTCACTGCGTTACTCCCCAGTCTCTCTCATGTCTTCACCAGCCATCAGGGACTCTCCCGTCTGTCCCAGCTGCTCTCCAACCACGCCCACATTTCAGCTGGAGTCAGTTCCAGGCACCCCGGAATCACCACCAAACTCACCAATTTCACTCAGTTAATCCCCAGTCTCTAGCACGTCTTAATCTCCAACCCTCAGGGACTCTCCTGTGTGTCCCAGCCACTCTCCAACCACGCCCACACTTCAGCTGGAGTCAGTTCCAGGCACCCAGGAATCACCACCAAACTCACCAATTTCACTCAATTACTCTCCAGTCTCTCTCATGTCTTCACCAGCCCTCAGGGACTCTCCTGTGTGTCCCAGCTACTCTCCTACCACGCCCACATTTCAGCTGGAGTCAGTTCCAGGCACCCCACAGTCACCACCAAACTCACCAGTTTCACTGAGTTACTCCCCGGTCTCTCTCATGTCTTCACCCCCAGCCCTCAGGGACTCTCCTGTGTGTCCCAGCTACTCTCCAACCATGCCCAGATTTCAGTGGGAGTCAGTTCCAGGCTCCCAGGTATCACCTACAAACTCAGCAGTTTCACTGAGTTACTCCCCAGTCTCTCTCATGTCTTCAGACCCAGCCCCCTGGGACTCTCTTGTCTGTCCCAGCTACTCTCCCACCACGCCCAGATTTCAGCGGGGGTCAGCCTCCCACACTCCGGAATCACCTACAGACTCACAGACTTCACTGAGGTCCTCCCTGGTCTCTCTCAGGTCTTTGCCCTCAGCCCACAGGGACTCTTGTGTCTCTTTCAGCTACTGTCAAAACTTCTCTAGATTCCAGCTGGAGTCAGTTCCAGGCGCCCACGATACACCACCGAACTCGCGAATTTCACTGACTCACTCCCCAGTCTCCCTCATGTTCTCATCCCCAGCCCTCAGGGACTCTTCTGTCTCTCTCAGCTACTCTCCAGCCATCTCCAGATTTCACCTGGAGTCAGCTTCCCACACCCAGCAATCACCTACAAACTCACGGACCTTACTGCAATCCTCCCCCATTTCTTTCACCTCTTCACCCCCTGCCTTCAGGAACTCTCCTGTGTCTCCCAGCTTCTCTCCAGTCCTCCCCAGATTTCTGCCACAGTCAGCCCCAGGCACCCAGGACAACCCTAGACACTCACAGGTCTCATGAGCCTATCTCCCTATGACCTGGACCTATACAGGGATGGCTCCCACGCATCCCTCAGTGACCCCAAACCCATCTCCACTTACACTCAGACACTCCCAGGGCCTGACAGCTACTCCCCGTTATTCTCCTTCAGTTCGAAGCCCTGGCCAATCTACTAGCCCACGTGACGCAGTTACCTGGCCATTTCTCCACAGTACCGGTGAGGGCCCCACACCCAGCCCCAGAAGAGCCCCTCCTGCATTCCATCCTCACACGCAGGCCTGTCCATCTACTTGCTACTGTCACACTCTTGCCAGCAGAAGAGGCCCCTATAATGGCCGATATCACCGCCCAGTCTATCCTCACCCCACAGCTGTGCAGCGGGACCCTCCTGCTGGCCCACGTGGCTGCCAGAGCCCATGCTGGCACGACGCTCCAGCATGGCGGTGTCCCTGCGGGCCACACTACCGGTGACATGGCTAGCATGACCCTCCTTCCTGGCAGTGACACTGTTGATGTGAACCCCAGTTTCACATCTGTCATTTGTAAATAGGACCATTTGCCCTTTTCGCTCTCTCTTCCATTCACAGGGCTTTACATTCTCTCTGTTTCTGCCTCCGTTTCATATATTTACTCACCTTTTTCTCTCTCACTATGTCTGCCATGGTCTCGATGAGAGTGCGCCACATAAGATTCCCCCATTAAAAGTCATGAATTGAGTGGCTTTTAGTATACCTGTGCTTGTGCACATTCCATTTTAATTCGCAATCCATTGTAGAACGTCTTATCACCCCCGACCAGAGAAAAACCCTGTAGACATTAGTCACTCCTCATTCTGTCTCAAACCCTCTCCCTGACCCTCAGCCCTAGGTGGCAGCTACATGGTGCGATCAACCCCATATGCATAGATTTCCATATTGTGGACAATTCCTATAAACGGAATTGCACAATAGGTGAGCTTTTATGACTGACATAACACGTAGCACAATATTTTCAAGATTCATCCACATTGTAGGCTTACCCACAGGGGGAACCAGTATTTTTGTGGTTTTAGTAACACCGGGTGTTTTCTCCTTCCTTCCGTCCTTCTTTCCTTCCTTGCTTCCTTCCTTCCCTCCTTCTTTCCTTCCTTCCTTCCTTCCTACCTTCCTTCTATTTCTCTCTTACTCCTTCTGCCCTCTCTCTTTCATATGCCTTAGATGCATCCCACATTCTGCGTTTTTTTGGGGAAATCCTCGACAGGTGCTGGAAAATTGTGTTATTGTAACTATTTACCGCTATGTCTCTTTCACGGCTCTCCATCAGTTGTGAACATCTATTGATTTATCCCAAGTCACTAGGCATATTTTAATTGGGTACACCTGTTTTTCTTTATACAGCTGTTTCTGGACTATTGGGTCGCATACTCATAAACCTGGTGTCACTCAGAAACGCATCTAATATTCCAATAAACCCATCATGACGTTGAAAAATCATATATCAAACCATCGTAAGTCACGGTTTGTCCGAGGAGATGGGCGTCATCAATTCCATTGTATTCAATAATGCTGTACGCCATTAACAATGGCAGACTGATTGGGAGTGGAGATTGATAGCATTATAAAAATCAGTTATTAGAGGGATACTTCTTTAACCTGACTGAAGAACTGATCTAATGGCTTTAGTACAGTGCATGATTATGTGAGATGTTTTGAGACAGAGTAGTACATTTGTGAATGAAATTTTATGGCTTTTTTTCACTTAGTAGGAACCATTGTGTGTGGAAAAGTCAGAAAATTGCTTTCTGCTGTAGAGTCCGGCATTCATTGTAGATTTAAGCTTAGTTTTCTGTGAGCAAATCTTATTCAATAAAATACTACTCTTTATAATACAAAACAAAAACACTGGTGATATGAGGTCATTATCCTCAGCAAACTAATCCAGGGAAAGAAAACCAAACGCCACATTCTCACTTATAATGGGAGCTGAAAAATGAGATCACGTGAACACAGGAAGGGGAACAACACACACTGGGGCCTTTCGGGAGGCAGAGCGTTAAGAAAAACAGCTACTGCATGCTGGGCTTAATACCTAGGCTATGGGTTGACAGGTGCAGCAAACCGCCATGGCACACGTTTGTTTACCTTAGTAACAAATCTGCACATCCTGCACATATACCCCAGAACTTAGAAAGAAAACGAAACAAAAGAAAACAAAAAAGCAATAGCAAAACGCTAAAGGCAAAATAAAGTTTCAAACTCAGAAAGTGACAGACCAATTTTTGGTTCAAATCATGGTTCTGAACCCAGGTGCCATAAGGTCAGGATAAAGAATTTGATTACATATTGTAAATAAGACGTGCAGCAAATGACCAGAAATATTATTCTCAACATAAGTGTGTCTTCCAATTCAATGGTGGCGCTATCTACAGGCTCATAGCATTAGATTCCAAAGGGCCGAGTCCCGCAAGACAGGCCTCCCACACTAATAACAATGGGAAGCCCTACATCGTTTTACCTGTGCTTCTCAGCAACTGGCTAGAAATCAGGTTGCCACCACTCCCAGATTTAGTTGAATTCATTTGCTGGAAGAGCTCACAGCACGCAGGGAAACACTTACATTTGCCATTGTATTTTAGCGGATATTGCAAAAAGTTCAGAAATAAATTTGGGGCCTGGCATGTGGGGAGGGGCGCACTACCTTCCAGGAAGTGTTATCCAGAAGCTCTATGAACCCAGTCCTTTTGGGTTTTTATGGAGACCTCATTCTATAGGCATGATGGGTTAAACCATAGGCTATTGGTGATCAACTCAACCTGAGACTCTCAACCCTCCCTGGAAATTGGGGTTTGACATCAATTTCTGGGTGGATCCTTAAGCCCCAGGTAGATATCAGGTGTGCACCTGAACATCATTCCCTCGTGGACGCCCAGTCCCCTGGTGGATATCAGGTCTCAGGTGAGCACAAGTCCCCATGCAGACATCAAGCACCAGCTGCACACTCAGACCCCTAGAGGACATCTGTCCCCATGTTGACATCACTCTCAAGGTGTACATTAGGCCACATATGTATACCAGGTCCAATGCATACACGAGTTCCCAGTAAAACTCAAGGCACCAGGAGGAGACTCAAGACCCAGGTAATTACAAGGCCCCAGGTGGATATCAGATTCCCAATGAACATTAGGCCCCAAGTGCATACCTAGGTACCAGGTAGACACCAGGCCCCAGGTGCATCACCTAGTCTCAAGTGCACACTAGGTCCCCAGTGAACACTGGCTCCAGGTGAGAACCCAGTCCAAGGTACACACCGTGACCCAGGTGGTCATTAGGCCACAGATGAACACCAATCTTGAGTGAACACCAGGTCCCAGGTGGGTCCCTAGACACCAGGTGGATATTGGGTCCCAAGTGGACACTCAGCCCCTAGATGATATTTGGTGTGCTTTGATATTTCATGTACAGCATATAACATAAATTTGGTGTACTTTGATATTTTATGTACAGTATATAATATATATTTGATGTACTTTGATATTTTATGTACAGTATATAATATATATTTGGTGTACTTTGACATTTTATGTAAAGTATATAATGTATATTTGGTGTACTTTGATATTTTATGTATAGTATATAATAAATATTTGGTGTACTTTGATATATTATGTACAGTATATAATATATTTGGTGTATATTGATATTTTATGTACAGTATATAAAATATATTTGGTGTACTTCGATATTTTATGTACAGTATATAAAACATATTAGGTGTACTTTGATATATTATGTACAGTGTATAATATATGATTGGTGTACTTTGATATTTTATATGCAGTATATAATATATATTTGGTGTACTTTGATATTTCATGTGCAATATATAAAAAAATTTCGTGTACTGTTATATTTTATGTACAGTATATAACAGATATTTGGTATACTTTGATATTTTATGTACTGTATATAATATATATTTGGTGTACTTTGATATTTTATGTACAGTGTATAATATATGATTGGTGTACTTTGATATTTTATGTGCAGTATATAATATATATTTGGTGAACTGTTATATTTTATGTACAGTATATAATATACATTTGGTGTACTTTCATATTTATGTACAGTATATAATATTCATTTGGTGTACTTTGATATATTATGCACACTATATAATATATATTTCTTGTACAATGATATTCTAAGTACAGCATATAATATATATTTGTGTACTTTGATATATTACTTACAGACTATAATATATATTTGGAGTACTATTATATTTTATATACAGTATATAATATATATTTGGTGTACTTTGATATTTTATGTACAGTATATAAAATATATGTGGTGTACTTTGATATTTTATGTGCAGTATATAATATATATTTTGTGTACTGTCATATTATATGTACAGTATATAATATATGTTTGGTGTACTTTCATAATTTATGTACAGTATATAGTATTAATTCGGTGTACTTTGATATTTTATGTACAGTATATAACATATATTTGTTGTACTTTGATATTTTATGTAGGGTATATAATATATATTTGCTGTACTTTGATATTTTACGTACAGAATATAATACATATTAGGTGTACTTTGATATATTATGTACAGTACATAGTATATATTTGGTGTACTTTGATATTTTATGTACAGTGTATAATATATATTTTGTGTACTTTGATTCTTTATGTACACTATATAAATATATTTGGTGTACTTTGATATTTAATGTACAGTATATAATATATATTTGTGTATTTTGATATTTTATATAGTGTATAAAATATATATTTGGTGTACTTTGATGTTTTATGTGCAGTATATAATATATATTCGTTGTATTGTTATATTTTATGTACAGTATGAAATATATATTTGGTGTACTCTCATAATTTATATACAGTATATAATATTCATTTGGTGTACTTTGATATTTTATTTACAGAATATAATATATATTTGGTGTACTATCGTATTTTATGTACAGTATAAAATATATGTTTGGTTTATTTTGATATTTTATATAGAGTATATAATATACATTTAGTGTACTTTGATATTATATGTACAGTATATAATATATATTTGGTGTACTTTTAAATTTTATGTAGAGTATATAATATATATTTGGTGCCCTTTGATATTTTATGTACAGTATATAATGTATATTTATTGTACTTTGAAATTTTATGCACAGTATATAATATATTTGGTGTTCTTTGATAATTTACGTACGATACATAATATATACAGTGTACTTTGTTATTTAATGTACAGTATATAATATATATTGGGTGTACTTTGATATTTTATATACAGTATACAGTATATATTTGGTGTACTTTTAAATTTTATGTACAGTATATAATATATATTTGGTGCACTTTGATATTTTATATGAGGAACATAATATATATTTATTGTACTTTGAAATTTTATGTACAGTATATAACGTATTTGGTGTACTTTGATATTTTATGTACGGTATATAATATACACAGTGTACTTTGTTATTTAATGTACAGTATATAATATATATTTGGTGTACTTTGATATTTTATGTACAGTATATAATGTACGTTTGGTGTACTTTGATACTTTATGTACACTATATAATATATATTTTTTGTACTTTGATACATTATGTACTGTATATAATATTTCAGTTATACTTTGATATTTTATGTACAGTATATAATATATAATTGGTGCACTTATATATATTATGTACAGTATAAAATAAGTATTAGTTGCATTTTGATATTTTATTTGCAGTATATAATACATATTTGGTGTACTGTGATATCTTATGTAGAGTATATAACATGTATTTGGTGTACTTTCACATTTTATGTACAGTATATAGTATTCATTTGGTATACTTTGATATTTTATATACAGTAAATAATATATATTTGGTGAAATTTGATATGTTATGTGCAGCATGTAATATACATTTGGTGTACTTTGATATTTTATATACAGTATAAAATATATATTTGGTGTACTTTGATAATTTTTGTGCAGTATATAGTATATATTTGGTGTACTTTGATCTTTTATGTACAGAATATAGTATACATTTGGTATACTTTGATACTTTATGTACACAATATTATATATAATTACTGTATTTTGATATTTTATGTACAGTATATAATGTATATTAGATGTACTTTGAAATTTTATGTACAGCATATAATATATATTTGGTGTACTTTTATATTTATGTACAGTATATAATATATATTTGGTGTACTTTCATATTTTATGTACAGTATATAATATATATTTGGTGTAATTTCATATATTGTGTGCAGTATATAATATATATTAGGTGTAATGTCATATTTAATGTACAGTATATAATATATGTTTGGTGTACTTTCATAATTTATGTACACTATATAATATTCATTTGTTGTACTTTGATATTTTATGTATGGTACATATTTGGTGTACTTTCATATATTATGTACAGTATATAGTATATATTTGGTGTACTTTGATATTTTATGTAGAGTATATAATATATATTTTGTGTAGTTTGATTCTTTATGTACACTATTTAAATATAATTGGTGTACTTTGATATTTTATGTAGAGTGTATAATGTATATTAGGTGTGCTTTGATATTTTATGTACAGTATATAATATATATTTGGTGTATATTGATATTTTATGTGTAGTATATGATATATATTTGATATCCTTTGATATTTTATGTACGGTATATAATATTCATTTGGTGTACTTTGATATCTTATGTACAGCATATAATAAATATTTGGTGTACTTTGATATTTTATGTACAGTATATAATACATATTTGGTGTATTTTGATATTTTATGTAGAGTATATAATATATTTGGTGTACTTTGACATTTTATCTGCAGTATATAATTTATATTTTCTGAACTGTTATATTTTATGTACAGTATATAATATATATTTGGTGTACTTTCATACTTTATGTACAGTATATAATATTCATTTGGTGTACATTGATATTTTATGTACAGTATATAATATATATTTGGTGTACTGCGATATTTTATGTGCAGTATATAATATATATTAGGTGTACTTTCATATTTTATATACAGTATATAATATATATTTGTGTACTTTGATATTTTATGTACAGAGTATAATATATATTTGGAGTACTTTTATAATTTATGTACAATATATAATATACATTTGGTGTACTTTTCAATTTTATGTACAGTATATAAAATATATGTGGTGTACTTTTATAATTTATGTGCAGTATATAATATATATTTGGTGTACTGTCATATTTTATGTACAGTATATAATATATGTTTGGAGTACTTTCATAATTTATGTAAAGTATATAATATTCATTTGGTGTACTTTGATATTTTACGTAGGGTATATTATATTTATTTGCTGTATTTTGATATTTTGTGTACAGTGTGTAATGCATACGTGGTGTACTTTGGTACTTTATGTACACTATATAATATATAGTTGGTGCATTTGATATTTTATATACAATGTATATTATATATTTGGTGTACTTTGTTACTTTATGTACACTATATAGTATATATTTGGTGTACTTTGATATTTTATGTAGAGTATATAATATATTTGGTGTATTTTTATTTTTTATGTACAGTTTATAATATATATTTGGTGTACTTTTGTATTTAATGTGCTTTATGTAATATATATTTGGTGTAATTTGATATTTTATGTACAGTATATAATATATATGTGATGTACATTGATATTTTTGTACAGTATATAACATATGTTTGGTGTAATTTTGTATTTTATGTACATTATATAATATATATTTAGTGTAATTTCATGTGTTATGTGCAATATATAATATATATGTAGTGTACTTTGATATTTTAAGTACAGTATATAGTATTCATTTCTTGTACTTTGATATTTTATGTACAGTATATAATATATGTGGTGTACTTTGATATTTTATGTACAAAATATAATATAGATTTGTGGTACTTTGATATTTTATGTAGAGTATATAATATATATTTGGTGTTCTTTGACATTTTATGTGGAGTATATAACATATATCTGGTGTACTGTGATATTTTATGTACTGTATATAATGTATATTTGGTGTGCTTCAATATTTTATGTACAGTACATAATATTATTTGGTGTACTTTGATATTTGGTGTAGACTATATAGTATATTTGGGGTGCTTTGATTTTTTATGTACAGTATATAACATATATTTGGTGTACTTTTGTATTTTATGTGCTGTATATAATATATATTTGGTTTAATTTGATATTTTTTGTACAGTATATTATATATGTGATGTACATTGATATTTTTGTACTGTATATAACATACATTTGGTGTAATTTTGTATTTTATGTACATTATATAATATGTATTTGGTGCACTTTGATGTGTAATGTACAGTGTATAACATATATTTGGTGTACTTTGATATTTTATGTGCAGTATATCATATATATTAGGTGTACTTTGATGTTTTATGTACAGTATATAATATTAATTTGGTGTACTTTGATATTTTATGTGCAGTTTATCACATATATTAGGTGTACTTTGATGTTTTATGTACAGTATATAATATTAATTTGGTGTACTTTGATATTTTATGTACAGTATATAATATATATTTGGTGTACTTTGATATTTTATGTACTGCATATAATATATATTTAGTGTAATTTGATATTTTATATACAGTATATAATATATATTTGTGGCACTTTGATATTTTATGTACAGTATATAGTACATATTTGGTGTACTTTGACATTTTATGTGCAGTATATAATATATATTTGCTGTACTTTCGTACTTTATGTACAGTATAAAATATATAATTCGTGAACTTTGAGATTTTATGTACAGTATATAATATATATCTTGTACTTTCATGTTTTATGTATAGTATATAATATATGTTTGGTGTCCTTTTTTATTTTATGTGAGGTGTATAATATATATTTGGTGTACTTGCATATTTTATGTACAGTACATAATATATATTTTGGTGTACTTTGATATTTTATGTACAGTATATAGTATATATTTGCTGTACTTTGATATTTTATGAACAGTATAAAATATATAATTGGTGCACTTTGAGATTTTATGTATAGTATATAATATATATTTGGTGTAGTTTTTTATTACATGTGCAGTATGTAATATATATCTGCTGTAATTTTATTTTATGTACTGTATAGAATATATTTGGTGTACTTTGATATTTTATGTACAGTATATAATATATCTGGTATACTTTGACATTTTATGTACAGTATATAATATATATTTGTGGTACTTTGATATTTTAAGGAGAGTATATAATATGTATTTGGTGTACTGTGATATTTTATGTACAGTATATAATATAAATTTGGTGTACTTTGATGTTTTATGTACAGTAAATAATGTACATTTGTTGTACCTTGATATTTTATGTACAGTACATAATACATATTTGGTGTACTTCGTTATTTTATGTACAGTGTAAAATATATATTTCGTGTACTTTGATATTTTATGTATAGTATACAATATATATTTGGTGTACTTTCATATTTTATATACAGTACATAATATATATTTTGGTGTACTTTGATATTTTATGTACAGTGTGTAATATGTATTTGTTGCACATTGATATATTATGTACAGTATGTAATCCATATTTAGTGTACTTTGATATATTATGTACAGTATATAAATATAGTGGGTGTACTTTCATATTTTAGGTACAGTATATAATATATATTTGCTGTAGTTTTATATTTTATGTAAAGTTTATAATTCATATTTGATGTACTTTGAAATTTTTTGTACAGTGTATAATATATTTGGTGTACTTTGATATTTTATGTGTAGTGTATAGTATATATTTGGTGTACTTTGATATTTTATATACAGTATATAATAAATATTTGGTATACTTTGATATTTTATGTACAGTATATAGTAGATATTAGCTACACTTTGATATATTATGTACAGTGTATAATATATTTTTTAAATTTTGATATTTTATGTCCAGTATATAATATATATTTGGTGTACTTTGATATTTTAGGCACAGTATGTAATATATATTTGGTGTGCTTTGATATTTTACCTTCAGTGTATAATATATATTTGGTGTACTTTGATATTTTATGTACAGTATATAATATATTATTGTTGTAGTTTGATATTTTATGTACAGTATATAATATACATTAGGTATACTTTGATATTTTATGTAACGTATATAACATATATTAGGTATAGATTTATATCTTATGTACAGTATGTAACCTATTTTTGGTGTACTTTGATGTTTTATGTAAAGTATATAATATATATTTGGTGTGCTTTGATATTTTATGTGCAGTGTATAATATATATTTGGTGTACTTTGATATTTTATGTCCAGTATAAAATAAATATTTGGTATAATTTGATATTTTATGTACAGTATACAATATATATTTGGTATATGTTGATTTTTTTTGTACAGTACATAATATATATTAGGTATACTTGGTTATTTTATGTACAGTATATAATATATACTAGGTATACTTTTATATTTTATGTACAGTATATAACAGGTGACAGGCCCTTCTCTGTGATGTGCCTAAGGGGGCATTGTGACATTATAACTCTGCACTGGGCACCCAGGTGTCGTGCCCTCATCTGTGATCTGACTAAGGAGGCATTGTGACGTCAGAACCCTTCACTGGGCACCCAGGTGACAGGCCCTTGTCTGTGATGTGCATAAGGGGCATTGTGACATCATAATTCTGAACTGGGTACCCGGTGACAGGCCCCTGTCTGTGATCTGCCTAAGTGGGCATTGTGACATCTTAACTCTGCACGGGTCACCCAGGTGACAGACCCTTGTCTGTTATCTGCCTAAGGGGGCATTGTGACATCATAACTCTGCACGTGTCACCCAGCTGACAGTCCCTTCTCTGTGATCTGCCTAAGGGGGCATTGTGACATCATAACTCTGCACTGGTTACCGTGGTGACAGACCCTTGTCTGTGATCTGCCTAAGGGGCCATTGTGACATCATAACTCTGCACTGGTCACCCTGCTGACAGACTCTTGTCCGTGGTCTGCCTAAGGGGGCATTGTGACATCATAATTCTGCACTGATCACCCAGTTGACAGGCCCTTGTCTGTTATCTGCCTAAGGGGGCATTGTGACATCATGACTCTCCAATGGTCACCCTGGTGACAGGCCCTTGTCTGTGATCTGCCTAAGGGGGCATTGCGACATCATAACTCTGCACTGATCACTCGGTTGACAGGCCCTTGTCTGTTATCTGCCTAAGGGGCATTGTGACATCATGACTCTCCACTGGTCACCCTGGTGACAGGCCCTTGTCTGTGATCTGCCTAAAGGGGCATTGTGACATCATAACTCTGCACTGGTCACCCAGGTGACAGACACTGGTCTGTGATCTGCCTAAGGGTGTATTGTGACATCATAACTCTGCACTGGTCATGCAGGTGACAGACGATTGTCTGTGATCTGCCTAAGTGGGCATTGTGACATAACTCTGCATTGGTCACCAAGGTGACAGAGCATTGTCTGTGATCTACCTAAGGTGGCGTTGTGACATGATAAATCTGCACTGGTCACCCAGGTGACAGACCCTTGTCTGTGAACTGCCTAAGGTGGCATTGTGACATCATAACGCTGCACTGGTCTCTCAGGTGACAGACCCTTGTGTGTGATCTGCCTAAGGGGGCATTGTGACATCATAACTCTGCACGTGTCACCCACGTGACAGGCCCTTGAAAGTGATCTGCTTAAGGGGTCATTGTGACATCATAACTCTGCACTGGGCACCCTGGTGACAGATCCTTGTCTGTGATTTGCCTAAGGGGGCATTGTGGCATCATAAGGCTGCACTGGGCACCCAGGTGACACGCCGTTGTCTGTGATATGCCTAAGGGGGCCTTGTGACCTCATAACTCTGCACTGGTCACCCAGGTGAAAGACCCTTGTCCTTGATCTGCCTAAGGGGGCATTGTGACATCAAAACTCTGCAATGGTCACCCATGTGACAGACACTTTTCTTTGATCGGCCTAATGGGGTATTGTGACATCATAACTCTGCACTGGTCAGTCTGGTTACAGACCCTTGTCCACTATCTGCCTAAGGGGGCATTGTGATATCATAACTCTGCACTGGTTACCCAGGTGACCGACCCATGTCTGTGATCTGCCTAAGGGGGCATTGTAACCTCATAAGTCGCCACTCATCACCCAGGTGACAGACCCTTTGCTGTGATCTGCCTAAGGGGGCATTGTTGCATCATAACTCTTCACTAGTCACCGAGGTGACAGACCCTTGTCTGTGATCTGCCTAAGAGGGCATTGTGACATCATAACTGTGCACTGGTAACCCAGGTGACGTACCCTTGTCTGTGATGTGCCTAAGGGGGCATTGTGACATCATAACTGTGCACTGGTAACCCAGGTGACATACCCTTGACTGTGATCTGCCTAAGGGGGCATTGTGACCTCATAAGTCGCCACTTCTCAAACAGAGGAGAGACCCTTGTCTGTGTTCTGCCTAAGGGGGCATTGTGACATCATAGCACTGCACGAGGCACCCAGGTGGCAGAACCTTGTCTGTGATCTGCCTAAGGGGCATTGCAACATCAAAACACTGCACGGGTCACCCATGTGACAGGCCCTTGAATGTGATCTGCCTAAGGGGGCATTGAGACATTATAACTCTGCACTGGTCCCCAGGTGACAGACCCTTGTCTTTGATCTGCCTAAGGGGGCATTGTGACATCATAACTCTGCATTGGTCACTGAGGGGACAGACCCTTGTCTTTGATCTGCCTAAGTGGGCATTGTGACAACATAACTCTGCACTGGTCACCCAGGAGGCAGACCCCTGTTTGTGATCCGTATAAGGGGGCATTTTGACATCATATCTCTGCACGCGTCTCCCAGGTGTCAGACCCTTCTCTGTGATATGCTTAAGGGGGCATTGTGACATCATATCTCAGCACGGGTCACACAGGTGACAGACCTTTGTCTCTCATCTGCCTAAGTGTGCATTGTGACATCATAACTTTGCACTGGTCACACAGGTGACAGACCATTGTCTGTGATCTGCCTAAGGGGGCATTGTGACATCATAACTCTGCACTGCTCACCCAGGTGAGAGACCCTTGTCTGTGATCAGCCTAAGGGGGCATTGTGACATCATAACTCTGCACGGGTCACCCAGGTGACAGACCCTTGTCTGTGTTCTGCCTAAGGGGGCATTGTGACATCATAACACTGCACTGGTCACCCAGGTGACAGACCATTGTCTGTGATCTGCCTAATGGGGCATTGTGATATCATAACCCTGCACTGGACACGCAGGTGAGAGACCCTTGACTGTAAACGGCCTAAGGGGGCATTGTGACATTATAAGACTGCACTAGTCACGCAGGTGACAGAGCCTTGTCTGTGATCTGCCTAAGTGGGCATTGTGACATCATAACCCTGCACTGGTCACCCAGGTGACAGACCCTTGTCTGTGATCTGCCTAAGTGGGCATTGTGACATCATAACACTGCACGAGGCACCCAGGTGGCAGAACTTTGTCTGTGATCTGCCTAAGGGGGCGTTGCGACATCAAAACACTGCACGGGTCACCCATGTGACAGGCCCTTGAATGTGATCTGCCTAAGGGGGCATTGAGACATTATAACTCTGCACTGGTCCCCAGGTGACAGACCCTTGTCTTTGATCTGCCTAAGGGGGCATTGTGACATCAAAACTCTGCATTGGTCACCGAGGGGACAGACCCTTGTCTTTGATCTGCCTAAGTGGGCATTGTGACAACATAACTCTACACTGGTCACCCAGGAGGCAGACCCCTGTTTCTGATCTGCCTAAAGGGGCATTTTGACATCATATCTCTGCACGCATCTCCCAGGTGTCAGACCCTTCTCTGTGATATGCGTAAGGGGGCATTATGACATCATATCTCAGCACGGGTCACCCAGGTGACAGACCCTTGTCTGTGATCTGCTTAAGGGGGCAATATGACATCATAACTCTGCACGGGTCACCCAGGTGACAGAACCTTGTCTGTGATCTGCTTAATGGGGCAATATGACATCATAACTCTGTACTGGTCACCCAGGTGTCAGACCCTTGTCTGTGATCTGCCGGAGGGGGCATTGTGGCATCATAACTCTGCACTGGTCACACAGGTGACAGGCGCTTGTCTGTGATCTGCCTAAGTGATCATTGTGACATCATAACACTGCACTAGTCACCCAGGTGATAGGCCCATGTCTGTGATCTGCCTAAGTGGGCATTGTGACATCATAACTCTGCAATGGTCACCCAGGTGACAGACCCTTTTCTGTGTTCGGCCTAATGTGGTATTGTGATATCATAACTCTGCACTGGTCAGCCTGGTTACAGACCCTTGTCCACTATCTGCCTAAGGGGGCATTGTGACATCATAACTCTTCACTGGTTACCCAGGTGACCGACCCTTGTATGTGATCTGCCTAAGGGGGCATTGTGACCTCATAACTCGCCACTCATCGCCCATGTGACAGACCCTTTTCTGTGATCTGCCTAAGGGGGCATTGTTTTATCATAACTCTTCACTAGTCACCGAGGTGACAGACCATTGTCTGTGATCTGCCTAAGGGGGCATTGTTGCATCGTAACTGTGCACTGGTAACCCAGGTGAACTACCCTTGTCTGTGACGTGCCTAAGGGGGCATTGTGACATCGTAACTGAGCACTGGTAACCCAGGTGACGTACCCTTGACTGTGATCTGCCTAAGGTGGTATTGTGAGATCACAACTCTTCACTGGTCACCCATGTGAGAGACCCTTGTCTGTGAACTGCCTAAGGGGGCCTTGTGACCTCATAACTCTGCACTGGTCACCCAGGTGAAAGACCCTTGTCCTTGATCTGCCTAAGGGGGCATTGTGACATCAAAACTCTGCAATGGTCACCCATGTGACAGACACTTTTCTTTGATCGGCCTAATGGGGTATTGTGACATCATAACTCTGCACTGGTCAGTCTGGTTACAGACCCTTGTCCACTATCTGCCTAAGGGGGCATTGTGATATCATAACTCTGCACTGGTTACCCAGGTGACCGACCCATGTCTGTGATCTGCCTAAGGGGGCATTGTAACCTCATAAGTCGCCACTCATCACCCAGGTGACAGACCCTTTGCTGTGATCTGCCTAAGGGGGCATTGTTGCATCATAACTCTTCACTAGTCACCGAGGTGACAGACCCTTGTCTGTGATCTGCCTAAGAGGGCATTGTGACATCATAACTGTGCACTGGTAACCCAGGTGACGTACCCTTGTCTGTGATGTGCCTAAGGGGGCATTGTGACATCATAACTGTGCACTGGTAACCCAGGTGACATACCCTTGACTGTGATCTGCCTAAGGGGGCATTGTGACCTCATAAGTCGCCACTTCTCAAACAGAGGAGAGACCCTTGTCTGTGTTCTGCCTAAGGGGGCATTGTGACATCATAGCACTGCACGAGGCACCCAGGTGGCAGAACCTTGTCTGTGATCTGCCTAAGGGGCATTGCAACATCAAAACACTGCACGGGTCACCCATGTGACAGGCCCTTGAATGTGATCTGCCTAAGGGGGCATTGAGACATTATAACTCTGCACTGGTCCCCAGGTGACAGACCCTTGTCTTTGATCTGCCTAAGGGGGCATTGTGACATCATAACTCTGCATTGGTCACTGAGGGGACAGACCCTTGTCTTTGATCTGCCTAAGTGGGCATTGTGACAACATAACTCTGCACTGGTCACCCAGGAGGCAGACCCCTGTTTGTGATCCGTATAAGGGGGCATTTTGACATCATATCTCTGCACGCGTCTCCCAGGTGTCAGACCCTTCTCTGTGATATGCTTAAGGGGGCATTGTGACATCATATCTCAGCACGGGTCACACAGGTGACAGACCTTTGTCTCTCATCTGCCTAAGTGTGCATTGTGACATCATAACTTTGCACTGGTCACACAGGTGACAGACCATTGTCTGTGATCTGCCTAAGGGGGCATTGTGACATCATAACTCTGCACTGCTCACCCAGGTGAGAGACCCTTGTCTGTGATCAGCCTAAGGGGGCATTGTGACATCATAACTCTGCACGGGTCACCCAGGTGACAGACCCTTGTCTGTGTTCTGCCTAAGGGGGCATTGTGACATCATAACACTGCACTGGTCACCCAGGTGACAGACCATTGTCTGTGATCTGCCTAATGGGGCATTGTGATATCATAACCCTGCACTGGACACGCAGGTGAGAGACCCTTGACTGTAAACGGCCTAAGGGGGCATTGTGACATTATAAGACTGCACTAGTCACGCAGGTGACAGAGCCTTGTCTGTGATCTGCCTAAGTGGGCATTGTGACATCATAACCCTGCACTGGTCACCCAGGTGACAGACCCTTGTCTGTGATCTGCCTAAGTGGGCATTGTGACATCATAACACTGCACGAGGCACCCAGGTGGCAGAACCTTGTCTGTGATCTGCCTAAGGGGGCGTTGCGACATCAAAACACTGCACGGGTCACCCATGTGACAGGCCCTTGAATGTGATCTGCCTAAGGGGGCATTGAGACATTATAACTCTGCACTGGTCCCCAGGTGACAGACCCTTGTCTTTGATCTGCCTAAGGGGGCATTGTGACATCAAAACTCTGCATTGGTCACCGAGGGGACAGACCCTTGTCTTTGATCTGCCTAAGTGGGCATTGTGACAACATAACTCTACACTGGTCACCCAGGAGGCAGACCCCTGTTTCTGATCTGCCTAAAGGGGCATTTTGACATCATATCTCTGCACGCATCTCCCAGGTGTCAGACCCTTCTCTGTGATATGCGTAAGGGGGCATTATGACATCATATCTCAGCACGGGTCACCCAGGTGACAGACCCTTGTCTGTGATCTGCTTAAGGGGGCAATATGACATCATAACTCTGCACGGGTCACCCAGGTGACAGAACCTTGTCTGTGATCTGCTTAATGGGGCAATATGACATCATAACTCTGTACTGGTCACCCAGGTGTCAGACCCTTGTCTGTGATCTGCCGGAGGGGGCATTGTGGCATCATAACTCTGCACTGGTCACACAGGTGACAGGCGCTTGTCTGTGATCTGCCTAAGTGATCATTGTGACATCATAACACTGCACTAGTCACCCAGGTGATAGGCCCATGTCTGTGATCTGCCTAAGTGGGCATTGTGACATCATAACTCTGCAATGGTCACCCAGGTGACAGACCCTTTTCTGTGTTCGGCCTAATGTGGTATTGTGATATCATAACTCTGCACTGGTCAGCCTGGTTACAGACCCTTGTCCACTATCTGCCTAAGGGGGCATTGTGACATCATAACTCTTCACTGGTTACCCAGGTGACCGACCCTTGTATGTGATCTGCCTAAGGGGGCATTGTGACCTCATAACTCGCCACTCATCGCCCATGTGACAGACCCTTTTCTGTGATCTGCCTAAGGGGGCATTGTTTTATCATAACTCTTCACTAGTCACCGAGGTGACAGACCATTGTCTGTGATCTGCCTAAGGGGGCATTGTTGCATCGTAACTGTGCACTGGTAACCCAGGTGAACTACCCTTGTCTGTGACGTGCCTAAGGGGGCATTGTGACATCGTAACTGAGCACTGGTAACCCAGGTGACGTACCCTTGACTGTGATCTGCCTAAGGTGGTATTGTGAGATCACAACTCTTCACTGGTCACCCATGTGAGAGACCCTTGTCTGTGAACTGCCTAAGGGGGCCTTGTGACCTCATAACTCTGCACTGGTCACCCAGGTGAAAGACCCTTGTCCTTGATCTGCCTAAGGGGGCATTGTGACATCAAAACTCTGCAATGGTCACCCATGTGACAGACACTTTTCTTTGATCGGCCTAATGGGGTATTGTGACATCATAACTCTGCACTGGTCAGTCTGGTTACAGACCCTTGTCCACTATCTGCCTAAGGGGGCATTGTGATATCATAACTCTGCACTGGTTACCCAGGTGACCGACCCATGTCTGTGATCTGCCTAAGGGGGCATTGTAACCTCATAAGTCGCCACTCATCACCCAGGTGACAGACCCTTTGCTGTGATCTGCCTAAGGGGGCATTGTTGCATCATAACTCTTCACTAGTCACCGAGGTGACAGATCCTTGTCTGTGATCTGCCTAAGAGGGCATTGTGACATCATAACTGTGCACTGGTAACCCAGGTGACGTACCCTTGTCTGTGATGTGCCTAAGGGGGCATTGTGACATCATAACTGTGCACTGGTAACCCAGGTGACGTACCCTTGACTGTGATCTGCCTAAGGGGGCATTGTGACCTCATAAGTCGCCACTTCTCAAACAGAGGAGAGACCCTTGTCTGTGTTCTGCCTAAGGGGGCATTGTGACATCATAGCACTGCACGAGGCACCCAGGTGGCAGAACCTTGTCTGTGATCTGCCTAAGGGGCATTGCAACATCAAAACACTGCACGGGTCACCCATGTGACAGGCCCTTGAATGTGATCTGCCTAAGGGGGCATTGAGACATTATAACTCTGCACTGGTCCCCAGGTGACAGACCCTTGTCTTTGATCTGCCTAAGGGGGCATTGTGACATCATAACTCTGCATTGGTCACTGAGGGGACAGACCCTTGTCTTTGATCTGCCTAAGTGGGCATTGTGACAACATAACTCTGCACTGGTCACCCAGGAGGCAGACCCCTGTTTGTGATCCGTATAAGGGGGCATTTTGACATCATATCTCTGCACGCGTCTCCCAGGTGTCAGACCCTTCTCTGTGATATGCTTAAGGGGGCATTGTGACATCATATCTCAGCACGGGTCACACAGGTGACAGACCTTTGTCTCTCATCTGCCTAAGTGTGCATTGTGACATCATAACTTTGCACTGGTCACACAGGTGACAGACCATTGTCTGTGATCTGCCTAAGGGGGCATTGTGACATCATAACTCTGCACTGGTCACCCAGGTGAGAGACCCTTGTCTGTGATCAGCCTAAGAGGGCATTGTGACATCATAACTCTGCACGGGTCACCCAGGTGACAGACCCTTGTCTGTGTTCTGCCTAAGGGGGCATTGTGACATCATAACACTGCACTGGTCACCCAGGTGACAGACCATTGTCTGTGATCTGCCTAATGGGGCATTGTGATATCATAACCCTGCACTGGACACGCAGGTGAGAGACCCTTGACTGTAAACGGCCTAAGGGGGCATTGTGACATTATAAGACTGCACTAGTCACGCAGGTGACAGAGCCTTGTCTGTGATCTGCCTAAGGGTTCATTGTGACCTCATAACTCTGAACTGGTCACCCAGGTGACAGACCCTTGTCTGTGATCTGCCTAAGGGGTCATTGTGACATCATAAAACTGCAATGGTCACCCAGGTGGCAGACCCTTGTCTGTGATCTGCTTAATGGGGCATTGTGACATCATAACTCTACACTGGGAACCCAGGTGACAGAACCTTGCCTGTGATCTGCCTAAAGGGGCATTGTGACATCATAACTGTGCACTGGTATCCAAGGTGACAGACCATTGTCTGTGATATGCCTAAGGAGGCATTGTGACATCATAACTCTGCACTGGTCACCCAGGAGACAGACCCTTGTCTGTGAACTGCTTAAGGGGCCATTGTGACATCATAACTCTGCACTGGTCACCCAGGTGACAGACTCTTGTCTGTGATCTGCCTAAGGGGCATGGTGACATCATAAATCTCCACTGGTCACCCAGGTGACAGACCGTCATCTCTGATCTGCCTAAGGGGTCATTGTGACATCATAACTCTGTACTGGTCACCCAGGTGACAGAACCTTGTCTGTGATCTGCCTATGGGGACAATGTGATATCATAACTCTACACTGGGCTCCCTGGTGACAGACCCTTGTCTGTGATCTGCCTGAGGGGGCATTGTGACATCATAACTCTGCACTGGTCACCCAGGAGACAGACCATTTCTGTGATCTGCCTATTGGGGCATTGTGACATCATAACTCTGCAGTGTTCACCCTGGTGACAGACCATTGTCCGTCATCTGCCAAACGCGGAATTGTGACATCGTAACTCTGCATTGGTCACTCAGGTGACAGACCCTTGTCTGTGATCTGCCTCAGGGGTCATTGTGACATCTAAACTCTGCACTTGTCACCCTGGTGACAGACCCTTGTCAGTCATCTGCCTAAGGGGGCATTGTGACATCATAACTCTGCACTGGTCACCCAGGTGACAGACCCTTGTCTGTGATCTGCCTAAGGGGGCATTGTGACATCATAACACTGCACTTGTTATCGTGGTGACAGACTCTTGTCTGTGATCTGCCTAAGGGGGCATTGTGACTTCATAACTCTGCACGGGTGACAATGGTTACAGACCATTGTCTTTGATCTGCTTAAGTGGGCATTGTTACATCATAACTCTGCACTGGTAACTCAGGTGACAGACCGACGTCTTTGATCTGCCTAAAGGGGCATTGTGACATCATAACCTCTCACTGTTCACCCAGGTGAGAGACCATTTTTCTGTGATCTGCCTAAGGGGTCATTGTGTCATCATAACTCTGCACTAGTCACCCTGGTGACAGACCCTTGATTGTGATCTGCCTAAGGGGTCATTGTGATGTCATAACTATGCAATGGTCACGCTGGTGGCAGACCCTTGTCTGTGATCTGCTTAATGGGACATTGTGACATCATAACTCTACACTGGGCATCCAGGTGACAGACCCTTGTCTGTGATTAGCCTAAGGGGGCATTGTGACATCATTACTCTGCACTGGTCACGAAGGTGAGAGAATATTTTCTGTGATATGCCTAAGGAGGCATTGTGACATCATAAATCTGCACTGGTCACCCAGGTGACAGAACCTTGTCTGTGAACTGCTTAAGGGGGCATTGTGACATCATAACTCTGCATTGGTCACCCAGGTGACAGACACTTGTCTGTGATCTGCCTAAGGGGTCATTGTGACATCACAAAACTGCAATGGTCACCCAGGTGGCAGACCGTTGTCTGTCATCTGCTTAATGGGACATTGAGACATCATAACTGTACACCGGGAACCCAGGTGACAGACCCTTGTCTATGATCTGACTAAGGGGGCATTGTGACATCATAACTCTGCACTGGTCACCAAGGTGACAGACCGTTGTCTGTGATATGCCTAAGGAGGTATTGTGACATCATAACTCTGCACTTGTCACCCAGGTGACAGACTCTTGTCTGTGATCTGCCTAAGGGGGCATGGTGACATCATAAATCTCCACTGGTCACCCAGGTGACAGACTGTTGTCTGTGATCTGCCTAAGGGGTCGTTGTGACATCATAACTATGCAATTGGTCACCAAGGTGGCAGACCGTTGTCTGTGATCTGCTTAATGGGGCATTGTGACATCATAACTCTACACTGGGCACTCAGGTGACAGACCCTTGTCTGTGATTTGCCTAAGGGGTAATTGTGACATCATTACTCTGCACTGGTCACCAAGGTGACATACCATTTTCTGTGATATGCCTTAGGAGGCATTGTGACATCATAATTCTGCCCTGGTCACCCAGGTGACAGACCCTTGTCTGTGAACTGCGTAAGGGGGCATTGTGACATCATAACTCTGCAGTGGTCACCCAGGTGAGAGACCCTTGTCTGTGATCTGCCTAAGGGGGCATTGTGACATCATAACTCTCCACTGGTCACCCATTTGACAGACCCTTGTCTGTGATCTGCCTAAGGGGGCATTGTGACATCATAAGCCTGCGTTGCTCACTCAGGTGACAGACCCTTGTCTGTGATCTGTCTATGGGGGCGTTGTTGCATATTAACACTGCAATTGTCCCCGTGGTGACAGACTCTTGTCTGTGATCTGCCTAAGGGGGCATTGTGACATCATAACTGTGCACTGGTAACCCAGGAGACGGACCCTTTTCTGTGATCGGCCTAAGGGGGCATTGTGACATCATAACTCTGCACGGGTCACCCATGTGACATACCCTTGTCTGTGATCTGCTAAGGGGGCATTGTGACATCATAACTCTGCACGGGTCACGTAGGTGGCAGACCATTGTCTGTGAACTGCCTAAGGGGGCATTCTGACATCATAACACTGCAAGGGGAACCCAGGTGACATACCCCTGTCTGTGATCTGCCTAAGCGGGCATTGTGACATCATAAGTCTGCACAGGCCACCCAGGTGACAGGCCCTTGACTGTGATCTGCCTAAGTTTGAATTGTGACATCATAACTCTCCACTCGTCACCCAGGTGACAGACACTTGTCTGTAAACTGGCTAACGGGGCATTGTGACATCATAAATCTGAACTGGTCACCCTGGTGACAGACCCTTGTCTGTTATCTGCCTAAGGGAGCATTGTGACATCATAACCCTGCACTGGTCACCCAGATGACAGACCCTTGTCTGTGATCTGCCTAAGGGGTCATAGTGACATCATAGCTCTGCACTGGTCACCCACGTGACAGACCCCTGTCTGTGATGTGTCTAAGGTGGCATTTTGACATTATAACTCTGCACTGGTCTCCCAGGTGACAGACCCTTGTCTGTGATCTGCCTAAGGGGGCATTGTGACATCATAAATCTGCACTGGTCACCCAGGTGACAGATCATTGTCTGTGATCTGCCTAAGGGGGCATTGTGACTTCACAAGTGTGTGCTGGTCACCCAGGTGAAGGACCCTTGTCTGTGATCTGCCTAAGGGGGCATTGTGACATCACAAATCTGCACTGGTCCCCACGTGACAGACCCTTGTCTGTGATCTGCCTAAGGGTGCATTTTTACGTCATAAATCTGCACTGGTCACCCAGGTGACAGACTCTTGTCTGTAAACTGCCTAAAGGTGTATTGTGACATCATAACTCGGCACTGGTCACTGTGGTGACAGACACTTGTCTGTGATCTGGCTAATGAGGCATTGTCACATCATAACTCTGCACAGGTCACCGTGGTGACAGACCCTTGTTTGTCATCTGCCTAAGGGGGCATTGTGACATCATAACTCTGCACTGGACACCCAGGTGACAGGCCCTTGTCTGTGATCTGCCTATTGGGGCACTGTGACATCATAATTCTGCACTGGTCACCCTGGTGACAGAGCCATATCTGTCATATGCCTCAGGGGGCATTGTGACCTTATAATTCTGCACTGGTCATACAGGTGACAGACCCTTGTCTGTGATCTGCCTAAGGTGTGATTGTGACATCGTAACTACCCACTGGTCACCCAGTGAAAGACCCTTGTCTGTGATCTGCCTAAGGGGCCATTATGAAATCATAACCCTGTACTGGTCACCCAGGTGACAGACCGCTGTCTGTGATCTCCCTGAGGGGGCATTGTGACTTCATAGCTCTGCACTGGTCACCTTGGTGACAGACCCTTTTCTGTGATCTGCCTAAGGGTGCATTGTGACATCATAACTATGCACTGGTCACCCAGGTGACAGACCATTGTATGTGATCTGCCTATGGGGCATGGTGACATCATAACTCTACACTGGTCACCGTGGTGACAGACACTTGTCTGTGATCTGCCTAAGGGGCCTCTGTGACATCATAACTCTGCACTGGTCACCCACATGACAGACACTTGTCTGTGATCTGCCTAATGGGGCATTGTGACATCATAATTTTGCACTGGTCAAACAGGTGACAGACCCTTGTCTTTGATCTGCCTAAGTGTGCAATGTGACATCATAACTCCGCACTGGTCACCCAGGAGGTAGACCCTCGTCTTTGATCTGCTTAAGGGGGCATTGTGACACCATAACACTGAACTGTTCACCCAGGTGACAGACGCTTTTCTGTGATCTGCCTAAGGGGGCATTGTGACATCATAACACTGTACTGGTCATCGTGGTGACAGACACCTGTCTGTGATCTGCCTAAGGGGGCATTGTGTCTTCATAATTATGCACGGGTCACCCTGGTTACAGACCATTGTCTTTGATCTGCTTAAGTGGGCATGGTGACACCATAAATGTGCACTGGTAACCCAGGCGACAGACCCTGGTCTTTGATCTGCCTAAAGGAGCATTGTGACATCACAACTCTGCACTGGTCACCCAGGTGACAGACCATTTGTCTGTGATCTGCCTAAGGGGGCATTGTGACATCAGAACTCTGCACTGGTCCCCCAGGTGACAGACCCTTGTCTGTGATCTGCCTAAGGGTGCATTTTTACGTCATAAATCTGCACTGGTCACCCAGGTGACAGACCCTTGTCTGTAAACTGCCTAAAGGGGTATTGTGACATCATAACTCGTCACTGGTCACTGTGGTGACAGACCCTTGTCTGTGATCTGGCTAATGAGGCATTGTCACATCATAACTCTGCACAGGTCACCGTGGTGACAGACCCTTGTTTGTCATCTGCCTAAGGAGACATTGTGACATCATAACTCTGCACTGGTCACCCAGGTGACAGGCCCTTGTCTGTGATCTGCCTATGGGGGCATTGTGACATCATAACTCTGCACTGGTCACGCTGGTGACAGAGCCAAATCCGTCATATGCCTCAGGGGGCATTGTGAAATTATAACTCTGCACTGGTCACACAGGTGACAGACCCTTGTCTGTGATCTGCCTAAGGTGTGATTGTGACATCGTAACTATCTACTGGTCACCCAGTGACAGACCCTTGTCTGTGATCTGCCTAAGGGGCCATTATGAAATCATAACCCTGTACTGGTCACCCAGGGGACAGACCCCTGTCTGTGATCTCCCTGAGGGGGCATTGTGACTTCATAGCTCTGCACTGGTCACCTTGGTGACAGACCCTTGTCTGTGATCTGCATAAGGGGTCATTGTGACATCATAACTCTGCACGGGTCACCATGGTGACAGACCCTGGTCTTTGATCTGCTTAAGTGGGCATTTTGACAACATAGCTCTGCACTGAGACAACAAGTGACATGCCCTTGTCTGTGATCTGCCTAAGGGGGCATTGTGACATCATAACACTGTACTGGTCATCGTGGTGACAGACACCTGTCTGTGATCTGCCTAAGGGGGCATTGTGTCTTCATAGCTATGCACGGGTCACCCTGGTTACAGACCATTGTCTTTGATCTGCTTAAGTGAGCATGGTGACATCATAACTGTGCACTGGTAACCCAGGTGACAGACTCTGGTCTTTGATCTGCCTAAAGGAGCATTGTGACAACATAACTCTGCACTGGTCACCCAGGTGACAGATCATTTGTCTGTGATCTGCCTAAGGGGGCATTTTGACATCAGAACTCTGCACGGGTCACCCAGGTGACAGACCCTTGTCTGTGAGCTGCCTAAAGGGGCATTGTGACATCATAACTCTGCACTGGTCCCCCACGTGACATACCCTTGATTCTGATCTGCCTAAGGGGGCATTGTGACATCATAACGCTGCACGGGGCATCCAGGTGACAGAACCTTGTCTGTGAACTGCCTAACGGGGCATTGTGACATCGTAACTCTGCACTGGTCACCCTGGTGACAGACCCCTGTCCGTTATCTGCCTAAGGGTGCATTGTGACATCATTACCCTGCACTGGTCACCCAGATGGCAGAACCTTGTCTGTGATCTGCCTAAGGGGGCATTGTGATATCATAACTCTGCACTGGTCACCAAGTTGACAGACCACTGTCTTTTATCTGCCTAAGGGGGCTTTGTGACATCCTAAACGTGCACTGTTCACCCAGGTGACAGACCCTTGTCTGAGAACTGCCTAAGGGGGCATTGTGACATTATAACACTGCACGGGTCCCCCAGGTGACAGACCCTTGTCTGTGATCTGCCTAAGGGGGCATTGTGACATCATAACTCTGCACGGGTCACCCAGTTGACAGATCCCTGTCTGTGATCTGCCTAAGGGGGCATTGTTACTTCATAACTCTGCACTGCTCACCCAGGTGACAGACCCTTATCTGTTATCTGCCTAAGGGGGCATTGGGACATCATAACTCTGCACGGGTCACCCAGGTGACAGACCCTTGTCTGTAATCTGCCTAAGGCGGCATTGTGACATCATAACTCTGCACTGGTAAACCAGGTGACAGACCCTTGTCTTTGATCTGCCTAAGGGGGCTTTGAGATATCATAACACTGCACTTGTCACACAGGAGAGAGACCCTTGTCTCTGATCTGCCTAAGGGGGCATTGTGACATCATAACTGTGCACTGGTCACCGCGGTTACAGCCCCTTATGTATGATCTGCCAAAAGGGGCATTCTGACATCATAACTGTGCACTGGTCACCCAGGAGACAGACCCTGGTCTGTGATCTGCCTTACGGGGCATTGTGACATCATAACTCTGCACTGGTCACCCAGGTGACAGACCCTTGTCTCTGAACTGCCTAAGGGGGCATTGTGACATCATAACTTTGCACTGGTCACCCAGGTGACAGACCCTTGTCTTTGACCTGCCTAAGGGAGCATTGTGATATCATAACTCTGCACGGGGTACCCATGTGACAGATCTTTGTCTGTTATCTACCTAAGGGGGCATTGTGACATCATAACTCTGCACGTGCCACCCACGTGACAGGCCCTTGAATGTCATCGCTTTAGGGGTCATTGTGACATCATAATTCTGCACTGGGCACGCAGGTGACAGACCCTTGTCTGTGATGTGCCTAAGGGGGCATTATGACATCATAAGTCTGCACTGGGCACCTAGGTGACAGGCCGTTGTCTGTGATCTGCCTAAGGGGGAATTGTGACTTCGTAACTCTGAACTGGTCACCCAGGTGAAAGACCCTTGACTGTGATTTGCCTAAAGGGGCATGGAGACATCATAACTGTGCACTGGTAACCCAGGTGACAGGCCCTTCTTTATGAACTACCTAAGGGTTCGTTGTGACATCATAACTCTGCACTCATCTCCCAGGTGACAGACCCTTGTCTGTGATGTGCCTAAGGGGGCATTGTGACATCATAACCCTGCACTGCTCAAACAGGTTTCAGGCCCTTGTCTGTAATCTGCCCAAGGGGGCATTGTGACATCATAACTCTGCACGAGGCACCCAGGTGGCAGACCCTTGTCTGTGATCTTCCTAACGGGGCATTGTGACATCAAAACACTGCACGGGTCACCCATGTGACAGGCCCTTGAAAGTGATCTGCCTAAGGGGGCATTGAGACATCATAAATCTGCACTGGTCCGCTGGTGACAGACCCTTTTCTTTGATCTGCCTAAGGGGGCATTGTGACATCATAACTCTGCATTGGTCACCGTTGTGACAGACCCTTGTCTTTGATCTGCCTATGTGGGCATTGTGACATCATAACTCTGCACTGGTCATCCAGGAGACAGACCCTTGTTTGTGATCTGCCTAAGGGGGCATTATGACATCATATCTCTGCACGTGTCTCCCAGGTGTCAGACCCTTGTCTGTGATATGCGTAAGGGGGCGTTGTGACATCATATCTCAGCACAGGTCACGCAGGTGACAGACCCTTGACTCTGATCTGCCTAAGTGTGTATTGTGACATCATAACACTGCACTGGTCACACAGGTGACAGACCCTTGTCTGTGATCTGCCTAAGGGGGCATTGTGACAACCTAACTCTGCACTGGTCACCCAGGTGACAGGCCCTTGTCTGTGATCTGCCTAAGGGGGCATTTTGAATTCAAAACTCTGCACTGGTGACCCACGTGACAGGCCCTTGTTTGTAATCTGCCTAAGGGGACATTGTGACATCATAACACTTCACTGGGCACCCAGATGACAGGACCTTGTCTGTGATCTGCCTAAGGGGGCATTGTGACATCATAACACTGCACGGGGCACCCAGATGACAGGCCCTTGTATGTTATCTGGCTAAAGGGGGCATTGTGACATCATAACTCTGCAATCGTCACCCAGGTGATAGACCCTTGTCTGTGATCAGCCTAAGGGGGCATTCTGATATCATAACACTGCACTGGTCACCCAGGTGACAGTCCCCTGTCTGTGAACTGCCTAAGGGGTCATTGTGACATCATAACTCTGCACTGGTCACCCAGGTTACAGACCCTTGTCTGTGATCTGCCGAATGCGGCATTGTGACATAATAATTCTGCACGAGGCACCCAGGTTGCAGACCCTTGTCTGTGATCTGCCTAAGGGGGAATTGTGACATCAAAACTCTGCACGGGTCACCCATGTGACAGGCCCTTGAGTGTGATCTGCCTAAAGGGGCATTGTGACATCATAACTCTGCATTGGTCACCGAGGGGACTGACCTTTGTCTTTGATCTGCCTAAGGGGCATTGTGACATCATAACTCTGCACTGGTCACTCAGGAGACAGACCCTTGTTTGTGATCTGCCTATGGGGGCATTGTGACATCATAATTCTGCACGCGTCTGCCATGTGACAGGCCCTTGAAAGTAATCTGCTTAAGGGTTCATTGTGACAGCATAACTGTGTAGTGGTAATCCAGGTGACGTAACCTTGTATGTGATGTGCCAAAGGGGATATTATGACATCATTAGTCTGCACTGGGCACCCAGGTGACAGGCCGTTGGCTTTGATCTGCCTAAGGGGGCATTGTGACTTCATAACTCTGCACTGGTCACCCAGGTGAAAGACCCTTGTCTGTGATCTGCCCACGGGGGCATTGTGACATCACAACTCTGCAATGGTCACCCAGGTGACTGACCCTTTTCTGTGATTGGCCTAATGGCGTATTGTGACATCATAACTCTGTACTGGTCACCCTTGTGACAGACCCTTGTCTGCTATCTGCCTAAGGGGGTATTGTGACATCATAACTCTGCACTGGTTACCCAGGTGACCGACCCTTGTCTTTGATCTGCCTAAGGGGGCATTGTGACCTCATAACTCGCCACTTGCAACCCAGGCGACATACTCTTGCCTGTGATCTGCCTAAGGGGGCATTGTGACATCATAACTCTGCACTGGTCACCCAGGTGACAGACCCTTTTCTGTGATCTGACTAAGGGGGCATTGTTGCATCATAACTCTTCACTAGTCACCGTGGTGACAGACCCTTGCCTGTGATCTGCCTAAGACGGCATTGTGACATCATAACTCTGCACTGGTAACCCTGGTGACGTACCCTTGACTGTGATCTGCCTAAGGTGGCATTGTGACATCACAATTCTGCACTGGTCACCCAGGTGAGAGACCCTTGTCTGTGATCTCCGTAAGGGGGCATTGTGACATCATAACTCTGCACGGGTCACCCAGGTGACAGACCCTTGTCTGTGATCTGCCAAAGGGTGCATTGTGACATCATAATTCGGCAGGGGTCACCCTGGTGACAGAACCTTGTCTTTGATCTTCTTAACTGGTCATTGTGATATCATAGCTCTGCAATGGTCACCCAGGTGACAGGACCTTGTCTGTGATCTGCCTTAGGGGGCATTGTGACATCATAACTCTGCAGGGGTCACCCACGTGACAGGCCTTTGTCTGTGAATTGCCTAAGGGGGCATGGTGACATCATAACTCTATACTGGTCACCCACGTGACAGAACCTTGTCTTTGATCTGCCTAAGGGGGCATTGTGACATCATAACTCTGCACGGGGAACCCAGGAGACGGACCCTTTTCTGTGATCTGCCTAAGGGGGTATTGTGACACCATAACTCTGCACTGGTCACCGCGGTTACAGCCCCTTATGTATGATCTTCCAAAAGGGGCATTGTGACATCATAATTCTGCACTGGTCACCTAGGTGACAGACCCTTGTCTGTGATCTGCCTAAGGGGCCATTTGGAAATCAAAACTCTGCACTGGTCACCCAGGTGACAGAACATTGTCTGTGTTCTGCCTAAGGGGGCATTGTGACATCATAACTCTGCACTGCTCACCCAGGTGACAGACCATTGTCTGCGATCTGCCTAAGGGGGCATTGTAATATCATAACCCTGCACTTGACACACATGTGAGAGACCCTAGTCTGTAAACATCCTAAGGGGGCATTGTGACATCATAACTCTGCACTAGTCACGCAGGTGACAGACCCTTGTGTGTGATCTGCCTAAGGGGGCATTGTGACATCATAACTCTGCACTGGTCACCCAGGTGACAGACCCTTGTCTGTGATCTGTCCAAGGGGGCGTTGTGACATCATAACTCTGCACGAGGCCCCCAGGTGGTAGAAACCTGTCACTGATCTGCCTAAGGGGGCATTGTGACATTCAAATCTCTGCACGGATCACCCATGTGACAGGCCCATGAATGTGATTTGCCTAAGCTGGCATTGAGATATCATAACTCTGCACTGGTCACCCAGGTGACAGACCCTTATCTTTGATGTGCCTAAGGGGGCACTGTGACATCATAACTCTGAAGTGGTTATGGAGGTGACAGACCCTTGTCTTTGATCTGCCTAAGGGGGCATTGTGACATCAAAACTCTGCTCGGGGCACCCAGGTGACAGACCCTTGTCTGTGATCTGCCTAAGAGTTCATTGTGACATCATAACTAAGCACTGGGCACCCGGGTGACAGACCCATGTCTTTGATCTGCCTAAAGGGGCATTTTGATATCATAACTCTGCATGTGTCAGCCAGGTGACAGACCCTTGTCTTTGATCTGCCTAAGGGGGTATTGCCACATCATAACTCTGCATGGGTCACCCAGGTGACAGACCCTTCTCTTTGATCTGCCGAAGAGGGCATTGTGACACCATAAATCTGCACTGGTCACCGTGGTGACAGACCGTTGTCTGTGATCTGCCTAAGGGGGCATTTTGACACCGTAATTCTCCACAGGTCACCCAGGTGAGAGACCCTTGTCTATGATCTGCCTAAGGGGGCATTGTGACATCATAACTCTGCGCTGGTCAGCCAGGTGGTAGAACCTTGTCTTTGATCTGTCTAAGGGGGTATTGTCACATCATAACCCTGCACGTGGCACCCAGGTGACAGACCCTTGTCTGTGATCTGCCTAAGGGGGAATTGTGACTTCATAACTCTGCACTCGTCACCCAGGTGGCAGACCCTTGTTTGTGATCTCCCTAGGGCGGCATTGTAACATTATTACCCTGCACTGCTCACCGTGTTGACAGATCCTTGTCTGTTATCTGCCTAAGGGGGAATTGTGACATCATAACTCTGCACCGGTCACCCAGGTGACAGAGCCTTGTCTGTGATCTGCCTAAGGGGGCAATGTGACATCATAACTCTGCACTGGTCACCCAGGTGACAGGCCCTTGTCTGTGATCTGCCTAAGGGGGCATTCTGACATCATAACCTTGCACGGGTCACACAGGTCACAGGCCTTTGTCTGTGATCTGCCTAAGGGGGCATTGTGACATTTTAACACTGCATGGGTCCCCCAGGTGACAGACCCTTGTCTGTGATCTGCCTAAGGGGGCATTGTGATATCATAACTCTGCACGGGTCACCCAGGTGGCAGACCCTTCTCTTTGATCTGCCTAAGTGGGCATTGTGAAATCATAACTCTTCACTGGTCGCCCAGGTGACCGACCCTGGTCTGTGATCTGCCTAAGGGGGCATTGTGACATCATGACTCTGAACAGGTCACCCAGGTGACAGACCCTTGTCTGTGAACTGCCTAAGGGGGCATTGTGACATCATAACTCTGCATTGGTCACCCAGGTGACAGATCCTTCCCTGTGATCTGCCTACGGGGGCATTGTGACATCATAAGTCTGCACTGGGCACCCAGGTGACAGGCCTTTGTCTGTGATCTGCCTAAGTGGTCATTGTGAGATCATAACTCTGCACTGGTCACCCAGGTGACAGACCCTTGTCTGTAATCTGCCTAAGGGGTCATTGTGACGTCATAACTCTTCACTTGTCAACCAGGAGACAGACCCTTGTCTGTGATCTGCCTAAGGGGGCATTGTTGCATCATAACTCTTCACTAGTTACCGAGGTGACAGACCCTTGTGTGTGATCTGCCTAACAGGGCATTGTGACATCATAACTGTGCACTGGGCACCCAGATGACAGGTCCTTGTCTGTGATCTGCCTAAAGGGTCATTTTGACATCATAACTCTGCATGTGTCAGCCAGGTGACAGACCCTTGTCTTTGATCTGCCTAAGGGGGCATTGTGACATCATAAATCTGCACCGGTCACCGTGGTGACACACCCTTGTCTGTGATCTGCCTTAGGGGGCATTTTGACATTGTAATTCTCCACAGGTCACCCAGGTGAGAGACCCTTGTCTGTGATCTGCCTAAGGGGGCATTGTGACATCATAATTCTGCACTGGTCAGCCAGTGGCAGACCCTTGTCTTTGATCTGTCTAAGGGGGTATTGTCACATCATAACTCTGCACGTGGCACCCAGGTGACAGACCCTTGTCTGTGATCTGCCTAAGGGGGAAGTGTGACTTCATAACTCTGCACTCGTCACCCAGGTGAGAGACCCTTGTTTTTGATCTCCCTAGGGGGGCATTGTGACATTATAACCCTGCACTGCTCACCCTGTTGACAGATCCTTGTCTGTTATCTGCCTAAAGGGGAATTGTGACATCATAACTCTGCACCAGTCACCCAGGTGACAGAGCCTTGTCTGTGATCTGCCTAAGGGGGCAATGTGACATCATAACTCTGCACTGGTCACCCAGGTGACAGGCCCTTGTCTGTGATCTGCCTAAGGGGGCATTGTGACATCATAACTCTGCACGGGGTGCCCAGGTGACAGTCCCTTGTCTGTGATCTGCCTAAGCGGGCATTGTGACATCATAACTCTGCACGGGTCACACAGTTGACAGGCCTTTGTCTGCGATCTGCCTAAGGGGGCATTGTGACATTTTAACACTGCACGGGTCCCCCAGGTGACAGACCCTTGTCTGTGATCTGCGTAAGGGGGAATTGTGATATCATAACTCTGCACGGGTCACCCAGATGACAGACCTTTCTCTTTGATCTGCCTAACTGGGCATTGTGACATCATAACTCTGCACTGGACACCCCGGTGAGAGACCGTTGTCTGTAAACTGCCTAAGGGGGCATTGTGACATCATAACTCTCCACTGTTCACCCAGGTAACACTCCCTTGTCTCTGATCTGCCTAAGGGGGCATTGTGACATTATAACTCTGCACTGGTCACCCAGATGACAGGCCCTTGTCTGTGATCTCCCTAAGGTGGCATTGTGACTTCATAACTCTGCCCTGGTCACCCACGTGACAGGCCCTTGTTTGTAACCTGCCTAAGGGGGCATTGTGACATCATAACTCTGCACCGGGCACTCAGGTGACAGGCCCTTGTCTGTGATCTGCCTAAGGGGGCATTGTGAATTCATAACTCTGCCCTGGTCACCCACGTGACAGGCCCTTGTTTGTAATCTGCCTAAGGGGACATTGTGACATCATAACTCTCCACTGGGCACCCAGATGACAGGCCCTTGTCTGTGATCTGCCTATAGGGGCATTGTGACATCATAACTCTGCACTTGGCACCCAGGTGACAGGCCTTGTCTTTGATCTGCCTAAGGGGGTATTGTGACATCATAAGTCTGTACAGGGCAACCAGGTGACAGGCCCTTGTCTGTTATCTGCCTAAAGGGATCATTGTGACACCATAACAATGCACTGGTCACCCAGGTGACAGACCCCTGTCTGTGAACCGCCTAAGGGGTCATTGTGACATCATAACCCTGCACTGGTCACCCAGGTGACACACCCTTGTCTGTGATCTGCCCAAGGGGGCATTGTGGCATCATAACTCTGCACGAGGCACCCAGGTGGCAGACCTTTGTCTGTGATCTGTCTAAGGGTGCAATGTGACATCGAAACACTGCACAGGTCACACATGTGACAGGCCCTTGAATGTGGTCTGCCTAAGGGTGCATTGAGACATCATAAATCTGCACTGGTCCCCAGGTCACAGACCCTTGTCTGTGATCTGTCTAAGGGGGTATTGTGACATCATAACCCTTCATTGATCACCGAGGTGACAGACCCTTGTCTTTGATCTGCCTAAGGGGGCATTGTGACATCATTACTCTGCACTGGTCACCCGGTAGACAGACCCTTGTTTGTGATCTGCCTAAGTGGGCATTGTGACATCATAACTCTGCACGCATCTCCCAGGTGTCAGACCCTTGTCTGTGATATGCGTAAGGGGGCATTGTGACATCATATCTCAGCACGGGTCACCCAGGTGACAGACCATTTTCTCTGATCTGCTTAAGTGTGCATTGTGACATCATAACTCTGCACTGGTCACGCAGGGGACAGACACTTGTCTGTGATCTGCCCAAGGGGGCATTGTGACATCATAACTCTGCACTGGCCCCCCAGGTCGCAGACCCTTGTCTGTGATCTGCCTAAGGGGGCATTTTGACAACCTAAATCTTCACTGGTAACCCAGGTGGCAGGCCCTTGTCTCTAATCTGCCTAAGCGTGCATTGTGACATCATAATTCTGCACGTGTCACCCATGTGACAGGCCGTTGAAAGTGATCTGCTTAAGGGATCATTGTGACATCATAACTCTGCACTGGTCACCCACGTTACAGACGCTTGTCTGTGATCTGCATAAGGGGGCATTGTGACATCATAAGTCTGCACTGGGCACCCATGTGACAGGCCGTTGCCTCTGATCTGCCTAAGGGGGCATTGTGACTTCATAACTCTGCACTGGTCACCCAGGTGAAAGACCCTTGTCTGTGATCTGCCTAAGGGGGCATTGTGACATCATAACTCTGCAATGGTCACCCAGGTGACAGACCCTTTTCTCTGATCGGCCTAATGGGGTATTGTGACACCATAACTCTGTACAGGTCACTCTGGTGACAGACCCTTGTCTGCTATCAGCCCAAGGGTGCATTTTGACATCATAACTCTGCACTGGTTACCCAGGTGACCGACCCTTGTCTGTGATCTGCCTAAGGGGGCATTGTAACCTCATTACTTACCACTCGTCACCCAGGCGTCAGACCCTTGCCTGTGATCTGCCTAAGGGGGCATTGTGACATCATAACTCTGCACTGGTCACCCAGGTGACAGACCCTTTTCTGTGATCTGACTAAGGGGGCATTTTTGCATCATAACTCTACACTAGTCACCGTGGCGACAGATCCTTGTCTGTGATCTGCCTAAGAGGGCATTGTGACATCATAACTGTGCACTGGTAACCCAGGTGACGTACCCTTGGCTGTGATCTGAATCAGGTGGCATTGTGACATCATAACTCTGCACTGGTCACCCAGTTGACAGACCCTTGTCTTTGATCTGCATAAAGGGACATTGTGACATCATAACTCTGCACTGGTAACCGAGGTGACAGACCCTTGACTGTGATCTGCCAAATGGTGCATTGTGACATCATAATCCTGCACGGGTCACCCTGGCGAAGTACCCTTGCCTTTGATCTACTTAAATGGTCATTGTGACATCATAACTCTGCACTGGTCTCCCAGGTGACAGACCCTTGTCTGTGTTCTGCCTAAGGGGGCATTGTGACATCATAACTCTTCACTAGTCACCGAGGTCTCAGACCCTTGTCTGTGATCTGCCTAAGAGGGCATTGTGACATCCCAACTGTGCACTGGTAAGCCAGGTGACGTACCCTTGTCTGTGATGTGCCTAAGGTGGCATTGTGACATCATAACTGTGCACTGGTAACCCAGGTGACGTACCCTTGACTGTGATCTGCCTAAGGTGGCATTGTGACATAACAACTCTTCACTGGTCACCCAGGTGACAGACCCTTGTCTGTGATCTGCATAAGGGGGCGTTGTGACATCATAACTCAGCACGGGTCACCCAGGTGACAGATCCTTGACTGTGATCTGCCAAAGGGTGCATTGTGACATCATAATTCTGCATGGGTCACCCTGGTGACATACCCTTGCCTTTGATCTACTTAAGTGGTCATTGTGACATCATAACTCTGCACTGGTCACCCAGGTGGCAGACCCTTCTCTGTCATCTGCCTAAGGGGTCATTGTGTCATCATAATACTGCACCGGTCCCCCAGTTGACAGACCCCTGTCTGTGAACTGCCTAAGGGGTCATTGTGACATCATAACTCTGCACTGGTCACCCAGGGGACAGACCCTTGTCTGTGATCTGCCCAAGGGGGCATTGTGACATCATAACTCTGCACGAGGCATCCAGGTGGCAGACCCTTGTCTGTTATCTGCCTAAGGGGGCATTGTGACATCATAACTCTCCATTGGTCACCCAGGTGACAGGCCTTTGTCTGTGATCTGCCTAAGGGGGCATTGTGACATCATAACTCTGCACTTGGCACCCAGGTGAAAGGACCTTGTCTGTGATCTGCCTAAGGGGGCATTGTGAATTCATAACTCTGCCCTGGTCACCCACGTGACAGGCCCTTGTTTGTAATCTGCCTAAGGGGACTTTGTGACATCATAACTCTCCACTGGGCACCCAGATGACAGGCCCTTGTCTGTGGTCTGCCTAAGGGGGCTTTGAGACATCATAAATCTGCACTGGTCCCCAGGTCACAGACCCTTGTCTGTGATCTGTCTAAGGGGGCATTGTGACATCATAATCCTTCATTGATCACCGAGGTGACAGACCCTTGTCTTTGATCTGCCTAAGGGGGCATTGTGACATCATTACTCTGCACTGGTCACCCGGTAGACAGACCCTTGTTTGTGATCTGCCTAAGTGGGCATTGTGACATCATAACTCTGCACGCATCTCCCAGGTGTCAGACCCTTGTCTGTGATATGCGTAAGGGGGCATTGTGACATCATATCTCAGCACGGATCACCCAGGTGACAGACCCTTTTCTCTGATCTGCTTAAGGGATCATTGTGACATCATAACTCTGCACTGGTCACCCACGTTACAGACGCTTGTCTGTGATCTGCGTAAGGGGGCATTGTGACATCATAAGTCTGCACTGGGCACCCATGTGACAGGCCGTTGCCTGTGATCTGCCTAAGGGGGCATTGTGACTTCATAACTCTGCACTGGTCACCCAGGTGAAAGACCCTTTTCTGTGATCTGCCTAAGGGGGCATTGTGACATCATAACTCTGCAATGGTCACCCAGGTGACAGACCCTTTTCTCTGATCGGCCTAATGGGGTATTGTGACACCATAACTCTGTACAGGTCACTCTGGTGACAGACCCTTGTCTGCTATCGGCCTAAGGGTGCATTTTGACATCATAACTCTGCACTGGTTACCCAGGTGACCGACCCTTGTCTGTGATCTGCCTAAGGGGGCATTGTAACCTCATTACTTACCACTCGTCACCCAGGCGTCAGACCCTTGCCTGTGATCTGCCTAAGGGGGCATTGTGACATCATAACTCTGCACTGGTCACCCAGGTGACAGACCCTTTTCTGTGATCTGACTATGGGGGCATTTTTGCATCATAACTCTACACTAGTCACCGTGGCGACAGATCCTTGTCTGTGATCTGCCTAAGAGGGCATTGTGACATCATAACTGTGCACTGGTAACCCAGGTGACATACCCTTGGCTGTGATCTGAATCAGGTGGCATTGTGACATCACAACTCTGCACTGGTCACCCAGGTGACAGACCCTTGTCTTTGATCTGCATAAAGGGACATTGTGACATCATAACTCTGCACTGGTAACCGAGGTGACAGACCCTTGACTGTGATCTGCCAAATGGTGCATTGTGACATCATAATTCTGCACGGGTCACCCTGGTGACGTACCCTTGCCTTTGATCTACTTTAGTGGTCATTGTGACATCATAACTCTGCACTGGTCTCCCAGGTGACAGACCCTTGTCTGTGTTCTGCCTAAGGGGGCTTTGTGACATCATAACTCTTCACTAGTCACCGAGGTGACAGACCCTTGTCTGTGATCTGCCTAAGTGGGCATTGTGACATCATAACACTGCACTGGTCACCCAGGTGACAGACCCTTGTCTGTAATCTGCCTAAGGGGTCATTGTGACGTCATAACTCTTCACTTGTCAACCAGGAGACAGACCCTTGTCTGTGATCTGCCTAAGGGGGCATTGTTGCATCATAACTCTTCACTAGTTACCGAGGTGACAGACCCTTGTGTGTGATCTGCCTAACAGGGCATTGTGACATCATAACTGTGCACTGGGCACCCAGATGACAGGTCCTTGTCTGTGATCTGCCTAAAGGGTCATTTTGACATCATAACTCTGCATGTGTCAGCCAGGTGACAGACCCTTGACTTTGATCTGCCTAAGGGGGCATTGTGACATCATAAATCTGCACTGGTCACCGTGGTGACACACCCTTGTATGTGATCTGCCTTAGGGGGCATTTTGACATTGTAATTCTCCACAGGTCACCCAGGCGAGAGACCCTTGTCTGTGATCTGCCTAAGGGGGCATTGTGACATCATAATTCTGCACTGGTCAGCCAATGGCAGACCCTTGTCTTTGATCTGTCTAAGGGGGTATTGTCACATCATAACTCTGCACGTGGCACCCAGGTGACAGACCCTTGTCTGTGATCTGCCTAAGGGGGAATTGTGACTTCATAACTCTGCACTCGTCACCCAGGTGAGAGACCCTTGTTTTTGGTCTCCCTAGGGGGACATTGTGACATTATAACCCTGCACTGCTCACCCTGTTGACAGATCCTTGTCTGTTATCTGCCTAAAGGGGAATTGTGACATCATAACTCTGCACCAGTCACCCAGGTGACAGAGCCTTGTCTGTGATCTGCCTAAGGGGGCAATGTGACATCATAACTCTGCACTGGTCACCCAGGTGACAGGCCCTTGACTGTGATCTGCCTAAGGGGGCATTGTGACATCATAACTCTGCACGGGGTGCCCAGGTGACAGTCCCTTGTCTGTGATCTGCCTAAGCGGGCATTGTGACATCATAACTCTGCACGGGTCACACAGTTGACAGGCCTTTGTCTGCGATCTGCCTAAGGGGGCATTGTGACATTTTAACACTGCACGGGTCCCCCAGGTGACAGACCCTTGTCTGTGATCTGCGTAAGGGGGAATTGTGATATCATAACTCTGCACGGGTCACCCAGATGACAGACCCTTCTCTTTGATCTGCCTAAGTAGGCATTGTGACATCATAACTCTGCACTGGACACCCCGGTGAGAGACTGTTGTCTGTAAACTGCCTAAGGGGCATTGTGACATCATAAGTCCGCACTAGTCACGCAGGTGACAGACCCTTCTCTGTGATCTGCCTAAGTGGGCATTGTGACATCATAACACTGCACTGGTCACCCAGGTGACAGACCCTTGTCTGTGAACTGCCTAAGGGATCATTGTGACATCATAACTCTGCACTGGTCACCCAGGTGACTCACCCTTGTCTGTGATCTGCCTAAGGGGGCATTGTGACATCATAACTCGGCACGAGGCACCCAGGTGGCAGACCCTTGTCTTTGATCTGCCTAAGGGGGCATTGTGACATCAAAACACTGCACGGGTAACCCATGTTACAGGCCCTTGAATGTGGTCTGCCTAAGGGGGCATTGAGACATCATAAATCTGCACTGGTCCCAGGTGACAGACCCTTGTCTTTGATCTGCCTAGGTGGCCTTGTGACATCATAACTCTGCACTGGTCACCCAGTTGACAGGCCCTTGTCTGTTATCTGCCTAAGGGGGCATTTTGACATCATAACTCTCCACTGTTCACCCAGGTAACACTCCCTTGTCTCTGATCTGCCTAAGGGGGCATTGTGACATTATAACTCTGCACTGGTCACCCAGATGACAGGCCCTTGTCTGTGATCTCCCTAAGGTGGCATTGTGACTTCATAACTCTGCCCTGGTCACCCACGTGACAGGCCCTTGTTTGTAACCTGCCTAAGGGGGCATTGTGACATCATAACTCTGCACCAGGCACCCAGGTGACAGGCCCTTGTCTGTGATCTGCCTAAGGGGGCATTGTGAATTCATAACTCTGCCCTGGTCACCCACGTGACAGGCCCTTGTTTGTAATCTGCCTAAGGGGACATTGTGACATCATAACTCTCCACTGGGCACCCAGATGACAGGCCCTTGTCTGTGATCTGCCTATAGGGGCATTGTGACATCATAACTCTGCACTTGGCACCCAGGTGACAGGCCTTGTCTTTGATCTGCCTAAGGGGGTATTGTGACATCATAACTCTGTACAGGGCAACCAGGTGACAGGCCCTTGTCTGTTATCTGCCTAAAGCGATCATTGTGACATCATAACAATGCACTGGTCACCCAGGTGACAGACCCCTGTCTGTGAACCGCCTAAGGGGTCATTGTGACATCATAACCCTGCACTGGTCACCCAGGTGATACACCCTTGTCTGTGATCTGCCCAACGGGGCATTGTGGCATCATAACTCTGCACGAGGCTCCCAGGTGGCAGACCTTTGTCTGTGATCTGTCTAAGGGTGCAATGTGACATCGAAACACTGCACAGGTCACACATGTGACAGGCCCTTGAATGTGGTCTGCCTAAGAGTGCATTGAGACATCATAAATCTGCACTGGTCCCCAGGTCACAGACCCTTGTCTGTGATCTGTCTAAGGGGGCATTGTGACATCATAACCCTTCATTGATCACCGAGGTGACAGACCCTTGTCTTTGATCTGCCTAAGGGGGCATTGTGACATCATTACTCTGCACTGGTCACCCAGTAGACAGACCCTTGTTTGTGATCTGCCTAAGTGGGCATTGTGACATCATAACTCTGCACGCATCTCCCAGGTGTCAGACCCTTGTCTGTGATATGCGTAAGGGGGCATTGTGATATCATATCTCAGCACGGGTCACCCAGGTGACAGACCATTTTCTCTGATCTGCCTAAGTGTGCATTGTGACATCATAACTCTGCACTGGTCACGCAGGGGACAGACACTTGTCTGTGATCTGCCCAAGGGGGCATTGTGACATCATAACTCTGCACTGGCCCCCCAGGTCGCAGACCCTTGTCTGTGATCTGCCTAAGGGAGCATTTTGACAACCTAAATCTTCACTGGTAACCCAGGTGGCAGGCCCTTGTCTCTGATCTGCCTAAGCGTGCATTGTGACATCATAATTCTGCACGTGTCACCCATTTGACAGGCCGTTGAAAGTGATCTGCTTAAGGGATCATTGTGACATCATAACTCTGCACTGGTCACCCACGTTACAGACGCTTGTCTGTGATCTGCGTAAGGGGGCATTGTGACATCATAAGTCTGCACTGGGCACCCATGTGACAGGCCGTTGCCTGTGATCTGCCTAAGGGGGCATTGTGACTTCATAACTCTGCACTGGTCACCCAGGTGAAAGACCCTTTTCTGTGATCTGCCTAAGGGGGCATTGTGACATCATAACTCTGCAATGGTCACCCAGGTGACAGACCCTTTTCTCTGATCGGCCTAATGGGGTATTGTGACACCATAACTCTGTACAGGTCACTCTGGTGACAGACCCTTGTCTGCTATCGGCCTAAGGGTGCATTTTGACATCATAACTCTGCACTGGTTACCCAGGTGACCGACCCTTGTCTGTGATCTGCCTAAGGGGGCATTGTAACCTCATTACTTACCACTCGTCACCCAGGCGTCAGACCCTTGCCTGTGATCTGCCTAAGGGGGCATTGTGACATCATAACTCTGCACTGGTCACCCAGGTGACAGACCCTTTTCTGTGATCTGACTATGGGGGCATTTTTGCATCATAACTCTACACTAGTCACCGTGGCGACAGATCCTTGTCTGTGATCTGCCTAAGAGGGCATTGTGACATCATAACTGTGCACTGGTAACCCAGGTGACATACCCTTGGCTGTGATCTGAATCAGGTGGCATTGTGACATCACAACTCTGCACTGGTCACCCAGGTGACAGACCCTTGTCTTTGATCTGCATAAAGGGACATTGTGACATCATAACTCTGCACTGGTAACCGAGGTGACAGACCCTTGACTGTGATCTGCCAAATGGTGCATTGTGACATCATAATTCTGCACGGGTCACCCTGGTGACGTACCCTTGCCTTTGATCTACTTTAGTGGTCATTGTGACATCATAACTCTGCACTGGTCTCCCAGGTGACAGACCCTTGTCTGTGTTCTGCCTAAGGGGGCTTTGTGACATCATAACTCTTCACTAGTCACCGAGGTGACAGACCCTTGTCTGTGATCTGCCTAAGTGGGCATTGTGACATCATAACACTGCACTGGTCACCCAGGTGACAGACCCTTGTCTGTAATCTGCCTAAGGGGTCATTGTGACGTCATAACTCTTCACTTGTCAACCAGGAGACAGACCCTTGTCTGTGATCTGCCTAAGGGGGCATTGTTGCATCATAACTCTTCACTAGTTACCGAGGTGACAGACCCTTGTGTGTGATCTGCCTAACAGGGCATTGTGACATCATAACTGTGCACTGGGCACCCAGATGACAGGTCCTTGTCTGTGATCTGCCTAAAGGGTCATTTTGACATCATAACTCTGCATGTGTCAGCCAGGTGACAGACCCTTGACTTTGATCTGCCTAAGGGGGCATTGTGACATCATAAATCTGCACTGGTCACCGTGGTGACACACCCTTGTATGTGATCTGCCTTAGGGGGCATTTTGACATTGTAATTCTCCACAGGTCACCCAGGCGAGAGACCCTTGTCTGTGATCTGCCTAAGGGGGCATTGTGACATCATAATTCTGCACTGGTCAGCCAATGGCAGACCCTTGTCTTTGATCTGTCTAAGGGGGTATTGTCACATCATAACTCTGCACGTGGCACCCAGGTGACAGACCCTTGTCTGTGATCTGCCTAAGGGGGAATTGTGACTTCATAACTCTGCACTCGTCACCCAGGTGAGAGACCCTTGTTTTTGGTCTCCCTAGGGGGACATTGTGACATTATAACCCTGCACTGCTCACCCTGTTGACAGATCCTTGTCTGTTATCTGCCTAAAGGGGAATTGTGACATCATAACTCTGCACCAGTCACCCAGGTGACAGAGCCTTGTCTGTGATCTGCCTAAGGGGGCAATGTGACATCATAACTCTGCACTGGTCACCCAGGTGACAGGCCCTTGACTGTGATCTGCCTAAGGGGGCATTGTGACATCATAACTCTGCACGGGGTGCCCAGGTGACAGTCCCTTGTCTGTGATCTGCCTAAGCGGGCATTGTGACATCATAACTCTGCACGGGTCACACAGTTGACAGGCCTTTGTCTGCGATCTGCCTAAGGGGGCATTGTGACATTTTAACACTGCACGGGTCCCCCAGGTGACAGACCCTTGTCTGTGATCTGCGTAAGGGGGAATTGTGATATCATAACTCTGCACGGGTCACCCAGATGACAGACCCTTCTCTTTGATCTGCCTAAGTAGGCATTGTGACATCATAACTCTGCACTGGACACCCCGGTGAGAGACTGTTGTCTGTAAACTGCCTAAGGGGCATTGTGACATCATAAGTCCGCACTAGTCACGCAGGTGACAGACCCTTCTCTGTGATCTGCCTAAGTGGGCATTGTGACATCATAACACTGCACTGGTCACCCAGGTGACAGACCCTTGTCTGTGAACTGCCTAAGGGATCATTGTGACATCATAACTCTGCACTGGTCACCCAGGTGACTCACCCTTGTCTGTGATCTGCCTAAGGGGGCATTGTGACATCATAACTCGGCACGAGGCACCCAGGTGGCAGACCCTTGTCTTTGATCTGCCTAAGGGGGCATTGTGACATCAAAACACTGCACGGGTAACCCATGTTACAGGCCCTTGAATGTGGTCTGCCTAAGGGGGCATTGAGACATCATAAATCTGCACTGGTCCCAGGTGACAGACCCTTGTCTTTGATCTGCCTAGGTGGCCTTGTGACATCATAACTCTGCACTGGTCACCCAGTTGACAGGCCCTTGTCTGTTATCTGCCTAAGGGGGCATTTTGACATCATAACTCTCCACTGTTCACCCAGGTAACACTCCCTTGTCTCTGATCTGCCTAAGGGGGCATTGTGACATTATAACTCTGCACTGGTCACCCAGATGACAGGCCCTTGTCTGTGATCTCCCTAAGGTGGCATTGTGACTTCATAACTCTGCCCTGGTCACCCACGTGACAGGCCCTTGTTTGTAACCTGCCTAAGGGGGCATTGTGACATCATAACTCTGCACCAGGCACCCAGGTGACAGGCCCTTGTCTGTGATCTGCCTAAGGGGGCATTGTGAATTCATAACTCTGCCCTGGTCACCCACGTGACAGGCCCTTGTTTGTAATCTGCCTAAGGGGACATTGTGACATCATAACTCTCCACTGGGCACCCAGATGACAGGCCCTTGTCTGTGATCTGCCTATAGGGGCATTGTGACATCATAACTCTGCACTTGGCACCCAGGTGACAGGCCTTGTCTTTGATCTGCCTAAGGGGGTATTGTGACATCATAACTCTGTACAGGGCAACCAGGTGACAGGCCCTTGTCTGTTATCTGCCTAAAGCGATCATTGTGACATCATAACAATGCACTGGTCACCCAGGTGACAGACCCCTGTCTGTGAACCGCCTAAGGGGTCATTGTGACATCATAACCCTGCACTGGTCACCCAGGTGACACACCCTTGTCTGTGATCTGCCCAACGGGGCATTGTGGCATCATAACTCTGCACGAGGCTCCCAGGTGGCAGACCTTTGTCTGTGATCTGTCTAAGGGTGCAATGTGACATCGAAACACTGCACAGGTCACACATGTGACAGGCCCTTGAATGTGGTCTGCCTAAGAGTGCATTGAGACATCATAAATCTGCACTGGTCCCCAGGTCACAGACCCTTGTCTGTGATCTGTCTAAGGGGGCATTGTGACATCATAACCCTTCATTGATCACCGAGGTGACAGACCCTTGTCTTTGATCTGCCTAAGGGGGCATTGTGACATCATTACTCTGCACTGGTCACCCAGTAGACAGACCCTTGTTTGTGATCTGCCTAAGTGGGCATTGTGACATCATAACTCTGCACGCATCTCCCAGGTGTCAGACCCTTGTCTGTGATATGCGTAAGGGGGCATTGTGATATCATATCTCAGCACGGGTCACCCAGGTGACAGACCATTTTCTCTGATCTGCCTAAGTGTGCATTGTGACATCATAACTCTGCACTGGTCACGCAGGGGACAGACACTTGTCTGTGATCTGCCCAAGGGGGCATTGTGACATCATAACTCTGCACTGGCCCCCCAGGTCGCAGACCCTTGTCTGTGATCTGCCTAAGGGAGCATTTTGACAACCTAAATCTTCACTGGTAACCCAGGTGGCAGGCCCTTGTCTCTGATCTGCCTAAGCGTGCATTGTGACATCATAATTCTGCACGTGTCACCCATTTGACAGGCCGTTGAAAGTGATCTGCTTAAGGGATCATTGTGACATCATAACTCTGCACTGGTCACCCACGTTACAGACGCTTGTCTGTGATCTGCGTAAGGGGGCATTGTGACATCATAAGTCTGCACTGGGCACCCATGTGACAGGCCGTTGCCTGTGATCTGCCTAAGGGGGCATTGTGACTTCATAACTCTGCACTGGTCACCCAGGTGAAAGACCCTTTTCTGTGATCTGCCTAAGGGGGCATTGTGACATCATAACTCTGCAATGGTCACCCAGGTGACAGACCCTTTTCTCTGATCGGCCTAATGGGGTATTGTGACACCATAACTCTGTACAGGTCACTCTGGTGACAGACCCTTGTCTGCTATCGGCCTAAGGGTGCATTTTGACATCATAACTCTGCACTGGTTACCCAGGTGACCGACCCTTGTCTGTGATCTGCCTAAGGGGGCATTGTAACCTCATTACTTACCACTCGTCACCCAGGCGTCAGACCCTTGCCTGTGATCTGCCTAAGGGGGCATTGTGACATCATAACTCTGCACTGGTCACCCAGGTGACAGACCCTTTTCTGTGATCTGACTATGGGGGCATTTTTGCATCATAACTCTACACTAGTCACCGTGGCGACAGATCCTTGTCTGTGATCTGCCTAAGAGGGCATTGTGACATCATAACTGTGCACTGGTAACCCAGGTGACATACCCTTGGCTGTGATCTGAATCAGGTGGCATTGTGACATCACAACTCTGCACTGGTCACCCAGGTGACAGACCCTTGTCTTTGATCTGCATAAAGGGACATTGTGACATCATAACTCTGCACTGGTAACCGAGGTGACAGACCCTTGACTGTGATCTGCCAAATGGTGCATTGTGACATCATAATTCTGCACGGGTCACCCTGGTGACGTACCCTTGCCTTTGATCTACTTTAGTGGTCATTGTGACATCATAACTCTGCACTGGTCTCCCAGGTGACAGACCCTTGTCTGTGTTCTGCCTAAGGGGGCTTTGTGACATCATAACTCTTCACTAGTCACCGAGGTGACAGACCCTTGTCTGTGATCTGCCTAAGTGGGCATTGTGACATCATAACACTGCACTGGTCACCCAGGTGACAGACCCTTGTCTGTAATCTGCCTAAGGGGTCATTGTGACGTCATAACTCTTCACTTGTCAACCAGGAGACAGACCCTTGTCTGTGATCTGCCTAAGGGGGCATTGTTGCATCATAACTCTTCACTAGTTACCGAGGTGACAGACCCTTGTGTGTGATCTGCCTAACAGGGCATTGTGACATCATAACTGTGCACTGGGCACCCAGATGACAGGTCCTTGTCTGTGATCTGCCTAAAGGGTCATTTTGACATCATAACTCTGCATGTGTCAGCCAGGTGACAGACCCTTGACTTTGATCTGCCTAAGGGGGCATTGTGACATCATAAATCTGCACTGGTCACCGTGGTGACACACCCTTGTATGTGATCTGCCTTAGGGGGCATTTTGACATTGTAATTCTCCACAGGTCACCCAGGCGAGAGACCCTTGTCTGTGATCTGCCTAAGGGGGCATTGTGACATCATAATTCTGCACTGGTCAGCCAATGGCAGACCCTTGTCTTTGATCTGTCTAAGGGGGTATTGTCACATCATAACTCTGCACGTGGCACCCAGGTGACAGACCCTTGTCTGTGATCTGCCTAAGGGGGAATTGTGACTTCATAACTCTGCACTCGTCACCCAGGTGAGAGACCCTTGTTTTTGGTCTCCCTAGGGGGACATTGTGACATTATAACCCTGCACTGCTCACCCTGTTGACAGATCCTTGTCTGTTATCTGCCTAAAGGGGAATTGTGACATCATAACTCTGCACCAGTCACCCAGGTGACAGAGCCTTGTCTGTGATCTGCCTAAGGGGGCAATGTGACATCATAACTCTGCACTGGTCACCCAGGTGACAGGCCCTTGACTGTGATCTGCCTAAGGGGGCATTGTGACATCATAACTCTGCACGGGGTGCCCAGGTGACAGTCCCTTGTCTGTGATCTGCCTAAGCGGGCATTGTGACATCATAACTCTGCACGGGTCACACAGTTGACAGGCCTTTGTCTGCGATCTGCCTAAGGGGGCATTGTGACATTTTAACACTGCACGGGTCCCCCAGGTGACAGACCCTTGTCTGTGATCTGCGTAAGGGGGAATTGTGATATCATAACTCTGCACGGGTCACCCAGATGACAGACCCTTCTCTTTGATCTGCCTAAGTAGGCATTGTGACATCATAACTCTGCACTGGACACCCCGGTGAGAGACTGTTGTCTGTAAACTGCCTAAGGGGCATTGTGACATCATAAGTCCGCACTAGTCACGCAGGTGACAGACCCTTCTCTGTGATCTGCCTAAGTGGGCATTGTGACATCATAACACTGCACTGGTCACCCAGGTGACAGACCCTTGTCTGTGAACTGCCTAAGGGATCATTGTGACATCATAACTCTGCACTGGTCACCCAGGTGACTCACCCTTGTCTGTGATCTGCCTAAGGGGGCATTGTGACATCATAACTCGGCACGAGGCACCCAGGTGGCAGACCCTTGTCTTTGATCTGCCTAAGGGGGCATTGTGACATCAAAACACTGCACGGGTAACCCATGTTACAGGCCCTTGAATGTGGTCTGCCTAAGGGGGCATTGAGACATCATAAATCTGCACTGGTCCCAGGTGACAGACCCTTGTCTTTGATCTGCCTAGGTGGCCTTGTGACATCATAACTCTGCACTGGTCACCCAGTTGACAGGCCCTTGTCTGTTATCTGCCTAAGGGGGCATTTTGACATCATAACTCTCCACTGTTCACCCAGGTAACACTCCCTTGTCTCTGATCTGCCTAAGGGGGCATTGTGACATTATAACTCTGCACTGGTCACCCAGATGACAGGCCCTTGTCTGTGATCTCCCTAAGGTGGCATTGTGACTTCATAACTCTGCCCTGGTCACCCACGTGACAGGCCCTTGTTTGTAACCTGCCTAAGGGGGCATTGTGACATCATAACTCTGCACCAGGCACCCAGGTGACAGGCCCTTGTCTGTGATCTGCCTAAGGGGGCATTGTGAATTCATAACTCTGCCCTGGTCACCCACGTGACAGGCCCTTGTTTGTAATCTGCCTAAGGGGACATTGTGACATCATAACTCTCCACTGGGCACCCAGATGACAGGCCCTTGTCTGTGATCTGCCTATAGGGGCATTGTGACATCATAACTCTGCACTTGGCACCCAGGTGACAGGCCTTGTCTTTGATCTGCCTAAGGGGGTATTGTGACATCATAACTCTGTACAGGGCAACCAGGTGACAGGCCCTTGTCTGTTATCTGCCTAAAGCGATCATTGTGACATCATAACAATGCACTGGTCACCCAGGTGACAGACCCCTGTCTGTGAACCGCCTAAGGGGTCATTGTGACATCATAACCCTGCACTGGTCACCCAGGTGACACACCCTTGTCTGTGATCTGCCCAACGGGGCATTGTGGCATCATAACTCTGCACGAGGCTCCCAGGTGGCAGACCTTTGTCTGTGATCTGTCTAAGGGTGCAATGTGACATCGAAACACTGCACAGGTCACACATGTGACAGACCCTTGAATGTGGTCTGCCAATGGGTGCATTGAGACATCATAAATCTGCACTGGTCCCCAGGTCACAGACCCTTGTCTGTGATCTGTCTAAGGGGGCATTGTGACATCATAACCCTTCATTGATCACCGAGGTGACAGACCCTTGTCTTTGATCTGCCTAAGGGGGCATTGTGACATCATTACTCTGCACTGGTCACCCAGTAGACAGACCCTTGTTTGTGATCTGCCTAAGTGGGCATTGTGACATCATAACTCTGCACGCATCTCCCAGGTGTCAGACCCTTGTCTGTGATATGCGTAAGGGGGCATTGTGATATCATATCTCAGCACGGGTCACCCAGGTGACAGACCATTTTCTCTGATCTGCCTAAGTGTGCATTGTGACATCATAACTCTGCACTGGTCACGCAGGGGACAGACACTTGTCTGTGATCTGCCCAAGGGGGCATTGTGACATCATAACTCTGCACTGGCCCCCCAGGTCGCAGACCCTTGTCTGTGATCTGCCTAAGGGAGCATTTTGACAACCTAAATCTTCACTGGTAACCCAGGTGGCAGGCCCTTGTCTCTGATCTGCCTAAGCGTGCATTGTGACATCATAATTCTGCACGTGTCACCCATTTGACAGGCCGTTGAAAGTGATCTGCTTAAGGGATCATTGTGACATCATAACTCTGCACTGGTCACCCACGTTACAGACGCTTGTCTGTGATCTGCATAAGGGGGCATTGTGACATCATAAGTCTGCACTGGGCACCCATGTGACAGGCCGTTGCCTGTGATCTGCCTAAGGGGGCATTGTGACTTCATAACTCTGCACTGGTCACCCAGGTGAAAGACCCTTTTCTGTGATCTGCCTAAGGGGGCATTGTGACATCATAACTCTGCAATGGTCACCCAGGTGACAGACCCTTTTCTCTGATCGGCCTAATGGGGTATTGTGACACCATAACTCTGTACAGGTCACTCTGGTGACAGACCCTTGTCTGCTATCGGCCTAAGGGTGCATTTTGACATCATAACTCTGCACTGGTTACCCAGGTGACCGACCCTTGTCTGTGATCTGCCTAAGGGGGCATTGTAACCTCATTACTTACCACTCGTCACCCAGGCGTCAGACCCTTGCCTGTGATCTGCCTAAGGGGGCATTGTGACATCATAACTCTGCACTGGTCACCCAGGTGACAGACCCTTTTCTGTGATCTGACTATGGGGGCATTTTTGCATCATAACTCTACACTAGTCACCGTGGCGACAGATCCTTGTCTGTGATCTGCCTAAGAGGGCATTGTGACATCATAACTGTGCACTGGTAACCCAGGTGACATACCCTTGGCTGTGATCTGAATCAGGTGGCATTGTGACATCACAACTCTGCACTGGTCACCCAGGTGACAGACCCTTGTCTTTGATCTGCATAAAGGGACATTGTGACATCATAACTCTGCACTGGTAACCGAGGTGACAGACCCTTGACTGTGATCTGCCAAATGGTGCATTGTGACATCATAATTCTGCACGGGTCACCCTGGTGACGTACCCTTGCCTTTGATCTACTTTAGTGGTCATTGTGACATCATAACTCTGCACTGGTCTCCCAGGTGACAGACCCTTGTCTGTGTTCTGCCTAAGGGGGCTTTGTGACATCATAACTCTTCACTAGTCACCGAGGTGACAGACCCTTGTCTGTGATCTGCCTAAGTGGGCATTGTGACATCATAACACTGCACTGGTCACCCAGGTGACAGACCCTTGTCTGTAATCTGCCTAAGGGGTCATTGTGACGTCATAACTCTTCACTGGTCACCCAGGTGACAGACCCTTGTCTGTGTTCTGCCTAAGGGGGCTTTGTGACATCATAACTCTTCACTAGTCACCGAGGTGACAGACCCTTGTCTGTGATCTGCCTAAGAGGGCATTGTGACATCCCAACTGTGCACTGGTAAGCCGGGTGATGTACCCTTGACTGTGATCTGCCTAAGGTGGCATTGTGACATCACAACTCTTCACTGGTCACCCAGGTGACAGACCCTTGTCTGTGATCTGCATAAGGGGGCGTTGTGACATCACGACTCTGCACGGGTCACCCAGGTGACAGATCCTTGACTGTGATCTGCCAAAGGGTGCATTGTGACATCATAATTCTGCATGGGTCACCCTGGTGACATACCCTTGCCTTTGATCTACTTAAGTGGTCATTGTGAGATGATAACTCTGCACTGGTCACCCAGGTGGCAGACCCTTCTCTGTGATCTGCCTAAGGGGGCATTGTGTCATCATAATACTGCACCGGTCCACCAGTTGACAGACCCCTGTCTGTGAACTGCCTAAGGGGTCATTGTGACATCATAACTCTGCACTGGTCACCCAGGGGACAGACCCTTGTCTGTGATCTGCCCAAGGGGGCATTGTGACATCATAACTCTGCACGAGGCATCCAGGTGGCAGAACCTTGTCTGTTATCTGCCTAAGGGGGCATTGTGACATCATGACTCTCCACTGGTCACCCAGGTGACAGGCCCTTGTCTCTGATCTTGTTATGCCCAGACCGTTTGTTCCCCAAAGAAGACCACCAGAGTCCAGAGTCAAAGCCAAGCGGCAAGGATCTTTACTACAAGTTCGAACCTGGTCCCTCCATTCCACAGCATACAAGAGGGCCCTGAACAACGCGAGTGTTTGCTTTTTATAGCCTGAGAGTTACAGGGGAACAAAGGAATTCTTTTGGTTCCCACTTTTTCAGTAAAACTTTGAATGGCTGTCCCCTTATCGGAGACTTTCCTGGTGATGTTTGTACTGGGATCAGGAAGTTTGAGAGATATATGGCGATATGTGGTGAGATGGGAAGATGGGATGTGTTTGTACTGGGTTTGTTTGTTTTGAGCCCGGGGCTGAGGAATGTGCCCGGCTCCTTTCATTCCCCCCTTTTCTTTTCAGGTATTTTTAGAGCCAATCTTGGGTCTTATATGTCTGATTCTGCTTCAGCGTTTACAGGTTGGTATTGGGCTCTGAGGACCATGAGTTGTACAGTGTCAAGCCTTTCTCTAACGAACTGCAAAATTCTGTTAACAACACAAGGTCCTACGGTAAGCAGAAATAGTAGGCTCAGCAGGGGTCCAAGGAAGGGGGCTAACAGAGAAAACATAGATGAGTTCCACCATTGGCCTGCAGCTGAAGCAAACTGCCGTGTTCTTACTTCTGTGCTTAACTTGCGTAACTGTTGGACCCGGTCTTCCACGAGCCCTGATTCATCTATGTAGAAACAACAGTCTTCCTTTAGAAACATACACGTTCCCCCTTTTTCAGCAGTGAGTAGGTCTAAGGCCCTCCGGTTCTGCAAGGTTACCTGTGCTAGGGACGTGAGCTGCCGCTGGAGGGAGGCAAGGGACTCAGCTGACTCCTCCATAGCAACGGCAAATTGTTGGTACAGCTTGTTACTTTCTATAAGGGTGTGACCTAGGGCTCCCCCAGCCAGTCCGGCAGCCATGAAGGATGCGGTGAGGGAGATTCCTGCAATGAGGGGGAGAAATATGGCTCGTGCAGGTCTCGGTCTAGGGTCTGGGTGAATAACAGCACTAGTCCAGTTACCGGTATACCCTAGGAACTCGCCGGCAGTAAGCAGAGTTAACCGGGGAACTAATGTGACAGGAAGACACAGTAGGTTGGTAACAGAGGGGCTTGATAGGTTTTTAGATAATGTTCCTGACGAAGCCCTTAAGGTGATGTTAGGAGACATTGCAGTGATGTTGCAGAGGCTGGAATTAGTTCCTGAGAAACAGTAGGGAAACTTTTCTTGACTGGGGTTTAGGTATAGTGGCACGTTAGGGATAGGGGCATATGAGAGGTTTCGGTGGTTGTTAGCTTGGGCTGAGGTGGAGGATCCCCATGGCAGGGGGACAGCGGTTAGCGGTGGATGCCCTAGAGTGGCACACAGAAAGCAGCCAGACAGGCTGTGAAGTCCTGTAAGGTGGGCAAGTTCTAATCCTTCTTGCAATAATTTTAACCAGGAAAAAGAACGTAAGTCTTGTGTCAGGCGGTTTTCTTGTCGCTGGATATTTCCATGGACCAGGGGCCGTACCTGCACTAGACCCCGCCACAGATAGGGGTGACTGCTAGGCCATGTGGAGGCGGAGGAGTAGTATACAGCCCCGTGTTGAGGCGTGGTCCAGTGGGAGTTCCAGAGGTCTCTAACTATCCATGTATATGAAAGGTCTCTATCTCGTCTGCGATGGAAGGGCCATCTGGGATCTATCTGTCCTTTTCCACCCCATCATCGGTATTTATGGATGTTACAATAGTTATAAGGGCAGCCGGCACTTTGGTGCCACCAATAGTGCTTACAATTATTTAGTCTGATCATACTCGAAGCATATTATTGGTGCCACTGGTTTGGCTACTGGGAAATTGGTAAAATTTAGTAAAATTGGGCTATTGTACCCTGAGGAGGGGCAATCTGCACTGGCCACTAATTTCCCGGGCTTATGAGGTTGCCCAGGGTGGGTTTGGTTTTCATAAAGCCAGAATCTCCAGACAAAGGGATTAGGAGCTGGCTTTATGTTTTTTCCAGCGGCCACTAGGGAGACTAATGTTAGAGTTAGACTACCTAACTGCATGTTTGCAGTGAGCTATGCTGCCGGCGCAGGGTGAGTTTTAAGGGGTTGTTCTTAGCTCTGTCCACAGTCCACGTGTCCGGTGCTTCAGCCGCCGCCGTGATTGGCCCCAGAAGGTCGGAGGTTGGGTCCACTGACTTGACGTGGGTGTAGTGGATCCACGACGCAATGCCTTCTACCTTCAGGGCGGTGGGTGTGGTCAGGAGTACTTGGAGTGGTCCTTTTCACCTGGGCTCTAGGGTCTCTTGTCGGTGTCGCTTAACCAGGACCCAGTCTCCCGGCTGGTACGGATGGGGTGTCGGTGGGGGACTGGTCTCATATAGCTCTTTCAGTTTGGGCCAGATTTCTTGGTGAATTTTCTGTAAGGCTTGCAAGGAAAATAAGAATTCAGAGACATTTTCTGTTTCAGACTTAAGCAGGTCATCTTTTAAGCTAGGAACCAGGGGTGGAGGTCTGCCATACATGATTTCGTAAGGGGTAAGGCCCAGTTTGTAAGGGGTATTACGGGCCCGGAACAGAGCATAGGGGAGAAGGACTACCCAATTAGTGCCAGTCTCTATAGTCAATTTAGTTAAGGTCTCTTTTAAGGTCCGATTCATCCTTTCTACCTGTCCTGAACTCTGGGGCCTGTAAGCGCAATGTAGTTTCCAATTTGCCCCAAGGATGGAAGCCAAGTCCTGACTTACCTTAGTGATGAAAGCAGGCCCATTATCTGACCCTATCTGGACGGGGAAGCCATACCTGGGAAGGATATCTTCCAGAATTTTCTTTGCTACGACCTGAGCAGTTTCTTTTTTTGGTTGGGAATGCTTCAGTCCACCCTGAAAAAGTATCTACAAAGACAAGTAAGTACCGGTACCCATACTTTCCTGGCTTTATTTCAGTAAAATCTACTTCTCAGTAGATACCGGGCCTGGTTCCCCTGAGCCTTGTTCCTGTTGCAGCTTGAGATTGGGGGTATGCGTTGTTAAGCTGGCAGACTTTGCAACTTGTCACGCTACTGCTGGCCGTCTCAGCTATATGTCTGATTTTGAGCTTGGAGCGTCTGATCAGGTCTTCCATCCGCCGGGCCCCCAGGTGGGTGGTTCGGTGGATGTGTTCTAATACCTGTTGTCCTAGTTTTTCTGGTAGGATGGTTTGGTCATTAGTATCAGTCCACCACCCATTCTGGATTTGTTTCAGGGGAAGTTTGTCAATCCACTGGAGATCTTGTTCTGAATATTCAGGGAAATATGGCAAGTCCCGGGGGCCCGGGTCAGGGAGCTGGAGTGCAAGGAGTTGGCTGGGAGCCTTCGCCACATTCCTTGCAGTTTGGTCTGCCAGAAAGTTGCCTTGAGCAGTTGGAGTAGTTAGTTTCTGATGCCCTGGGCAATGTACAATGGCTAACTTTTCTGGCCTCCATAGGGCTGTTAGTAGGGCTAGGATCTCTTGCTTGTTTTTTATCTCTTTTCCTTCAGCCATCAGTAACCCTCGCTCCCTGTAAATGGCCCCATGTATATGCGCCGTTGCAAAAGCATATCGGCTGTCTGTATATACTGTCAGCTTTTTCCCCGCCCCTAAGGTAAGAGCTTGGGTGAGCACTATCAGTTCGGCCTTCTGGGCCGATGTCCCCGGGGGCAGGGGTTCCACCCAGATTACCTCAGTCTCTGAAGTTACTGCCGCTCCAGCGTACCTCTGGCCTTGATGCATGAAGCTGCTCCCATCAGTGAACCAGACGAGGTCGGCGTCAGGAAGTGGGCAGTCCTGCAGGTCTTTGCTCAGATTATCATGCCGGGGGGGCCGCCTAGGTTGGGTGTACTCTGGCTGTAGATGCTCTTTCTGTACCACTGCTGCCAGGACCTTGGTCATTTTTTCAGTGGCCTTAAATTGCTTTTCCTCTGGAGTATCTCTGTTATTGTAAACCCGCTGAGCTATCTGAAGGAGGTCCTGAATCCGCTTTCCCTCCAAGTCTTCTAATTTCTGGAGTTTTCTCTTAATATCTGGGGCTGCCTGATTTATGAAAGGCATTATAACAGCTGCCTGACTTCCTGGAGCCTCTGGATCTATGGGGGTGTACTGTCTAAAAGCTTCCATTAATCTTTCTAAGTAGGTAGCTGGGCTCTCTGTCTTCCCCTGCAGAATAGAATATACTTTAGCCAAATTAGTGGGCTTGCGAGCAGCTGCCCAGAGACCTGCCATTAGAGTCTGGCGATAAAGGTGTAGCCGTCCCCTACCTTCTGCCGTATTGTAGTCCCACGCCAGCCTGGTCAGAGGAAAGGTTGCGTTTATGAGGTCGGGGTTGGCAGTCGGTTGACCGTCGTCCCCCGGGACCAGCTTTCTACCGTCTATCTGTATTCTTTCTCGCTCCTCCATGGTGAACAAGACTCGGAGGAGCTGCTGACAATCATCCCAAGTGGGCTGGTGGGTGAACATGACACTATCCAGTAAAACCAGCAAATCTTTGGGGTTGTCTGAAAACCGAGCACTCTGAGTCTTCCAGTTATACAGATCACTGGTGGAGAATGGCCAGTACTGGAGCCTGGGGATTCCTGTGTCATCTGGGGGTCCTATTTCCCGAAGGGGTAAAGCCACCATGGAGTCAGGCGGCTGAGGGGGGCTAGTCCGCGAAGTGTGCCCTCGCATCCACCCCACCGGCCCTTCAAAGTTACTTTCCCTTACAGCGGGCCCGTGTGTGCCGGCCGCCTCCCGTCCGCCTGCTCCCTCCCGCAGCTCAGCCAGGGGGGCTGGGGCCCGGAGGGGTACGGAGGGGGTTCTGTGAACAGTGGGTCCCCGCTGTCAGGTAGAACAGGATGGGGGGGGCAGTTGGCTGCTTGGATTTTAGTGGTCGAGCAATCAGTGCCTTACAGGGTTCAGAGGCTAATTGGAAAGGGGACAGCCAAGGAGGCGGGTTCTCAAAAAGTTCCTGCCATATGAGGATATATGGGATTTGATCTAAGTGGCCCACACGCCCAGGTAGGAAAATCTTGGACTTTACTCTAGTGATGACAGCAAGTCGGAAGGTCCCTTCGGGTGGCCACCCCACATCAAAGGCAGGCCATTCGGAGCGACAAAGAGTAATTAGCTTTCCTTTCCTGATTTCTATACAAGATCATGGCCCTTTGCTCTAACTTCTTTGAAATTACTCGTAAGGAGAGATAGGGGAGTGCTCTGGGTATTACCCATCCTGTAATAATTTGTAGTCTCTTCCTATAAAGGAATGTGGGTTTGAATCCCTGTAAAGGAAATCTGATTTGACTTCTTAATGATATCTAATCGCAGGCGCACTTTGGCAGCCTTGGTCAGAGTTAGCTGCCTAGATCGTAGTCGCGCTGAGGCAGCCCAGGTCAGAGGCAGCTGCTGCCCGCCAAACCGGGGCAGTTCAGATCGCAAGCGCGCACTGGAAGCCCGGGTCAGAGTTAGCTGCTCCCCGTCAAACCGGGGCAGTTCAGATCGCAAGCGCGCACCGGAAGCCCGGGTCAGAGTTAGCTGCCTGGGTCGCGGTCGCGCTGAGGCAGCCCAGATTAGAGGCAGCTGCTGCCCACCTAACCGGGGCAGTTCAGATCGCAATATAGATCAGATGAGAGCCAGGGGACGTCTCCCACTGGTCTCCGCTGGCCGTCCTATAGCACGTCCGCCAGGACTGTGCCAGCTCCAGTTTCAGACCTCGCGAGTCACAGATTCGGATTCAGAACAGACACAGACAGACAAACGGAGACGAGCCAGCTCACCTATCAGTAGATCGATCCCAGCAGATCCGTTGACCAGGGGTCTGGTGGGCTTGGGGAATCCCGGACGGGCCCCCAGATGTTATGCCCAGACCATTTGTTCCCCAAAGAAGACCACCAGAGTCCAGAGTCAAAGCCAAGCGGCAAGGATCTTTACTACAAGTTCCAACCTGGTCCCTCCATTCCACAGCATACAAGAGGGGCCTGAACAACGCGAGTGTTTGCTTTTTATAGCCTGAGAGTTACAGGGGAACAAAGGAATTCTTTTGGTTCCCGCTTTTTCAGTAAAACTTTGAATAGCTGTCCCCTTATCGGAGACTTTCCTGGTGATGTTTGTACTGGGATCAGGAAGTTTGAGAGATATATGGCGATATGTGGTGAGATGGGAAGATGGGATGTGTTTGTACTGGGCTTGTTTGTTTTGAGCCCGGGGCTGAGGAATGTGCCCGGCTCCTTTCAATCTGCCTAAGGGGGCATTGTGATATCATAAATCTGCGCTGGTCACCCAGGTGACAGGCCCTTGTCTGTGATCTCCCTAAGGTGGCATTGTGACTTCATAACTCTGCACTGGTCACGCACGTGACAGGCCCTTGATTGTAACCTGACTAATGGGGCATTGTGATATCATAACTCTGCACGGGTCACCCAGGTGACAGACCCTTGTCTGTGATCTGCCTAAGGTGGCATTCTGACATCATAACTCTGCAAAGGTCACACAGGTGACAGACCCTTTTCTGTGATTGGCTTAATGGGGTATTGTGACATCATAACTCTGCACTGGTGAGCCTGGTTACAGACCCTTGTCCACCATCTGCCTAAGGTGGCATTGTGACATCATAACTCTGCACTGGTTACCCGGGTGACTGACCCTTGTCTGTAATCTGCCTAAGGGGGCATTGTTGCATCATAACCCTTCACTAGTCACCGAGGTGACAGACCCTAGTCTGTGATGTGCCTAAGGGGGCATTGTGACATCACAACACTGCACAGGTCACCCAGGTGACAGACCCTTATCTTTGATCTGCATAAGGGGGCATTGTGGCATCATAACTCTGCACGGGTCACCGAGGTGACAGACCCTTGACTGTGATCTGCCAAAGGGTGCATTGTGACATCATAATACTGCACGGGTCACCCTGGTGACGTACCCTTGCCTTTGATCTACTTAAGTGGTCATTGTGACATCATAACTCTACACTGGTCACCCAGGTGGCAGACCCTTGTCTGTGATCTGCTTAAAGGGTCATTGTGACATCATAACTCTGCACTGGTAACCCACGTTACAGACCCTTGTCTGTGATCTGCCTAAGGGGGCATTGTGACATCATAACACTTCACTGGTCACCCAGGTGACAGACCATTGTCTGTGATCTGCCTAAGGGGGCATTGTTGCATCATAACTCTTCACTAGTCACCGAGGTGACAGACACTTGTCTGTGATCTGCCTAAGAGGGCATTGTGACATCATAACTGTGCACTGGTAACCCAGGTGACGTACCCCTGACTGTGATCTGCCTAAGGTGGCATTGTGACATCACAACACTGCACTGGTCACCCAGGTGACAGACCCTTGTCTGTGATCTGCCCAAGGGGGCATTGTGACATCATAACTCTGCACGAGGCACTAGGTGGGAGACCCTTGTCTGTGATCTGCCTAAGGGGGCATTGTGACCTCAAAACACTACACGGGTCACCCATGTGACAGGCCCTTGAATGTGGTCTGCCTAAGGGGGCATTGAGACATCATAAATCTGCACTGGTCCCCAGGTGACAGACCCTTGTCTTTGATCTGCCTAGGTGGGCATTGTGACATCATAACTCTGTATTGGTCACCGAGGTGAGAGACCCTTGTCTTGATCTGCCTATGTGGGCATTGTGACATCATAACTCTTCACTGGTCACTCAGAAGACAGACCCTTGTTTGTGATCTGCCTAAGGGGTCATTGTGATGTCATATCTCAGCACGGGTCACCCAGGTGACAGACCCTTGTCTCTGATCTGCCTAAGTGTGCATTGTGACATCATAATTCTGCACTGGTCACACAGGTGACAGACCCTTGTCTGTGATCTGCCTCAGGGGGCATTGTGACATCATAACACTGCACGGGTCACCTGCTGTCAGACCCTTGTCTGTGACCTGCCTGAGTGGGCATTGTGACATCATAACTCTGCACTGGTCACCCAGGTGACAGGCGCTTGTCTGTGATCTGCCTAAGTCGGCATTGTGACATCATAACTCTGCACTGGTCACCCAGGTGACAGGCCCATGTCTGTGATCTGCCTACGGGGGCATTGTGACATCATAACTCTCCACTGGTCACCCAGGTGACAGGAGCTTGTCTCTGTTCTGCCTAAGGGGGCATTGTGACATCATAACTCTGTGCTGGTCACCCAGGTGACTGGCCCTTGTCTGTGATCTCCCTAAGGTGGCATTGTGACTTCATAAATCTGCAGTGGTCACCCACGTGACAGTCCCTTGTTTGTAATCTTCCTAAGGGGACATTGTGACAGCGTAACTCTGCACTGGGCACCGAGATGACAGGCCCCTGTCGGTGAACTGCCTAAAGGGGCATTGTGACATCATACCTCTGCACTTGGCACCCAGGTGACAGGCTCTTTTCTGTGACCTTCATAAGGCGGTATTGTGACATCATAACTCTGCACGGGGCACCCAGGTGACAGGCCCTTGTCTGTTATCTGCCTAAAGGGGGCATTGTGACATCATAACTCTGCACTCGTCACCCACGTGAGAGACCCTTGTCTGTGATCTGCCTAAGGGGGCATTGTGACATCATAACTCTGCACTGGTCACCCAGGTGACTGACCCTTTTCTGTGTTCTGCCTAAAGGGGCATTGTGACATCATAACACTGCACTGGTCACCCAGGTGACAGACCATTGTCTGTGATCTGCCTAAGGGGGCATTGTGTTATCATTACCCTGCACTGGACAACCAGGTGAGAGACCCTTGTCTGTAAACCGCCTAAGGAGGCATTGTGACATTATAAGTCTGCACTAGTGACGCAGGTGACGGACCCTTCCCTGTGATCTGCCTAAGGGGGCATTGTGACATCATAACACTGCACTGGTCACCCAGGTGACAGACGCCTGTCTGTGAACTGCCTAAGGGGTCATTGTGACATCATAACTCTGCACTGGTCACCCAGGTGACATACAGTTTTCTGTGATCTGCCCAAGGGGGCATTGTGACATCATAACTCTACACTGGTCACCCAGGTGGCAGACCCTTGTCTGTGATCTGCTTAAAGGGTCATTGTGACATCATAACTCTGCACTGGTAATCCACGTTACAGACCCTTGTCTGTGATCTGCCTAAGGGGGCATTGTGACATCATAACTCTACACTGGTCACCCAGGTGACAAACCATCGTCTGTGATCTGCCTAAGGGGGCATTGTTGCATCATAACTCTTCACTAGTCACCGAGGTGACAGACACTTTTCTGTGATCTGCCTAAGAGGGCATTGTGACATCATAACTGTGCACTGGTAACCCAGGTGACGTACCCCTGGCTGTGATCTGCCTAAGGTGGCATTGTGACATCACAACACTGCACTGGTCACCCAGGTGACAGACCCTTGTCTGTGATCTGCCCAAGGGGGCATTGTGACATCATAACTCTGCACTGGTCACCCAGGTGACTGACCCTTTTCTGTGTTCTTCCTAAAGGGGCATTGTGACATCATAACACCTCACTGGTCACCCAGGTGACAGACCATTGTCTGTGATCTGCCTAAGGGGGCATTGTGTTATCATTACCCTGCACTGGACACCAGGTGAGAGACCCTTGTCTGTAAACTGCCTAAGGAGGCATTGTGACATTATAAGTCTGCACTAGTCACGCAGGTGACAGACCCTTCTCTGTGATCTGCCTAAGGGGGCATTGTGACATCATAACACTGCACTGGTCACCCAGGTGACAGACGCCTGTCTGTGAACTGCCTAAGGTGTCATTGTGACATCATAACTCTGCACTGGTCACCCAGGTGACATACCGTTGTCTGTGATCTGCCTAAGTCGGCATTGTGACATCATAACTCTGCACTGGTCACCCAGGTGACAGGCCCATGTCTGTGATCTGCCTACGGGGGCATTGTGACATCATAACTCTCCACTGGTCACCCAGGTGACAGGAGCTTGTCTCTGTTCTGCCTAAGGGGGCATTGTGACATCATAACTCTGTGCTGGTCACCCAGGTGACTGGCCCTTGTCTGTGATCTCCCTAAGGTGGCATTGTGACTTCATAAATCTGCAGTGGTCACCCACGTGACAGTCCCTTGTTTGTAATCTTCCTAAGGGGACATTGTGACAGCGTAACTCTGCACTGGGCACCGAGATGACAGGCCCCTGTCGGTGAACTGCCTAAAGGGGCATTGTGACATCATACCTCTGCACTTGGCACCCAGGTGACAGGCTCTTTTCTGTGACCTTCATAAGGCGGTATTGTGACATCATAACTCTGCACGGGGCACCCAGGTGACAGGCCCTTGTCTGTTATCTGCCTAAAGGGGGCATTGTGACATCATAACTCTGCACTCGTCACCCACGTGAGAGACCCTTGTCTGTGATCTGCCTAAGGGGGCATTGTGACATCATAACTCTGCACTGGTCACCCAGGTGACTGACCCTTTTCTGTGTTCTGCCTAAAGGGGCATTGTGACATCATAACACTGCACTGGTCACCCAGGTGACAGACCATTGTCTGTGATCTGCCTAAGGGGGCATTGTGTTATCATTACCCTGCACTGGACAACCAGGTGAGAGACCCTTGTCTGTAAACCGCCTAAGGAGGCATTGTGACATTATAAGTCTGCACTAGTGACGCAGGTGACGGACCCTTCCCTGTGATCTGCCTAAGGGGGCATTGTGACATCATAACACTGCACTGGTCACCCAGGTGACAGACGCCTGTCTGTGAACTGCCTAAGGGGTCATTGTGACATCATAACTCTGCACTGGTCACCCAGGTGACATACAGTTTTCTGTGATCTGCCCAAGGGGGCATTGTGACATCATAACTCTACACTGGTCACCCAGGTGGCAGACCCTTGTCTGTGATCTGCTTAAAGGGTCATTGTGACATCATAACTCTGCACTGGTAATCCACGTTACAGACCCTTGTCTGTGATCTGCCTAAGGGGGCATTGTGACATCATAACTCTACACTGGTCACCCAGGTGACAAACCATCGTCTGTGATCTGCCTAAGGGGGCATTGTTGCATCATAACTCTTCACTAGTCACCGAGGTGACAGACACTTTTCTGTGATCTGCCTAAGAGGGCATTGTGACATCATAACTGTGCACTGGTAACCCAGGTGACGTACCCCTGGCTGTGATCTGCCTAAGGTGGCATTGTGACATCACAACACTGCACTGGTCACCCAGGTGACAGACCCTTGTCTGTGATCTGCCCAAGGGGGCATTGTGACATCATAACTCTGCACTGGTCACCCAGGTGACTGACCCTTTTCTGTGTTCTTCCTAAAGGGGCATTGTGACATCATAACACCTCACTGGTCACCCAGGTGACAGACCATTGTCTGTGATCTGCCTAAGGGGGCATTGTGTTATCATTACCCTGCACTGGACACCAGGTGAGAGACCCTTGTCTGTAAACTGCCTAAGGAGGCATTGTGACATTATAAGTCTGCACTAGTCACGCAGGTGACAGACCCTTCTCTGTGATCTGCCTAAGGGGGCATTGTGACATCATAACACTGCACTGGTCACCCAGGTGACAGACGCCTGTCTGTGACCTGCCTAAGGGGTCATTGTGACATCATAACTCTGCACTGGTCACCCAGGTGACATACCGTTGTCTGTGATCTGCCTAAGTCGGCATTGTGACATCATAACTCTGCACTGGTCACCCAGGTGACAGGCCCATGTCTGTGATCTGCCTACGGGGGCATTGTGACATCATAACTCTCCACTGGTCACCCAGGTGACAGGAGCTTGTCTCTGTTCTGCCTAAGGGGGCATTGTGACATCATAACTCTGTGCTGGTCACCCAGGTGACTGGCCCTTGTCTGTGATCTCCCTAAGGTGGCATTGTGACTTCATAAATCTGCAGTGGTCACCCACGTGACAGTCCCTTGTTTGTAATCTTCCTAAGGGGACATTGTGACAGCGTAACTCTGCACTGGGCACCGAGATGACAGGCCCCTGTCGGTGAACTGCCTAAAGGGGCATTGTGACATCATACCTCTGCACTTGGCACCCAGGTGACAGGCTCTTTTCTGTGACCTTCATAAGGCGGTATTGTGACATCATAACTCTGCACGGGGCACCCAGGTGACAGGCCCTTGTCTGTTATCTGCCTAAAGGGGGCATTGTGACATCATAACTCTGCACTCGTCACCCACGTGAGAGACCCTTGTCTGTGATCTGCCTAAGGGGGCATTGTGACATCATAACTCTGCACTGGTCACCCAGGTGACTGACCCTTTTCTGTGTTCTGCCTAAAGGGGCATTGTGACATCATAACACTGCACTGGTCACCCAGGTGACAGACCATTGTCTGTGATCTGCCTAAGGGGGCATTGTGTTATCATTACCCTGCACTGGACAACCAGGTGAGAGACCCTTGTCTGTAAACCGCCTAAGGAGGCATTGTGACATTATAAGTCTGCACTAGTGACGCAGGTGACGGACCCTTCCCTGTGATCTGCCTAAGGGGGCATTGTGACATCATAACACTGCACTGGTCACCCAGGTGACAGACGCCTGTCTGTGAACTGCCTAAGGGGTCATTGTGACATCATAACTCTGCACTGGTCACCCAGGTGACATACAGTTTTCTGTGATCTGCCCAAGGGGGCATTGTGACATCATAACTCTACACTGGTCACCCAGGTGGCAGACCCTTGTCTGTGATCTGCTTAAAGGGTCATTGTGACATCATAACTCTGCACTGGTAATCCACGTTACAGACCCTTGTCTGTGATCTGCCTAAGGGGGCATTGTGACATCATAACTCTACACTGGTCACCCAGGTGACAAACCATCGTCTGTGATCTGCCTAAGGGGGCATTGTTGCATCATAACTCTTCACTAGTCACCGAGGTGACAGACACTTTTCTGTGATCTGCCTAAGAGGGCATTGTGACATCATAACTGTGCACTGGTAACCCAGGTGACGTACCCCTGGCTGTGATCTGCCTAAGGTGGCATTGTGACATCACAACACTGCACTGGTCACCCAGGTGACAGACCCTTGTCTGTGATCTGCCCAAGGGGGCATTGTGACATCATAACTCTGCACTGGTCACCCAGGTGACTGACCCTTTTCTGTGTTCTTCCTAAAGGGGCATTGTGACATCATAACACCTCACTGGTCACCCAGGTGACAGACCATTGTCTGTGATCTGCCTAAGGGGGCATTGTGTTATCATTACCCTGCACTGGACACCAGGTGAGAGACCCTTGTCTGTAAACTGCCTAAGGAGGCATTGTGACATTATAAGTCTGCACTAGTCACGCAGGTGACAGACCCTTCTCTGTGATCTGCCTAAGGGGGCATTGTGACATCATAACACTGCACGAAGCACCCAGGTGGCAGACCCTTGTCTATGATCTGCCTAAGGGGGGCATTGTGACATCAGAACACTGCACGGGTCTCCCATGTGACATACCGTTGTCTGTGATCTGCCTAAGTCGGCATTGTGACATCATAACTCTGCACTGGTCACCCAGGTGACAGGCCCATGTCTGTGATCTGCCTACGGGGGCATTGTGACATCATAACTCTCCACTGGTCACCCAGGTGACAGGAGCTTGTCTCTGTTCTGCCTAAGGGGGCATTGTGACATCATAACTCTGTGCTGGTCACCCAGGTGACTGGCCCTTGTCTGTGATCTCCCTAAGGTGGCATTGTGACTTCATAAATCTGCAGTGGTCACCCACGTGACAGTCCCTTGTTTGTAATCTTCCTAAGGGGACATTGTGACAGCGTAACTCTGCACTGGGCACCGAGATGACAGGCCCCTGTCGGTGAACTGCCTAAAGGGGCATTGTGACATCATACCTCTGCACTTGGCACCCAGGTGACAGGCTCTTTTCTGTGACCTTCATAAGGCGGTATTGTGACATCATAACTCTGCACGGGGCACCCAGGTGACAGGCCCTTGTCTGTTATCTGCCTAAAGGGGGCATTGTGACATCATAACTCTGCACTCGTCACCCACGTGAGAGACCCTTGTCTGTGATCTGCCTAAGGGGGCATTGTGACATCATAACTCTGCACTGGTCACCCAGGTGACTGACCCTTTTCTGTGTTCTGCCTAAAGGGGCATTGTGACATCATAACACTGCACTGGTCACCCAGGTGACAGACCATTGTCTGTGATCTGCCTAAGGGGGCATTGTGTTATCATTACCCTGCACTGGACAACCAGGTGAGAGACCCTTGTCTGTAAACCGCCTAAGGAGGCATTGTGACATTATAAGTCTGCACTAGTGACGCAGGTGACGGACCCTTCCCTGTGATCTGCCTAAGGGGGCATTGTGACATCATAACACTGCACTGGTCACCCAGGTGACAGACGCCTGTCTGTGAACTGCCTAAGGGGTCATTGTGACATCATAACTCTGCACTGGTCACCCAGGTGACATACAGTTTTCTGTGATCTGCCCAAGGGGGCATTGTGACATCATAACTCTACACTGGTCACCCAGGTGGCAGACCCTTGTCTGTGATCTGCTTAAAGGGTCATTGTGACATCATAACTCTGCACTGGTAATCCACGTTACAGACCCTTGTCTGTGATCTGCCTAAGGGGGCATTGTGACATCATAACTCTACACTGGTCACCCAGGTGACAAACCATCGTCTGTGATCTGCCTAAGGGGGCATTGTTGCATCATAACTCTTCACTAGTCACCGAGGTGACAGACACTTTTCTGTGATCTGCCTAAGAGGGCATTGTGACATCATAACTGTGCACTGGTAACCCAGGTGACGTACCCCTGGCTGTGATCTGCCTAAGGTGGCATTGTGACATCACAACACTGCACTGGTCACCCAGGTGACAGACCCTTGTCTGTGATCTGCCCAAGGGGGCATTGTGACATCATAACTCTGCACTGGTCACCCAGGTGACTGACCCTTTTCTGTGTTCTTCCTAAAGGGGCATTGTGACATCATAACACCTCACTGGTCACCCAGGTGACAGACCATTGTCTGTGATCTGCCTAAGGGGGCATTGTGTTATCATTACCCTGCACTGGACACCAGGTGAGAGACCCTTGTCTGTAAACTGCCTAAGGAGGCATTGTGACATTATAAGTCTGCACTAGTCACGCAGGTGACAGACCCTTCTCTGTGATCTGCCTAAGGGGGCATTGTGACATCATAACACTGCACTGGTCACCCAGGTGACAGACGCCTGTCTGTGAACTGCCTAAGGGGTCATTGTGACATCATAACTCTGCACTGGTCACCCAGGTGACATACCGTTGTCTGTGATCTGCCTAAGTCGGCATTGTGACATCATAACTCTGCACTGGTCACCCAGGTGACAGGCCCATGTCTGTGATCTGCCTACGGGGGCATTGTGACATCATAACTCTCCACTGGTCACCCAGGTGACAGGAGCTTGTCTCTGTTCTGCCTAAGGGGGCATTGTGACATCATAACTCTGTGCTGGTCACCCAGGTGACTGGCCCTTGTCTGTGATCTCCCTAAGGTGGCATTGTGACTTCATAAATCTGCAGTGGTCACCCACGTGACAGTCCCTTGTTTGTAATCTTCCTAAGGGGACATTGTGACAGCGTAACTCTGCACTGGGCACCGAGATGACAGGCCCCTGTCGGTGAACTGCCTAAAGGGGCATTGTGACATCATACCTCTGCACTTGGCACCCAGGTGACAGGCTCTTTTCTGTGACCTTCATAAGGCGGTATTGTGACATCATAACTCTGCACGGGGCACCCAGGTGACAGGCCCTTGTCTGTTATCTGCCTAAAGGGGGCATTGTGACATCATAACTCTGCACTCGTCACCCACGTGAGAGACCCTTGTCTGTGATCTGCCTAAGGGGGCATTGTGACATCATAACTCTGCACTGGTCACCCAGGTGACTGACCCTTTTCTGTGTTCTGCCTAAAGGGGCATTGTGACATCATAACACTGCACTGGTCACCCAGGTGACAGACCATTGTCTGTGATCTGCCTAAGGGGGCATTGTGTTATCATTACCCTGCACTGGACAACCAGGTGAGAGACCCTTGTCTGTAAACCGCCTAAGGAGGCATTGTGACATTATAAGTCTGCACTAGTGACGCAGGTGACGGACCCTTCCCTGTGATCTGCCTAAGGGGGCATTGTGACATCATAACACTGCACTGGTCACCCAGGTGACAGACGCCTGTCTGTGAACTGCCTAAGGGGTCATTGTGACATCATAACTCTGCACTGGTCACCCAGGTGACATACAGTTTTCTGTGATCTGCCCAAGGGGGCATTGTGACATCATAACTCTACACTGGTCACCCAGGTGGCAGACCCTTGTCTGTGATCTGCTTAAAGGGTCATTGTGACATCATAACTCTGCACTGGTAATCCACGTTACAGACCCTTGTCTGTGATCTGCCTAAGGGGGCATTGTGACATCATAACTCTACACTGGTCACCCAGGTGACAAACCATCGTCTGTGATCTGCCTAAGGGGGCATTGTTGCATCATAACTCTTCACTAGTCACCGAGGTGACAGACACTTTTCTGTGATCTGCCTAAGAGGGCATTGTGACATCATAACTGTGCACTGGTAACCCAGGTGACGTACCCCTGGCTGTGATCTGCCTAAGGTGGCATTGTGACATCACAACACTGCACTGGTCACCCAGGTGACAGACCCTTGTCTGTGATCTGCCCAAGGGGGCATTGTGACATCATAACTCTGCACTGGTCACCCAGGTGACTGACCCTTTTCTGTGTTCTTCCTAAAGGGGCATTGTGACATCATAACACCTCACTGGTCACCCAGGTGACAGACCATTGTCTGTGATCTGCCTAAGGGGGCATTGTGTTATCATTACCCTGCACTGGACACCAGGTGAGAGACCCTTGTCTGTAAACTGCCTAAGGAGGCATTGTGACATTATAAGTCTGCACTAGTCACGCAGGTGACAGACCCTTCTCTGTGATCTGCCTAAGGGGGCATTGTGACATCATAACACTGCACGAAGCACCCAGGTGGCAGACCCTTGTCTATGATCTGCCTAAGGGGGGCATTGTGACATCAGAACACTGCACGGGTCTCCCATGTGACAGGCCCTTGAATGTGATCTGCCTGAGGGGGCATTGAGACATCATAAATCTGCACTCGTCACCCAGGTGACAGAGCCTTGTCTGTGACCTGCCTAAGGGGGCTTTGTGACATCATAACTCTGCACTGGTCACCCTGGTGACAGACCCTTTTCTGTGATCTGCCTAAGAGAGCGTTGTGACATCATAACTCTGCACAAGTCACCCAGGTGACAGACAATCATCTGTGATCTGCCTAATGGGACATTGTGACATCATAAATGTGCGCTGGTCACCAAGGTGACATACGCTTGTCTGTGATCTGCCTAAGGTGGCATTGTGACATCACAACACTGCACTGGTCACCCAGGTGACAGACCCTTGTCTGTGATCTGCCCAAGGGGGCATTGTGACATCATAACTCTGCACTGGTCACCCAGGTGACTGACCCTTTTCTGTGTTCTTCCTAAAGGGGCATTGTGACATCATAACACTGCACTGGTCACCCAGGTGACAGACGCCTGTCTGTGAACTGCCTAAGGGGTCATTGTGACATCATAACTCTGCACTGGTCACCCAGGTGACATACCGTTGTCTGTGATCTGCCCAAGGGGGCAATGTGACATCATAACTCTGCACGAAGCACCCAGGTGGCAGACCCTTGTCTATGATCTGCCTAAGGGGGGCATTGTGACATCAGAACACTGCACGGGTCTCCCATGTGACAGGCCCTTGAATGTGATCTGCCTGAGGGGGCATTGAGACATCATAAATCTGCACTGGGCACCCAGATGACAGGCCCTTCTCTGTGATCTGCCTAATGGGGCATTGTGACATCATAACTCTTCACTTGGCACCCAGGTGACAGGCCCTTGTGTTTGATCTGCCTAAGGGGGCATTGTGACATCATAACTCTGCACGGGGCATGCAGGTGATAGGCCCCTTTCTATTATCTGCCTAAAGGGGGCATTGTGACATCATAACTCTGCACTCGTCACCCAGGAGAGAGACCCTTGTCTGTGATCTGCCTAAGGGGGCATTGTGACCTCATAACTCTGCACTGGTCTCCCAGGTGACAGGCCCTTGTCTGTGATCTGCCTAAGGGGCATTGTGACATCAAACCTCTGAACGGGTCACCCAGGTGACAGGCCCTTGTCTGTGATCTGCCTAAGTGGGCATTGTGACATCATAAGTCTGCACAGGTCATCCGGGTGACAGACCCTTGTCTGTGATCTGCCTAAGGGGTCATTGTGCCATCATAATTCTGCACTGGTCACCCAGATGACAGACCCTTCTCTTTGCTCTGCCTAAGTGGGCATTGTGACATCATAATGCTTCACTGGTCACCCAGGTGACAGACCCTTGTCTGAGATCTGCCTAAGGGGGCATTGTGACATCATAACTCGGCATAGGTCACCAAGTTGACAGACCACTGTCTTTGGTCTGCCTAAGGGGGCGTTGTGACATCATAAATCTGCACTGGTCACCCAGGTGACCGACCCTTGTCTGAGAACTCCCTAAGGGGGCATTGTGACATTATAAAGCTGCACGGGTACCCCAGGTGACAGACTCTTGTCTGTGATCTGCTAAGGGGGCATTGTGACATCATAACTCTGCACGGGTCACCCAGGTGACAGATCCTTGTCTGTGATCTGCCTAAGGGGGCATTGTGACATCATAACTCTGCACTGGTCACCCTGGGGACAGACCCTTCTCTGTTATCTGCCTAAGGGGTCATTGTGACATCATAACTCTGCCCGGGTCACCCTGGTGACAGACCCTTTTCTGTGATCTGCCTAACGGGACATTGTGACACCATATCTCTATACTGGTCACCCAGGTGGCAGACCATTGTCTGTGATCTGCCAAAGGGGGTATTGTGACATCATAACTCTGCACTGGGCATGCAGGTGACAGACCATTTTTTGTGATCTGCCTAAGGGGGCATTGTGACATCATAACTCTGCACGCATCTCCCAGGTGTCAGACCCTTGTCTGTGATATGCGTAAGGGGCATTGTGACATCATATCTCAGCACGGGTCACCCAGGTGACAGACCATTGTCTCTTATCTGCCTAAGTGTGCATTGTGACATCATAACTCTGCACGTGTCACCCATGTGACAGGCCCTTGAATGTGATCTGCTTAAGGGGTCATTGTGACATCATAACTCTGCACTGGTCACCCACGTTACAGACACTTTTCTGTGATCTGCCTAAGGGGGTGAGGGGACATCATAAATCTGCACTGGTCACCCAGGTGACAGACCCTTGTCTGTGAACTGCCTAAGGGGGCGTTGTGACATCATAACTCTGCACTTGTCCCCCTGGTGTCAGACCGTTTTCTGTGATCTGCTTAAGGGTGCATTGTGTCATCATAACTCTTCACTGGTCACCGTGGTGACAGACCCTTGTCCATTATCTGCCAAAGGGGGCATTGTGACATCATAACTCTGCACTGATCACCCAAGTGACAGACCCTTGTCTGTGATCTGCCTAACGGGGCATTGTGATATCATAGCTCTGCACTGGTCACAAAGGTGACAGACCCTTGTCTGTGATCTGCCTAAGTGGTCATTGTGACATCATAACTCTGCACTGGTCACCCAGGAGACAGACCCATGTTTGTGATCTGCCTAAGGGGGCATTGTGACATCATAACTTTGAACGAATCTCCCAGGTATCAGACCCTTGTCTGTGATATGCGTAAGGGGCATTGTGACATTATATCTCAGCATGGGTCACCCAGGTGACAGACCATTGTCTCTTATCTGCCTAAGTGTGCATTGTGACATCATAACTCTGCACGTGTCACCCATGTGACAGGCCCTTGAAAGTGATCTGCTTAAGGGGTCATTGTGACGTCATAAATCTGCACTGGTCACCCACGTTACAGACCCTTTTCTGTGATCTGCCTAAGGGGGTGAGGGGACATCATAAATCTGCACTTGTCACCCAGGTGACATACCCTTGTCTGTGAACTGCCTAAGGTGGCATTGTGACATCATAACTCTGCACTTGTCCCCCTGGTGTCAGACCCTTTTCTGTGATCTGCTTAAGGGTGCATTGTGCCATCATAACTCTTCACTGGTCACCTTGGTGACAGACCCTTCTCCATTATCTGCAAAAGGGGGCATTGTGACATCATAACTCTGCACTGATCACCCAAGTGACAGACCCTTGTCTGTGATCTGCCTAACGGGGAATTGTGATATCATAGCTCTGCACTGGTCACAAAGTTGACAGACCCTTGTCTGTGATCTGCCTAAGGGGGCATTGTGACATCACAACTCTGCACTGGTCGCGCAGGTGACACACCCTTGTCCGTGATCTGCCTAAGAGGGCATTGTGACATCATAACACTGCACTGGTCACCGTGGTGACAGACCCTTGTCTGTGATCTGCCTTAGGGGGCATTGTGACATCATAGGTGTGCACTGGTCACCCAGGTGATGGAAACTTTTCTGTGATCTGCCTAATGGGACATTGTGACATCATAACTCTGCACTGGTCACCCAGGTGAAAGAACCTTGTATGTGATCTGTCTAAGGGGGCATTGTGACATCATAACTCTGCACTGGTTGCCCAGGTGACAGACCCTGGTCTGTGATCTGCCTAAGGCGGCACTGTGACATCATAACTCTGCACTGCTCAGCCAGGTGACAGACCCTTGTCTTTGATCTGTCTAAGGGTGCATTGTCACATCATAACTGTGCACGGGGCACCCAGGTGACAAACACTTGTCTGTGATCTGCCTAAGGGTTAATTGTGACTTCATAACTCTGCACTCGTCACCCAGGTGAGCGATCCTTGTCTGTGATCTGCCTAGTGGGGCGTTGTGACATTATAATCCTGCACTGCTCACCCCGGTGACAGACCCTTTCCTGTTATCTGCCTAAGGGGGCATTGTGACATCACAACTCTGCACTGGTCGCGCAGGTGACACACCCTTGTCCGTGATCTGCCTAAGAGGGCATTGTGACATCATAACACTGCACTGGTCACCGTGGTGACAGACCCTTGTCTGTGATCTGCCTTAGGGGGCAATGTGACATCATAGGTGTGCACTGGTCACCCAGGTGATGGAAACTTTTCTGTGATCTGCCTAATGGGACATTGTGACATCATAACTCTGCACTGGTCACCCAGGTGAAAGAACCTTGTATGTGATCTGTCTAAGGGGGCATTGTGACATCATAACTCTGCACTGGTTGCCCAGGTGACAGACCCTGGTCTGTGATCTGCCTAAGGCGGCACTGTGACATCATAACTCTGCACTGCTCAGCCAGGTGACAGACCCTTGTCTTTGATCTGTCTAAGGGTGCATTGTCACATCATAACTGTGCACGGGGCACCCAGGTGAGAAACACTTGTCTGTGATCTGCCTAAGGGTTAATTGTGACTTCATAACTCTGCACTCGTCACCCAGGTGAGCGATCCTTGTCTGTGATCTGCCTAGTGGGGCGTTGTGACATTATAATCCTGCACTGCTCACCCCGGTGACAGACCCTTTCCTGTTATCTGCCTAAGGGGGCATTGTGACATCATAACTGTGCACCGGTCGCCCACGTGACAGACCCTTGTCAGTGATCTGCCTAAGGGGGCATTGTGACATCATAACTCTGAACTGGTCACACATGTGAGAGACCCTTGTCTGTGATCTGCCTAAGGGGGCATGGTGATATCATTACTCTGCATTGGTCACCAAGTTGACAGACCATTGTCTTTGATCTGCCTAAGGGGGGTTGTGACATCATAAATCTGCACTGGTCACCCAGGTGACAGACCCTTGTCTGAGAACTCCCAAAGGGGGCACGGTGAAATTATAACACTGCACAGGTCCCACAAGTGACAGACCCTTGTATGTGATCTGCTATGGGGGCATTGTGACATCATTACTCTGCACGGGTCACCCAGGTAACAGAACCATGTCTGTGATCTGCATAAGACTGCATTGTGACATCATAACTCTGCACTGGTCACTCAGGTGACAGGCCGTTGTCTGAGATCTGCCTAAGGGGGCATTGTGACCTCATAACTCTGCACGGAGCACCCAGGAGACAGGCCCTTGTCTGTGACCTACCTAATGGGTCATTGTGACATCATACCTCTACACGGGTCACACAGGTGACAGGCCCTTGTCTGTGATCTGCCTATGGGGGCATTGTGACATTATAACACTGCACGGGTCCCCCAGGTGACAGACCCTTGTCTGTGATCTGCCTAAGGGGGCATTTTAACATCATAAGTCTGCACGGGTCACCCAGGTGACAGACCCTTGTCTGTGATCTGCCTAAGGGGGCATTGTGCCATCATAATTCTGCACTGGTCACCCAGGTGACAGACCCTTCTCTTTGATCAGCCTAAGTGGGCATTGTGACATCATAATGCTTCACTAGTCACCCAGGTGACAGACCCTTGTCTGAGATCTGCCTAAGGGGGCATTGTGTCATCGTACCTCTACACTGGTCACCCAGGTGACAGACCCTTGTCAGTGATCTGCCTAAGGGGGCATTGTGACATCATAACTCTGCATTGGTCACTGAGGTGACAGACCATTGTCTTTGATCGGCCTAAGGGGGCGTTGTGACATCATAAATCTGCACTGGTCACCCAGGTGACAGAAACTTGTCTGAGAACTGCCTAAGGGGGCACTGTGATATTATAACACTGCACGGGTCCCCCCGGTGACAAACCCTTCTCTGTGAACTGCCTAAGGGTGCATTGTGACATCATAACTCTGCACTGGTGTCCCAGGTGACAGGGCCTTGTCTGTGATCTGCCTAAGGGGGCATTGTGACATCAAAACTCTGCAATGGTCACCCAGGTGACAGGGCCTTTTCTGTGATCTGCCTAAGGGTGCATTGTGACTTCATAACTCTGCATTGCTCACCCAGGTGACAGACCCTTGTCTTTTATCTGCCTAAGGAGGCATTGTGACATCATAATTCTGCACGGGTCACGCAGTTGACAGACTCTTGTCTGTGATCTGCCTAAGGGGCCATTGTGACATCAAAACTCTGCACTGGTCACCCAGGTGACAGACCCTTGTCTGTGATCTGCCTAAGGGGGCATTGTGACATCATAACACTGCACTTCTCACCTAGGAGACAGACCCTTGTCTGTGATCTGCCTAAGGCGGCATTGTGACATCATAACTCTGCTCGAGTCACCCATGTGACAGGCCCTTGAATGTGATCTTCCTAAGGGGGCATTGTGACATCATAACTCTGCATTGGTCACCCAGGTGACAGACCCTTCTCTATGATCTGCCTAAGGGGGCATTGTGACATCATAAGTCTGAACTGGGCACCCAGTTGACAGGCCTTTCTCTGTGATCCGCCTAAGGGGGCAATGTGACTTTATAACTCTGCACTCGTCCCCCAGGTGAGAGTCTCTTGTCTGTGATCTGCCTAGGGGGGCATTGTGACATTATAACTCTGCACTGCTCACCCTGGTGACAGACCCTTGTCTGTTATCTGCCTAAGGGGGCATTTTGACATCATAACTCTGCACGGGTCACCCAGGTGAGAGAAACATGTCTGTGATCTGCCTAAAGGGCAAATGTGACGTCATAACTCTGCACTGGTCACCAAGGTGACAGACCCTTTTCTGTGATCTGCCTCAGGGGGCATTGTAACATCATAACTCTGCACTGGTCACCCAGGAGACAGACCCATGTCTGTGAATTGCCTAACGGGGCATTGTGACATGATAACTCTGCACAGGTCACTCAGGTGACTGGCCCTTGTCTGTGATCTCCCTAAGGGTGTATTGTGACATCTTAACTCTGCACTGGTCACACAGGTGACAGGCCCTTGTCTGTGATCTGCCTAAGGGCCATTGTGACATCATAACTCTGCCCTGGGCACACAGGTGAAAGCCCTTTTCTGTGATCTTCTTAAGGGGGCACTGTGACATCACAACTCTGCACTGGGCACCCAGGAGACAGGCCCTTGTCTGATCTGACTAGGGACGCATTGTGACATCATAACTCTGCACTGGGCACCCAGGTGACAGGTACTTGTCTGTGATCTCCCTAAGGTGGCATTGTGACGTCATAACTCTGCACCTGGCACACAGGTGACAGGCCCTTGTCTGTCTTGTGCCTAAGGGGGCATTGTGACCTTATAAATCTGCACTGGTCACCCAGGTGACAGACCCATGTCTGTCATCTGCCTAAGTGGGCATTGTGACATGATAACTCTGCGCTGGTCACCCAGGAGACAGACCCTTGTCTTTGATCTTCCTAAGGGGGCATTGTGACATCATAACTCTGCACTGGTCACCCAGGTGACAGGCCCTTGTCTGTGATCTGCCTAAGGGGGCATTGTGACATCATAACTGTGAACTGGTCACCCAGGTGACCGACGCTTGTCTGTGATCTGCCTAAGGGGGCATTGTGACATCATAACTTTGCACTGGTCACCCAGGTGACAGAACCTTGTCTGTGATCTGCCTAAGGGGGCATTGTGACATCATAACTTTGCACTGGTCACCCAGGTGACAGAACCTTGTCTGTGATCTGCCTAAGGGGGCATTGTGACATCATAACTTTGCACTGGTCACCCAGGTGACAGAACCTTGTCTGTGATCTGCCTAAGAGGGCATTGTGACATCATAACTGTGCACTGGTACCCCAGGTGACGTACCCTTGTCCGTGATGTGCCTAAGGGGACATTGTGACATCATAACTGTGCACTGGTAACCCAGGTGATGTACCCTTGACAGTGATCTGTCTAAGGTGGCATTGTGACACCACAACTCTGCACTGGTCACTCACGTGAGAGACCCTTTTCTGTGATCTCCATAAGGGGGCATTGTGACATCATAACTCTGCACGGGTCACCCAGGTGACAGAGCCTTGTCTGTGATCTGCCAAAGGGTGCATTGTGACATCATAATACTGCACGGGTCACCCTGCTGACAGACCCTTGTCTTTGATCTTCTTAACAGGTCATTGTGACATCAGGGCACTGCACGTGTCACCCAGGTGACTGACCCTTGTCTTTGATCTGCCTAAGGGGGCATTTGGACACCAAAACTCAGCACTTGTCACCCATGTGACAGAACCTTGTCTGTGTTCTGCGTAAGGGGGAATTGCGACATCATAACTCTCCACTTGTCACCCAGGTGACAGAGCATTGTCTGCGATCTGCCTAAGGGGGCATTGTGATATCATAACCCTACACTGGACACCCAGGTGAGGGACCCTTGTCCGTAAACTGCCTAAGGGGGTATTGTGACATTATAACTCTGCACTAGTCACGCAGGTGACAGACCCTTGCCTGTGATCTGCCCAAGGGCGCATTGTGACATCATAACTCTGCACTGGTCACCGGGGTGACTGACCCTTGTGTGTGATCTGCCCAAGGGAGCATCGTGACATCATAACTCTGCACGAGGCACCGAGGAGGCAGACCCTTGTCTGTGATCTGAATAAGAGGACATTGTGACATCAAAACTTTGCATGGGTCACCCATGTGACAGGCCCTTGAATGTGATCTGCCTCAGGGGGCATTGAGACATCATAACTGTGCACTGGTCACCCAGGTGACAGACCCTTGTCTTTGATCTGCCTAAGGGGGCATTGTGACGTCATAACTCTGCATTGGTTACTGACGTGACAGACCCTTGTCTTTGATCTGCCTAAGGGGGCATTGTGACATCAAAACTCTGCACAGGGAACCCAGGTGACAGACCCTTGTCTGTGATCTGTCTAAGAGTGCATTGGGACATCATAACTCTGCACTGGGCACCCAGGTGAGAGACCCTTGTCTTTGATCTGCCTAAAGGGGCATTTTGCATCATAACTCTGCACGTCTCACCGATGTGACAGACCCTTGTCTCTGATCTTCCTAAGGGGGCATTGTGACAACCTTACTCTGCTCTAGTCACCCAGGTGACAGGCCCTTGTCTGTGATCTGCCTAAGGGGGCATTGTGAATTCATAACTCTGCACTGGTCACCCATGTGACAGGCCCTTGTTTCTAATCTGCCTAAGGGAATATTGTGACGTCATAACTCTGCACTGGGCACCCAGATGACAGGCCCTTGTCTGTGATCTGCCTAAAGGGACACTGTGACACCATAACTCTGCACTTGGCACCCAGGTGACAGGCCCTTGTCTGTGATCTGCCTAAGGTTGCATTGTGACATCATAGCTCTGCTCCAGTCACCCAGTTGACAGACCCTTGTGTGTGATCTGCCTAAGGGGGCATTGTGACATCATAACTCTGCACTGGTCACCCAGGAGACAGACCCTTGTCTGTGATCTGCCTAAGGGGGCACTGTGACACCATAACTCTGCACTGGTCACCAAGGTTACAGACCCTTATGTATGATCTGCCTAAGGGGGCATTGTGACCTCATAACTCTGCACTGGTCACCCAGGTGACAGACCATTGTCTGTGATCTGCCTAAGGGGGCATTGTGACATCATAACACTGCACGGGTCACCCAGGTGACATACCCTTGTCTGTGATCTGCCTAAGGAGGCATTGTGACATCACAACACTGCAATGGTCACGCAGGTGACAGACCCTTTTCTGTGATCGGCCTAATGGTGTATTGTGACATAATAACTCTGCACTGGTCAGCCTGGTTACAGACCCTGGTCCACTATCTGCCTAAGGGGGTATTTTGACATGAAAACTCTGCACGGGTCACCCAAGTGACAGGCCCTTTAATGTGATCTGCCTAAGGGGGCATTAAGACATCATAACTCTGCACTCGTCAGCAGGTGACAGACCCTTGTCTGTGATCTGCCTAAGTGGGCATTGAGACATCATAACTCTGCACTCGTCAGCAGGTGACAGACCCTTGTCTTTGATCTGCCTAAGTGGGCATTGTGACATCATAACTCTGCACTGGTCACCCAGGAGACAGACCCTTGTTTGTGATCTGCATAAGGGGGCATTGTGACATCACAACTCTGCACACGTCTCCCAGGTGTCAGACCCTTGTCTGTGATATGCATTAGGGGGCCTTGTGACATTATATCTCAGCACGGTCACCCAGGTGACAGACCATTGTCTCTGATCTGCCTAAGTGTGCATTGTGACATCATAAATCTGCACGTGTCACCCATGTGACAGGCCCTTGAAAGTGATCTGTTTAAGGGGTCATTGTGACATCATAACTCTGCACTGGTCACCACGTTACAGACCCTTGACAGTGATCTGCCTAAGGGGGCTTAGTGACATCATAAGTCTGCACTGGGCACCCAGGTGACAGGCCGTTGCCTGTGATCTGCCTAAGGGGGCATTGTGACTTCATAAATCTGCACTGGTCACCAAGGTGAAAGACCCATGTCTGTGATCTGCCTAATTGGGCATTGTGACATCATAACTCTGTACAGGTCACCCTGGTGACAGACCCTTGTCTGCTATCTGCCTAAGGGGGCATTGTGACATCATAACTCTGCACTGGTTACCCAGGTGACGTACCCTTGACTGTGATCTGCCTAAGGTGGCATTGTGATATCACAACTCTGCACTTGTCACCCAGGTGAGAGACCCTTGTCTGTGATCTCCATAAGGGGTCATTGTGACATCATAACTCTGCATGGGTCACCCTGGTGACAGACCCTTGTTTGTGATTTGCCAAGTGGTGCATTGTGACATCATAATTCTGCAGGGGTCACCCTGGTGACAGACCCTTGTCTTTGATCTTATTAAGTGGTCATTGTGATATCATAACTCTGCACGAGTTACCCAGGTGACTGAACCTTGTCTGTGATCTGCCTAAGGGGGCATTTGGACATCAAAACTCTGCACTGGTCACACAGGTGACAGAACCTTGTCTGTGTTCTGCCTAAGGGGGATTGTGATATCATAACTCTGCACTGGTCACCCAGGTGACAGACCATTGACTTCGATCTGCCTAAGGTGGCATTGTGATATCATAACCCTGCACTGGTCACCCAGGTGACAGACCATTGACTTCGATCTGCCTAAGGTGGCATTGTGACATCATAACTCTGCACTAGTCACGCAGGTGACAGACCCTTGTCTGTGATCTGCCTAAGGGGGCATTGTGACATCATAACTCTGCACTGGTCACCCAGGTGACAGACCCTTGACTGTGATCTGCCCACGGGGGCATTTTGACAACACAACTCTGCACGAGGCACCCAGGAGGCAGAGCCATGTCTGTGATCTGCCTAAGGGTGAATTGTGACATCAAAACTCTGCACAGGTCACCCATGTGACAGGCCCTTGAATGTGATCTGCCTAAGGGGGCATTGAGACATCATAACTCTGCACTGGTAACGCAGGTGACAGACCCTTGTCTTTGATCTTCCTAAGGGGGCATTGTGACATCATAACTCTGCACTGGGCACCGAGGTGACAGACCATTGTCTTTGATCTCCCTAAGGGGGCATTGTGACATCAAAACACTGTACGGGGCACCCAGGTGACAGACCCTTTTCTGTGATCTACCTAAGGGTGCATTGTGACATTATAACTCTGCACTGGGCACCGAGGTGAGAGACCCTTGTCTTTGATCTGCCTAAAGGGGCATTTTGACATCATAACTCTGCACGTGTCAGCGAGGTGACAGAACCTTGTCTTTGATCTGCCTAAGGGGGAATTGTGATATCATAAATCTGCACTGGTGACCGTGGTGACAGACCCTTGTCTGTGATCTGCCTGAGGGGGCATTTTGACATCATAACTCTGCACTGCTAACCCAGGTGACAGACCTTTGTCTGTGATCTGCCTATGTGGGCATTGTGCCCTCTTAATTCTGCACTGGTCATCCAGGTGACAGACCCTTCTCTTTGATCTGCCTAAGTGGGCATTGTGACATTATAATTCTGCACTCGTCACTCAGGTGAGAGACCCTTGTCTGAGATCTGCCTAAGGTGGCATTGTGTCATCATACTTCTACACTGGTCACCCAGGTGACATACCCTTGTCAGTGATCTGCCTAAGGGGGCATTGTGACATCATATCTCTGAACTGGTCACACAGGTGAGAGACCCTTGTGTGTGATCTGCCGAAGGGGGCATTGTGACATCATAACTCTGCATTGGTCACTGAGGTGGCAGACCATTGTCTTTGATCGGCCTAAGGGGGCGTTGTGACATCATAAATCTGCACTGGTCACCCAGGTGACAGAAACTTGTCTGAGAACTGCCTAAGGGGGCACTGTGATATTATAACACTGCACGGGTTTCCCAGGTGACAAACCCTTCTCTGTGAAATGCCTAAGGGTGCATTGTGACATCATAACTTTGCACTGGTCTCCCAGGTGACAGACCCTTGTCTGTGATCTGCCTAAGGGGGCATTGTGACATCAAAACTCTGCAATGGTCACCCAGGTGACAGGGCCTTGTCTGTGATCTGCCTAAGGGTGCATTGTGACTTCATAACTCTGCATTTCTCACCCAGGTGACAGACCCTTGTCTTTTATCTGCCTAAGGAGGCATTGTGACATCATAATTCTGCACGGGTCATGCAGTTGACAGACCCTTGTCTGTGATCTGCCTAAGGGGCCATTGTGACATCATAACTCTGCACTGGTCACCCAGGTGACAGACCCTTGTCTGTGATCTGCCTAAGGGGGCATTGTGACATCATAACACTGCACTTGTCACCCAGGAGACAGACCCTTGTCTGTGATCTGCCTAAGGGGGCATTGTGACATCATAACTCTGCTCGAGTCACCCATGTGACAGGCCCTTGAATGTGATCTTCCTAAGGGGGCATTGTGACATCATAACTTTGCATTGGTCACCCAGGTGACAGACCCTTCTCTGTGATCTGCCTAAGGGGGCAATGTGACATCATAAGTCTGAACTGGGCACCCAGGTGACAGGCCTTTCTCTGAGATCCGCCTAAGGGGGCATTGTGACTTTATAACTCTGCACTCGTCCCCCAGGTGAGAGTCTCTTGTCTGTGATCTGCCTAGGGGGGCATTGTGACATTATAACCCTGCGCTGCTCACCCTGGTGACAGACCCTTCTCTGTTATCTGCCTAAGGGGGCACTGTGACATCATAACTCTGCACGGGTCACCCTGGTGTCAGACCCTTGTCTGTGATTTGCCAAGTGGTGCATTGTGACATCATAATTCTGCAGGGGTCACCCTGGTGACAGACCCTTGTCTTTGATCTTATTAAGTGGTCATTGTGATATCATAACTCTGCACGAGTTGCCCAGGTGACTGAACCTTGTCTGTGATCTGCCTAAGGGGGCATTTGGACATCAAAACTCTGCAATGGTCACACAGGTGACAGAACCTTGTCTGTCTTCTGCCTAAGGGGGCATTGTGATATCATAACTCTGCACTGGTCACCCAGGTGACAGACCATTGACTTCGATCTGCCTAAGGTGGCATTGTGATATCATAACCCTGCACTGGTTACCCAGGTGACAGACCATTGACTTCGATCTGCCTAAGGTGGCATTGTGACGTCATAACTCTGCACTAGTCACGCAGGTGACAGACCCTTGTCTGTGATCTGCCTAAGGGGGCATTGTGACATCATAACTCTGCACTGGTCACCCAGGTGACAGACCCTTGTCTGTGATCTGCCCACGGGGGCATTTTGACAACATAACTCTGCACGAGGCACCCAGGAGGCAGAGCCATGTCTGTAATCTGCCTAAGGGTGAATTGTGACATCAAAACTCTGCACAGGTCACCCATGTGACAGGCCCTTGTCTGTGATCTGCCTAAGGGGTCGTTGTGACATCATAAATCTGCACTGATCACCAAGGTGACAGACCCTTCTCTGTGAACTGCCTAAGGGGGCATTTTGACTTCATAACTCTGCACTGGTCACCCAGGTGAAGGACCATTGCCTGTGATCTGCCTAAGGGGGCATTGTGACATCATAACACTGCACTTGTCACCCAGGAGACAGACCCTTGTCTGTGATCTGCCTAAGGGGGCATTGTGACACCATAACTCTGCACTGGTCACCACGGTTACAGACCCTTATGTATGCTCTGCTTAAGGGGGCATTGTGACATCATAACTCTGCACTGGTCACCCAGGTGACAGATCCTTGCCTGTGATCTGCCTAAGGGGTCATTGTCACATCATAACACTGCACTTGTCACCCAGGAGACAGACCCTTGTCTGTGATCTGCCTAAGGGGGCATTGTAGCATCATAACTCTGCACTGGTCACCCAGGTTACAGACCTTTGTCTGTGAGCTGCCTAAGTGGTCATTGTGACTTCATAACTCTGCACTGGTCACCCAGGTGACAGACCCTTGTCTGTGATCTGCCTAAGGGGGCATTGTGACATCATAACACTGCCCGGGTCACCCAGGTGACAAACCCTTGTCTGTGATCTGCCTTAGGAGGCATTGTGACATCACAACTCTGCAATGGTCACGCAAGTGACAGACCATTTTCTGTGATTGGCCTAATGGGGTATTGTGACATAATAACTCTGCACTGGTCAGCCTGGTTACAGACACTGGTCCACTATCTGCCTTAGGGGGCATTGTTACATGAAAACTCTGCACGGGTCACCCATGTGACAGGCCCTTAAATGTGATCTGCCGAAGGTGACACTGAGACATCATAGCTCTGCACTGGTCCCAAGGTGACAGACCCTTGTCTTTGATCTGCCTAAGGGAGCATTGTGACATCACAACTCTGCATTGGTCACCGAGGTGACAGACCGTTGTCTTTGATCTGCCTAAGTGGGCATTGTGACATCATAACCCTGCACTGGTCACCCAGGAGACAGACCCTTGTTTGTGATCTGCATAATGGGGCATTGTGACATCATAACTCTGCTCGCGTCTCCCAGGTGTCAGACCCTTGTCTGTGATATGCGTTAGGGGGCCTTGTGACATTATATCTCAGCACGGTCACCCAGGTGACAGACCCTTGTCTCTGATCTGCCTAAGTTTGCATTGTGACATCATAACTCTGCACATGTCACCCATGTGACAGGCCCTTGAAAGTGATCTGCTTAAGGGGTCATTGTGACATCATAACTGTGCACTGGTCCCCCAGGTCACAAACTCTTGTCTGTGATCTGCCTAAGGGGGCATTGTGACATTATAACTCTGCACCAGGCGCCAAGGTGTCAGACCCTTGTCTGTCATCTGCCTAAGGTGGCATTGTGACATCAAAACACTGCACGGGTCACCCATGTGACAGGCCTTGAATGTGATCTGCCTAAGGGGGCATTGAGATTTCATAAATCTGCACTGGTCCCCAGGTGACAGACCCTTGTCTTTGATCTGCCTTAGGGGGTATTGTGACATCATAACTCTGCTTTGGTCACCGAGACGACGGATACTTGTCTTTGATCTGCCTATGTGGGCATTGTGACATCATAACCCTGCACTGGTCACCCAGGAGACAGACCCTTTTTTTTGATCTGCTTAAGGGGGCATGTGACATTATAACTGTGCACGCATCTCCCAGGTGTCAGACCCTTGTCTGTGATATCCGTAAGGGGGCATTGTGACATCATATCTCAGCACGGGTCACCCAGGTGACAGACCCTTGTCTCTGATCTGCCTAAGTGTGCATCGTGACATCATAACTCTGCACTGGTGACACAGGTGACAGACCCTTGTCTGTGATCAGCCTAAGGGGCATTGTGACATCATAACTCTGCACGGGTCACCCAGGTGACAGACCCTTGTCTGTGATCTGCATAAGGGGGCAATATGACATCATAACTCTGTGCTGGTCACCCAGCTGTCAGACCCTTGTCTGTGATCTGCCTCAGGGGGCATTGTGACATCAAAACACTGCAGGGGTCACCCTGGTGTCAGACCCTTGTCTGTGATCTGCCTGAGGGGGCATTGTGACATCATAACTCCGCACTGGTCACCCAGGTGACAGGCGCATGTCTGTGATCTCCCTAAGGTGGCTTTGTGACTTCATAACTCTGCACTGGTCATCCACGTGATAGCCCCTTCTTTGTAACCTGCCTAAGGGGGCATTGTGACATCATAACTCTGCACTGGGCACCCAGGTGACAGTCCCTTGACTGGGATCTGCCTAAGGGGGCATTGTGACATCATAACTCTGCACTTGGAACCCAGGTGACAGACCATTGTCTGTGATCTGCCTAAGGGGCCATTGTGACATCATAACTCTGCATTGGTCACCAAGGTGACAGACCATTGTCTGTGGTCGGCCTAAGGGGGCGTTGTGACATCATAAATATGCACTGGTCCCCCACGTCACAGACCCTTGTCTGTGATCTGCCTAAGGGGGCATTGTGACAACCTAACTCTGCACCAGTCACCCAGGTGACAGGCCCTTGACTGTGGTCTGCCTATGGGGGCATTCAGAATTCATAACTCTGCACTGATCACCCACGTGACAGGCCCTTGTTTGTAATCTGCCTGAGGGGACATTGTGACATCATAACTCTGCACTGGGCACCCAGATGACAGGTCCCTGTCTGTGATCTGCCTAAAGGGGCATTGTGACATCATAACTCTGCACTTGGCACCCAGGTGACAGGCCCTTGTCTATGATCTGCCTAAGGGGGCATTGTGACATCATAACTCTGCACTGGTCACCCAGGTGACAGACCCTTGTCTGTGATCTGCCTAAGGGGGCATTGTGACATCATAACACTGCATGGGTCACCCAGGTGACAGACCCTAGTCTGTGATCTGCCTTAGGAGGCATTGTGACATCACAACTCTGCAATGGTCATGCAGGTGACAGACCATTTTCTGTGATTGGCCTAATGGGGTATTGTGACATAATAACTCTGCACTGGTCAGCCTGGTTACAGACACTGGTCCACTATCTGCCTTAGGGGGCATTGTTACATGAAAACTCTGCACGGGTCACCCATGTGACAGGCCCTTAAATGTGATCTGCCTAAGGTGACATTGAGACATCATAACTCTGCACTGGTCCCCAAGTGACAGACCCTTGCCTTTGATCTGCCTAAGGGAGCATTGTGACATCACAACTCTGCATTTTCACCGAGGAGACAGACCGTTGTCTTTGATCTGCCTAAGTGGGCATTGTGACATCCTAACTCTGCACTGGTCACCCAGGAGACAGACACTTGTTTGTGATCTGCATAAGGGGGCATTGTGACATCATAACTTTGCACGCGTCTCCCAGGTGTCAGACCCTTGTCTGTGATATGCGTTAGGGGGCCTTGTGACATTATATCTCAGCACGGTCACCCAGGTGACAGACCCTTGTCTCTGATCTGCCTAAGTTTGCATTGTGACATCATAACTCTGCACGTGTCACCCATGTGACAGGCCCTTGAAAGTGATCTGCTTAAGGGGTCATTGTGACATCATAACTGTGCACTGGTCCCCCAGGTCACAAACCCTTGTCTGTGATCTGCCTAAGGGGCATTGTGACATTATAACTCTGCACCAGGCACCAAGGTGTCAGACCCTTGTCTGTTATCTGCCTAAGGTGGCATTGTGACATCAAAACACTGCACGGGTCACCCATGTGACAGGCCTTGAATGTGATCTGCCTAAGGGGGCATTGAGATTTCATAAATCTGCACTGGTCCCCAGGTGACAGACCCTTGTCTTTGATCTGCCTTAGGGGGCATTGTGACATCATAACTCTGCACTTGGCACCCAGGTGACATGTCCCTGTCTGTGATCTGCCTAAAGGGGCATTGTGACATCATAACTCTGCACTTGGCACCCAGGTGACAGACCCTTGTCTGTGATCTGCCTATGGGGGCGTCATTGCATCTTAACTCTGCACTGGTCACCGTGGTGACAGACCCTAGTCTGTGATCTGACTAAGGGGGCATTGTGACATCATAACTGTGCACTGGTAACCCATGTGACGGGCCCTTGTCTGTGATCTGCTTATGGGAGCATTGTGACATCATAACTCTGCACTGGTCACCCTGGTGAACGACACTTTTCTGTGATCTGCCTAAGGGGTCATTGTGACATCCTAACTCTGCACTGGTCCCCCAGGTGACAGACCCTTGTCTGTGATCTGCCTAAGGGGTCATTGTGACATCATAACTCTGCACGGGTCACCCAGGTGACAGAACCTTGTCTCTGAACTGCCTATGGGGGCATTGTGACATCATAACTCTGCACTGGTCACCCACTTGACAGACCCTTGACTTTGATCTGCCTATGTGGGCATTGTGACACCATAACTCTGCAAGGGGAACCAAGGTGACTGTCGCTTTTCTGTGATCTACCTAAGGGGGTATTGTGACATCATAACTCTGCTCGGGTCACCCATGTGACAGGCCCTTGAATGTCATCTGCCGAAGGTGTCTTTGTGACATCATAAATCTGCACTGGTCACCTAGGTGACAGACACTTGTCTGTGATCTGCCTAAGGGGGCATTCTGACATCATAAGTCTGCACTGGGCACCCAGGTGACAGGTCCTTGTCTGTGATCAGCCAAATGGGGCATTGTGACATCATAAGTCTGCACTCGTCACCCAGGTGACAGAGCCTTGTCTGTGACCTGCCTAAGGGGGCTTTGTGACATCATAACTCTGCACTGGTCACCCTGGTGACAGACCCTTTTCTGTGATCTGCCTAAGAGGGCGTTGTGACATCATAACTCTGCACAAGTCACCCAGGTGACAGACAATCATCTGTGATCTGCCTAATGGGACATTGTGACATCATAAATGTGCGCTGGTCACTAAGGTGACATACGCTTGTCTGTGATCTGCCTAAGGGGGCATTGTGACTTCATAACTCTGGACGGGTCACCCAGGTGACAGACCCTTGTCTGTGATCTGCCTAAGTGGGCATTTTGACATCGTAACTCTGCATTGGTCACCAAAGTGAGACATCATTGTGTGTGATCTGCCTAAGAGTGCGAAGTGACATCATAAATCTGCACTTGTCACCCAGGTGACAGACCCTTGTCTGTGAACTGCCTAAGGGGGCATTGTGACATCATAACTCTGCACTGGTCACAAAGGTGACAGACCCTTGTCTGTGATCTGCCTAAGGGGGCATTGTGACATCTTAACTCTGCATTGGTCACCCAGGTGAAAGAACCTTGTCTGTGATATGCCTAAGGGGGCATTGTGACATCATAACTCTGCACTGGTTTCCCAGGTGACAGACCCTGGTCTGTGATCTGCCTAAGGGGGCATTGTGACATCATAACTCTGCACGGGTCACCCTGGTGACAGACCCATGTCTGTGATCTGCCTAAGGGTGCTTTGTGACATCATAACTGTGCACTGGTCACCAAGGAGACAGACCACTGTCTGTGATATGCCTAAGGAGGCATTGTGACATCGTAACTCTGCACTGGTCACTCAGGTGACAGACCCGTGTCTGTGAACTGCTTAAGGAGGCAATGTGACATAATAACCCTGCACTGGTCACCCAGGTGACAGGCCCTCGCCTGTGATTTGCCTAAGGGGGCATTGTGACATCACAACTCTCCACTGGTCACCCATTTGACAGACTCTTGTCTGTGATCTGCCTAAGGGGTCATTTTGACATCATAACCCTGCACTGGTCACCCAGGTGACAGACACTTTTCCGTGATCTGCCTAATGTGGCATTGTGACATCATACCTCTGCACTGGTCACCCTGGTGACAGACCCTTGTCCGTCATCTGCCTAAGGGGGCATTGTGACATCATAACTCTGCATTGGTCACCCAGGTGACAGAGCCTTATCTGTGATCTGCCTATGGGGGCGTTGTTGCATCTTAACACTGCACTGGACACCGTAGTGACAGCCCCTTTTCTGTGATCTGCCTAAGGGGGCATTGTGACATCATAGCAGTGCACTGCTAACACAGGTGATGGACCCTTGTCCGTGATCTGCCTAAGGGGGCATTGTGACATCCTAACCCTGCACTGGTCACCCTGGTGAATGACTCTATTCTGTGATCTGCCTAAGGGGGCATTTTGACATCATAACTCGGGACTGGTCACCCAGGTGACAGACTCTTGTCTGTGATCTGCCTAAGGGGGCATTGTGACATCATAACTCTGCACGGGTCACTCTTGTGACAGACCCTTGACTGTGAACTGCCTAAGGGGGCATTGTGACATCATAACTCTGCACAGGTCACCCAGGTGACAGACCGCTGTCTTTGATCTGCCTAAGGGGGCATTGTGACTTCATAACTATGCACGGGGCACTCAGGTGACAGACCCTTGTCTGTGATCTGCCTAAGGGGGAATTATGACATCATAACTCTGCTCGTGTCACCCATGTGACAGGCCCTAGAATGTGATCTACCTAAAGTGGCATTGAGACATCATACCTCTGCACTGGTCCCCAGATGACAGACCCTTTTCTTTGATCTGCCTAAGGGGGCATTGTGACATCATAACTCTGCATTGTTCACCGAGGTGACAGACCCTTGTCTTTGATCTGCCTAAGGGGGCATTATGACATCATAACTCTGCTCGTGTCACCCATGTGACAGGCCCTAGAATGTGATCTGCCTAAGGTGGCATTGAGACATCATAACTCTGCACTGGTCCCCAGATGACTGACCCTTTTCTTTGATCTGCCTAAGGGGGCATTGTGACATCATAACTCTGCATTGGTCACCGAGGTGACAGACCGTTGTCTTTGATCTGCCTAAGTGGGCATTGTGACATCGCAACTCTGCAATGGTCACACAGGTGACAGACCATTTTCTGTGATTGGCCTAATGGGGTATTGTGACATAATAACTCTGCACTGGTCAGCCTGGTTACAGACACTGGTCCACTATCTGCCTTAGGGGGCATTGTTACATGAAAACTCTGCACAGGTCACCCATGTGACAGGCCCTTGTCTATGATCTGCCTAAGGGGGCATTGTGACATCATAACTCTGCACTGGTCACCCAGGTGACAGACCCTTGTCTGTGATCTGCCTAAGGGGGCATTGTGACATCATAACACTGCACGGGTCACCCAGGTGACAAACCCTTGTCTGTGATCTGCCTTAGGAGGCATTGTGACATCACAACTCTGCAATGGTCACGCAGGTGACAGACCATTTTCTGTGATTGGCCTAATGGGGTATTGTGACATAATAACTCTGCACTGGTCAGCCTGGTTACAGACACTGGTCCACTATCTGCCTTAGGGGGCATTGTTACATGAAAACTCTGCACGGGTCACCCATGTGACAGGCCCTTAAATGTGATCTGCCTAAGGTGACATTGAGACATCATAACTCTGCACTGGTCCCCAGGTGACAGACCCTTGTCTTTGATCTGCCTAAGGGAGCATTGTGACATCACAACTCTGCATTTTCACCGAGGAGACAGACCGCTGTCTTTGATCTGCCTAAGTGGGCATTGTGACATCCTAACTCTGCACTGGTCACCCAGGAGACAGACCCTTGTTTGTGATCTGCATAAGGGGGCATTGTGACATCATAACTCTGCACGCGTCTCCCAGGTGTCAGACCCTTGTCTGTGATATGCGTTAGGGGGCCTTGTGACATTATATCTCAGCACGGTCACCCAGGTGACAGACCCTTGTCTCTGATCTGCCTAAGTGTGCATTGTGACATCATAACTCTGCACGTGTCACCCATGTGACAGGCCCTTGAAAGTGATCTGCTTAAGGGGTCATTGTGACATCATAACTGTGCACTGGTCCCCCAGGTCACAAACCCTTGTCTGTGATCTGCCTAAGGGGCATTGTGACATTATAACTCTGCACCAGGCACCAAGGTGTCAGACCCTTGTCTGTTATCTGCCTAAGGTGGCATTGTGACATCAAAACACTGCACGGGTCACCCATGTGACAGGCCTTGAATGTGATCTGCCTAAGGGGGCATTGAGATTTCATAAATCTGCACTGGTCCCCAGGTGACAGACCCTTGTCTTTGATCTGCCTTAGGGGGCATTGTGACATCATAACTCTGCACTTGGCACCCAGGTGACATGTCCCTGTCTGTGATCTGCCTAAAGGGGCATTGTGACATCATAACTCTGCACTTGGCACCCAGGTGACAGACCCTTGTCTGTGATCTGCCTATGGGGGCGTCATTGCATCTTAACTCTGCACTGGTCACCGTGGTGACAGACCCTAGTCTGTGATCTGACTAAGGGGGCATTGTGACATCATAACTGTGCACTGGTAACCCATGTGACGGGCCCTTGTCTGTGATCTGCTTATGGGAGCATTGTGACATCATAACTCTGCACTGGTCACCCTGGTGAACGACACTTTTCTGTGATCTGCCTAAGGGGTCATTGTGACATCCTAACTCTGCACTGGTCCCCCAGGTGACAGACCCTTGTCTGTGATCTGCCTAAGGGGTCATTGTGACATCATAACTCTGCACGGGTCACCCAGGTGACAGAACCTTGTCTCTGAACTGCCTATGGGGGCATTGTGACATCATAACTCTGCACTGGTCACCCACTTGACAGACCCTTGACTTTGATCTGCCTATGGGGGCATTGTGACACCATAACTCTGCAAGGGGAACCAAGGTGACTGTCGCTTTTCTGTGATCTACCTAAGGGGGTATTGTGACATCATAACTCTGCTCGGGTCACCCATGTGACAGGCCCTTGAATGTCATCTGCCGAAGGTGTCTTTGTGACATCATAAATCTGCACTGGTCACCTAGGTGACAGACACTTGTCTGTGATCTGCCTAAGGGGGCATTCTGACATCATAAGTCTGCACTGGGCACCCAGGTGACAGGTCCTTGTCTGTGATCAGCCAAATGGGGCATTGTGACATCATAAGTCTGCACTCGTCACCCAGGTGACAGAGCCTTGTCTGTGACCTGCCTAAGGGGGCTTTGTGACATCATAACTCTGCACTGGTCACCCTGGTGACAGACCCTTTTCTGTGATCTGCCTAAGAGGGCGTTGTGACATCATAACTCTGCACAAGTCACCCAGGTGACAGACAATCATCTGTGATCTGCCTAATGGGACATTGTGACATCATAAATGTGCGCTGGTCACTAAGGTGACATACGCTTGTCTGTGATCTGCCTAAGGGGGCATTGTGACTTCATAACTCTGGACGGGTCACCCAGGTGACAGACCCTTGTCTGTGATCTGCCTAAGTGGGCATTTTGACATCGTAACTCTGCATTGGTCACCAAAGTGAGACATCATTGTGTGTGATCTGCCTAAGAGTGCGAAGTGACATCATAAATCTGCACTTGTCACCCAGGTGACAGACCCTTGTCTGTGAACTGCCTAAGGGGGCATTGTGACATCATAACTCTGCACTGGTCACAAAGGTGACAGACCCTTGTCTGTGATCTGCCTAAGGGGGCATTGTGACATCTTAACTCTGCATTGGTCACCCAGGTGAAAGAACCTTGTCTGTGATATGCCTAAGGGGGCATTGTGACATCATAACTCTGCACTGGTTTCCCAGGTGACAGACCCTGGTCTGTGATCTGCCTAAGGGGGCATTGTGACATCATAACTCTGCACGGGTCACCCTGGTGACAGACCCATGTCTGTGATCTGCCTAAGGGTGCTTTGTGACATCATAACTGTGCACTGGTCACCAAGGAGACAGACCACTGTCTGTGATATGCCTAAGGAGGCATTGTGACATCGTAACTCTGCACTGGTCACTCAGGTGACAGACCCGTGTCTGTGAACTGCTTAAGGAGGCAATGTGACATAATAACCCTGCACTGGTCACCCAGGTGACAGGCCCTCGCCTGTGATTTGCCTAAGGGGGCATTGTGACATCACAACTCTCCACTGGTCACCCATTTGACAGACTCTTGTCTGTGATCTGCCTAAGGGGTCATTTTGACATCATAACCCTGCACTGGTCACCCAGGTGACAGACACTTTTCCGTGATCTGCCTAATGTGGCATTGTGACATCATACCTCTGCACTGGTCACCCTGGTGACAGACCCTTGTCCGTCATCTGCCTAAGGGGGCATTGTGACATCATAACTCTGCATTGGTCACCCAGGTGACAGAGCCTTATCTGTGATCTGCCTATGGGGGCGTTGTTGCATCTTAACACTGCACTGGACACCGTAGTGACAGCCCCTTTTCTGTGATCTGCCTAAGGGGGCATTGTGACATCATAGCAGTGCACTGCTAACACAGGTGATGGACCCTTGTCCGTGATCTGCCTAAGGGGGCATTGTGACATCCTAACCCTGCACTGGTCACCCTGGTGAATGACTCTATTCTGTGATCTGCCTAAGGGGGCATTTTGACATCATAACTCGGGACTGGTCACCCAGGTGACAGACTCTTGTCTGTGATCTGCCTAAGGGGGCATTGTGACATCATAACTCTGCACGGGTCACTCTTGTGACAGACCCTTGACTGTGAACTGCCTAAGGGGGCATTGTGACATCATAACTCTGCACAGGTCACCCAGGTGACAGACCGCTGTCTTTGATCTGCCTAAGGGGGCATTGTGACTTCATAACTATGCACGGGGCACTCAGGTGACAGACCCTTGTCTGTGATCTGCCTAAGGGGGAATTATGACATCATAACTCTGCTCGTGTCACCCATGTGACAGGCCCTAGAATGTGATCTACCTAAAGTGGCATTGAGACATCATACCTCTGCACTGGTCCCCAGATGACAGACCCTTTTCTTTGATCTGCCTAAGGGGGCATTGTGACATCATAACTCTGCATTGTTCACCGAGGTGACAGACCCTTGTCTTTGATCTGCCTAAGGGGGCATTATGACATCATAACTCTGCTCGTGTCACCCATGTGACAGGCCCTAGAATGTGATCTGCCTAAGGTGGCATTGAGACATCATAACTCTGCACTGGTCCCCAGATGACTGACCCTTTTCTTTGATCTGCCTAAGGGGGCATTGTGACATCATAACTCTGCATTGGTCACCGAGGTGACAGACCGTTGTCTTTGATCTGCCTAAGTGGGCATTGTGACATCGCAACTCTGCAATGGTCACACAGGTGACAGACCATTTTCTGTGATTGGCCTAATGGGGTATTGTGACATAATAACTCTGCACTGGTCAGCCTGGTTACAGACACTGGTCCACTATCTGCCTTAGGGGGCATTGTTACATGAAAACTCTGCACAGGTCACCCATGTGACAGGCCCTTGTCTATGATCTGCCTAAGGGGGCATTGTGACATCATAACTCTGCACTGGTCACCCAGGTGACAGACCCTTGTCTGTGATCTGCCTAAGGGGGCATTGTGACATCATAACACTGCACGGGTCACCCAGGTGACAAACCCTTGTCTGTGATCTGCCTTAGGAGGCATTGTGACATCACAACTCTGCAATGGTCACGCAGGTGACAGACCATTTTCTGTGATTGGCCTAATGGGGTATTGTGACATAATAACTCTGCACTGGTCAGCCTGGTTACAGACACTGGTCCACTATCTGCCTTAGGGGGCATTGTTACATGAAAACTCTGCATGGGTCACCCATGTGACAGGCCCTTAAATGTGATCTGCCTAAGGTGACATTGAGACATCATAACTCTGCACTGGTCCCCAGGTGACAGACCCTTGTCTTTGATCTGCCTAAGGGAGCATTGTGACATCACAACTCTGCATTTTCACCGAGGAGACAGACCGCTGTCTTTGATCTGCCTAAGTGGGCATTGTGACATCCTAACTCTGCACTGGTCACCCAGGAGACAGACCCTTGTTTGTGATCTGCATAAGGGGGCATTGTGACATCATAACTCTGCACGCGTCTCCCAGGTGTCAGACCCTTGTCTGTGATATGCGTTAGGGGGCCTTGTGACATTATATCTCAGCACGGTCACCCAGGTGACAGACCCTTGTCTCTGATCTGCCTAAGTGTGCATTGTGACATCATAACTCTGCACGTGTCACCCATGTGACAGGCCCTTGAAAGTGATCTGCTTAAGGGGTCATTGTGACATCATAACTGTGCACTGGTCCCCCAGGTCACAAACCCTTGTCTGTGATCTGCCTAAGGGGGCATTGTGACATTATAACTCTGCACCAGGCACCAAGGTGTCAGACCCTTGTCTGTTATCTACCTAAGGTGGCATTGTGACATCAAAACACTGCACGGGTCACCCATGTGACAGGCCTTGAATGTGATCTGCCTAAGGGGGCATTGAGATTTCATAAATCTGCACTGGTCCCCAGGTGACAGACCCTTGTCTTTGATCTGCCTTAGGGGGCATTGTGACATCATAACTCTGCACTTGGCACCCAGGTGACAGACCCTTGTCTGTGATCTGCCTATGGGGGCGTCGTTGCATCTTAACTCTGCACTAGTCACCGTGGTGACAGACCCTAGTCTGTGATCTGACTAAGGGGGCATTGTGACATCATAACTGTGCACTGGTAACCCATGTGATGGCCCTTGTCTGCGATCTGCTTAAGGGAGCATTGTGACATCATAACTCTGCACTGGTCACCCTGGTGAACGACCCTTTTCTGTGATCTGCCTAAGGGGTCGTTGTGACATCCTAACTCTGCACTGGTCCCCCAGGTGACAGACCCTTGTCTGTGATCTGCCTAAGGGGTCATTGTGACATCATAACTCTGCACGGGTCACCCAGGTGACAGAACCTTGTCTCTGAACTGCCTATGGGGGCATTGTGACATCATAACTCTGCACTGGTCACCCACTTGACAGACCCTTGACTTTAATCTGCCTATTGGGGCATTGTGACACCATAACTCTGCAAGGGGCACCAAGGTGACTGTCGCTTTTCTGTGATCTACCTAAGGGGGTATTGTGACATCATAACTCTGCTCGGGTCACCCATGTGACAGGCCCTAGAATGTCATCTGCCGAAGGTGTCTTTGTGACATCATAAATCTGCACTGGTCACCTAGGTGACAGACACTTGTCTGTGATCTGCCTAAGGGGGCATTCTGACATCATAAGTCTGCACTGGGCACCCAGGTGACAGGTCCTTGTCTGTGATCAGCCAAATGGGGCATTGTGACATCATAAGTCTGCACTCGTCACCCAGGTGACAGAGCCTTGTCTGTGACCTGCCTAAGGGGGCTTTGTGACATCATAACTCTGCACTGGTCACCCTGGTGACAGACCCTTTTCTGTGATCTGCCTAAGAGAGCGTTGTGACATCATAACTCTGCACAAGTCACCCAGGTGACAGACAATCATCTGTGATCTGCCTAATGGGACATTGTGACATCATAAATGTGCGCTGGTCACCAAGGTGACATACGCTTGTCTGTGATCTGCCTAAGGGGGCATTGTGACTTCATAACTCTGGACGGGTCACCCAGGTGACAGACCCTTGTCTGTGATCTGCCTAAGTGGGCATTTTGACATCGTAACCCTGCATTGGTCACCAACGTGAGACATCATTGTGTGTGATCTGCCTAAGAGTGCGAAGTGACATCATAAATCTGCACTTGTCACCCAGGTGACAGACCCTTGTCTGTGAACTGCCTAAGGGGGCATTGTGACATCATAACTCTGCACTGGTCACAAAGGTGACAGACCCTTGTCTGTGATCTGCCTAAGGGGGCATTGTGACATCTTAACTCTGCATTGGTCACCCAGGTGAAAGAACCTTGTCTGTGATATGCCTAAGGGGGCATTGTGACATCATAACTCTGCACTGGTTTCTCAGGTGACAGACCCTGGTCTGTGATCTGCCTAAGGGTGCATTGTGACATCCTAACTCTGCACGGGTCACCCTGGTGACAGACCCTTGTCTTTGAAGTTCTTAAGTGGTCATTGTGACATCATAACTCCGCACTGGTCACCCAGGTAACAGACCCTTGTCTGTGAACTGCCTAATGTGGCATTGTGACTTCATATCACTGCACTTGTCACCGAGGTGACATACCCTTGTCTCTGAACTGTCTAAGGGGGCATGGTGGCATCATAACTCTGCACTGGTCACCCAGGTGACAGACCCTTGTCTTTGATCTACCTAAGGGGGCATTGTGACATCATAACTCTGCACGAGGTACAAAGGTGGCAGACCCTTGTCTGTGATCTGCCTAAGGGGGCATTGTGACATCATAACTCCGCACGGGTCACCCTGTAGTCAGACCCTTGTCTGTGATCTTCCTCAGGGGGCGTTGTGTCATCACTACCCTGCACTGGTCACCCAGGTGACAGGCGCTTGTCTGTGATCTGCCTAAGGGGGCTTTGTGACATCATAACTACGCACAGGTCACCCAGCTGACAGGCCCTTGTCTGTGATCTGCCTAAGGGGTCATTGTGACATCACAACTCTCCAATGGTCACCCAGGTGACAGGCCCTTCTCTGTGATCTGCCTAAGGGGGCATTGTGGCATCATAACTCTGCACTTGGCACCCAGGTGACAGGCCCTTGTCTGTGATCTGCCTAAGGGGGCATTGTGACATCATTACACAGAACGGGGCACGCAGGTGACTGGCGCTTGTCTGTGATCTGTCTAAGGGGCATTGTGAAATCATAACTCTACACGGGTCACACAGGTGACAGGCTCTTGACTGTGATCTGCCTAAGTGGGCATTGTGACATCAAAATTCTGCACGGGTCTCCCAGGTGTCAGGCCCATGTCTGTGATCTCCCTGAGGGGGAATTGTGACATCATAATTCTGCACTGGTCACCCAGGTTACAGCCCCTTGTCTGTGATCTGCTTAGGGGGCATTGAGACATCATAACTATGTACTGGTCACACAGGTGACAGACCCTTGCCTTCGATTTGCCTAAGGGGGCATTGTTGCATCACAACTCTTCGCTAGTCACCGTTGTGACAGACCCTTGTCTGTGTTCTGCCTAAGAGGGCATTGTGACATTGTAACTGTGCACTGGTAACCATGGTGACGTACACTTGTGTTTGATCCACCTAAGGGGGCATTGGGACATCATAACTCTGCACTGTTCACTCAGGTGAAAGACCCTTGTTTGTGAACTGCCTAAGGGTGCGTTGTGACATCCTAACTCTGCACGGGGCACCCTGGTGACAGACCCTTGTCTTTGATCTTCTTAAGTGGTCATTGTGACATCGTAACTCTGCACTGGTCACCCAGGTGACAGACCCTTGTCTGTGAACCGAGTAAGGGGGCATTGTGACATCATATCTCTGCACTGGTCACCGACGTGACAGACCCTTGTCTCTGAACTGCCTAAGGGGGCATTGTGACATCATAACCCTGCACGGGTCACCCTGGAGACAGACCCTTCTCTGTGATCTGCCTAAGGGGCATTGTGACATCATAAGTCTGCACTGGTCACCCTGGTGACAGACCTTTGCCCGCTATCTGCCTAAGGGTGCATTGTGACATCATAACTCTGCACTGGTTACCCAGGTGACAGACCCTTGTCTGTGATCTGCCTAAGGGGGCATTGTGACCTCATAAGTCGCCACTCGTAACCCAGGTGACAGACCATTGTCTGTGATCTGCCTAAGGGGGCATTGTGACACCATAACTCTGCACTGGTCATCCAGGTGACATACACTTTTCTGTGTTCTGCCTAAGGGGGCATTGTGACATCATAACTCTGCACTGGTCACCCAGGTTACAGACCATAGTCTGTGATCTGCCTAAGTGGGCACTGTGATATCATAACCATGCAATGGACACCCAGGTGAGAGACCGTTGTCTGTAAACTGCCTAAAGGGGCATTGTGACATCATAACTCTGCACTGGTCACCCGGGTGAAAGACCCTTGTCTGTGGTCTGCCTAAGGGGGCATTGAGACATCATACCTCTGCCGTGGTCACCCAGGTGACAGGCGCTTGTCTGTGATCTGCCTAAGGGGTCATTGTGACATCATAACTCTGCACTGCTCTCCCAGGTGACAGTCCCTTGTCTGTGTTCTGCCTAAGGGGGCATTCTGACACAGTAACCCTGCACTGGTCACTGTGGTTACAGACCCTTATCTCTGATCTGCCTAAGTGGGCATTGTGAGATTATAACTCTGCACTGGTCACACAGGTGACAGAACCTGATCTGTGATCTGCCTAACGGGGCATAGTGACATCATAAATATACAATGGGCAGCCAGGTGACAGGCCCTTGTCTGTGATCTCCCTAAGGGGGCATTGTGACATCATAACACTGCACTAATCACCCAGGTGACAGGCCCTTGTCTGTGATCTGCCTAAGGGGGCATTGTGACATCATTACACTGCACGGGTCACCCAGGTGACAGGCCATTTTCTGTGATCTGCCTAGGGGGCTATTGTGACATCATAATTCTGCACTGGTTACCCAGGTGACAGACCCTTCTCTTAGATCTGTCTTAGTGGGCATTGTGACCTGATAACCCAGCAGTGGTCACCCAGGTGTCAGACCCTTCTGTGTGATCTGCCTAAGGGGGCATTGTGACATCATACTTCTACACTGGTCGCCCAGGTGACAGACCCTTGTCTGTGATCTGCCTAAGGTGGCATTGTGGCATCATACTTCTACACTGGTCACCCAGGTGACAGACCCTTGTCTGTGATCTGCCTAAGGGGGCATCGTGACGTCATTATTCTACACGGGTCACACAGGTGACAGTCCCTTGTCTGTGATATGCCTAAAGGTGCATTGTGACATCATTATTCTGCATGGGTCACCGTGCTGACAGACCCCTGTGTTTGATCTGCTTTAGTGGGAATTGTGACATCATAACTCTGCACTGGTTCCCCAGGTGACATACCCTTGTCTGTGGTCTGCCTAAGGGGGCATTGTGACATCATAAGTCTGCACTGGTCACCCAGGTGTCAGACCCTTGTCTGTGATCTGCCGAAGGGGGAATTGTGACACCATAACTCTACACTGGTCACTGTGGTGAAAGACCCTTGTCTGTGATCTGCCTAAGGAGGCATTGTGACATCATAAACTTGCACTGGTCACCCAGGTGACGGATCCTTTTCTGTGATCTCCCTAAGGGGGCATTGTGACATCATAATTCTGCACTGGTCACCCAGGTGAAAGACCTTTGTCTGTGATCTGCGAAAGGGGGAATTGTTACATCATAACTCTGCACGGGTCACAAAGGTGACAGTCCCTTGTCTGTGATCTGCCTAAGGGGGCATTGTGACATCATAAATCTGCACTGGCCACCCAGGTGTCAGACACTTGTCTGTGATCTGCCTAAAGGGGCATTGTGACATCATATGTCTGCACAGGGTACCCAGGTGACAGGTCCTTGTCTTTGATCGGCCTAAGTGGGCATTGTGACGTCATAAGTCTGCACTCGTCAACCAGGTGACAGACCCTTGTCTTTGACCTGCCTAATGGGGCATTGTGACATCATACCTCTGCACGGGTCACCCAGGTGACAGACCGTTGTATTTGACGTACCTAAGGGGGCATTGTGACATCAGAACTCTGCATGTGGCACACAGGTGACTGATCCTTGTCTCTGATCTGCCTAAGGGGGCATTGTGACATCATAAATGTGCTCGGGTCACCCATGTGAGAGGCCCTTGACTGTTATCTGCCTGACGAGTCATTGTGAATTCATAACTCTCCACTGGTCACCCAGGAGTCAAACACTTGTCTGTGATCTGCCTAACAGGGCATTGTGACATCATAAATCTGCACTGGTCACCCAGGTGACAGACCCTTGTCTGTGATCTCCTAAGGGGGCATTGTGACATCATAACTCTCCACTGTTCACCCAGGTAACAGACCCTTGTCTGTGATCTGCTTAAGGGGTGATTGTGACATCTAAACTCTGCACTGGTCACCCAGGTGACAGACCCTTGTCTGTGATCTGCCTATGGGGGCGCTATTGCAGCTGAACTCTGCACTGGACACCGTGGAGACAGCCCCTTGTCTGTGATCTGCCTAAGGGGGCATTGTGACATCAGAACAGTGCACTGGTAACCCAGGTGACGGACACTTGTCCGTGACCTGCCTAAGGGGGCATTGTGACATCATAACCCTGCACTGATCACCCAGGTGACAGACTCTTGTATGTGGTCTGCCTAAGGGGGCATTGTGACATCATAGCACTGCACGGGTCACCCAGGTGACAGACCCTTGCCTGTGATCTGCCTAAGGGGCATTGTGACATCATTATTCTGCACGGGTCACCCAGGTGACAGTCCCTTGTCTGTGATCTGCCTAAAGGTGCATTGTGACATCGTAGCTCTACACAGGTCACCCACGTGACAGACCCTTGTCTTTGATCTGCCTAAGTGGGCATTGTGACATCATATCTCTGCACTGGTCACCCAGGTGACAGCCCCTGGTCTGTAATATGCCTAAGGGGTCATTGTGACATCATAGCTCTGCACTGGTCACCCACTTGACAGACTCTTGTCTGTGATCTGCTTAAGGGGGCAATGTGACATCATAACTCTACACTGGGCTCAGTGGTGACAGACCCTTGTCTGTGATCTACCTAAGGGGCATTGTGACATCTTAACTCTGCACTGGTCACCCAGGTGACAGACCCTTTTCTATGATATGCCTAATGGGGCATTGTGACATCATAACTCTTCACTGGTCACCCTGGTGACAGACCCTTGTCCGTTATGTGCCTAAGGGAGCAATGTGACATTATAAACCTGCAATTGTCACCCAGGTGACAGACCAATGTCTGTGATCTGCCTAAGGGGTATTGTGACATCATAACTCTGCACTGGTCACCCAGGTGACAGACCCTTGTCTGTGATCTGCTACAGGGGGCATTTTGACATCATAACTCTCCACCTGTCACCCAGGTGACAGACCCTTGTCTGTCATCTGCCTAAGGGGGCATTGTGACTTCATAACTCTGCACTGGTCACCCAGGTGGCAGGCCCTAGTCTGTGATGTCCATAAGGGGGCATTTTTACATTATAACTCTGCACTGGGTACCCAGGTGACAAACCCTTGTCTGTGATCTGCTTAAGGGGGCATTGTGACATCATAAGTCTGCACTCGGCACCCAGGGGACAAACCCTTAACTGTGATCTCCCTAAGGGGGCATTGTGACTTCATAACTCTGCAGTGGTCACCCAGGTGACAGACCATTGCCTGTGATCTGCCTAAGGGAGAATAGTGACATCATAACTCTGCACGGGTCACTGTGGAGACAGGCCATTGTCTGTGATCTGCCTAAGGGGGCATTGTGATGTCATAACCCTGCACTGGTCACCCATGTGACAGGCCCTTGAATGTCTTCTGCCTAAGGGGTAATTGAGACATCATAAACCTGCACTCGTCACCCAGGTGACAGGCCCTTGTCTGTGAACTGCCTAAGGGGCATTGTGACTTCATAACTCTGCACTGGGCACCCAGGTGACAGGCCCTGGTCTGTGATCTGCCTAAGAGGGCATTGTGACATCATAACTCTGCACGGGTCACCCAGGTTACAGACCCTTGTCTGTGATCTGCCTAAGGGGGCATTGTGACAACATAACACTGCACTGGTCACCCAGGTGACAGGCCCTTGTCTGTGATCTGCCTAAGTGGGCATTGTGACATCATAATTTGCATGGTCACCATGCTGACAGACACTTGTGTTTGATCTGCTTAAGTGAGCATGGTGACAACATTGCTCTGCACTGGTCACCCAGGTGAGAGACCCTTGTCTTTGATCTGCCTATGGGGGCATTGTGACATCGTAACTCTGCACTGGTCACCCAGGTCACAGCCCCTCGTCTGTAATATGCCTAAGGGGTCATTGTGACATCATAGCTCTGCACTGGTCAACCAGGTGACAGACCCTTGTCCGTTATCTGCCTACGGGGGCATTGTGACATCATAATTCTGCACGGGTCACCCAGGTGACAGACCCTTGTCTGTGATCTGTCTAAGGGGGCATAGTGACATCATAACTCTGCACTGGTCACTGTGGAGACAGGCCATTGTCTGTGATCTGCCTATGGGGGCATTGTGACGTCATAACCCTGCACTGGTCACCCATGTGACAGGCCCTTGAATGTCATCTGCCTAAGGGGGAATTGAGACATCATAAATCTGAACTGGTCACCAAGGTGACAGGCCCTTGTCTGTGGTTTGCCTAAGGGGGCATTGCGACATCATAACTCTGCACTGGTCACCCAAGTGAAAGACCTTGGTCTGTGATCTGCGAAAGGGGGCACTATGACATCATAACTCTACACGGGTCACCCTGTTGACAGACCCTTGTCTTTGATTTGATTAAATGGGCATTGTGACATCATAACCCTGCACTGGTCACCCAGGTGACAGATCCTTGTCTGTGATCAGCCTAAGGGGAAATTGTGACATCATAACCATGCACTGGTCACCCAGGTGAAAGACCCTTGTCTGTGATCTGCCTAAGGGGGCAATGTGACATCATAACTCTGCACGGGTCACACAGGTGACAGGCCCTTGTCTGTGATCTGTGTAATGGGGCATTGTGACTTCATAACACTGCACGGGTCACCCAGGTGACACACCCTTGTCTGTGATCTGCCTAAGGGGGCATTGTGACATCATTACACTGCACGGGTCACCCAGGTGACAGGCCCTTGTCTGTGATCTGGCTATGGGTCTATTGTGACATCATAATTCTGCACTGGTCACCCAGGTGACAGACCCTCCTCTTAGATCTGCCTTAGTGGGCATTGTGACCTGATAACCCAGCAGTGGTCACCCAGGTGTCAGACCCTTGTCTGTGATCTGCCTAAGGGGGCATTGTGACATCATACTTCTACACTGGTCACCCAGGTGACAGACCCTTGTCTGTGATCTGCCTAAGGGGGCATCGTGACATCATTATTCTACACGGGTCACACAGGTGACAGTCCCTTGTCTGTGATATGCCTAAGGGGGCATTGTGACATCATAACAGTGCACTGGTAACCCAGGTGACGGACCCTTGTCCGTGACCTGCCTAAGGGGGCATTGTGACATCATAACTCTGCACTGGTTCCCCAGGTGACATACCCTTGTCTGCGGTCTGCCTAAGGGGGCATTGTGACATCATAAGTCTGCACTGGTCACCCAGGTGTCAGACCCTTGTCTGTGATCTGCCGAAGGGGGCATTGTGACACCATAACTCTACACTGGTCACTGTGGTGAAAGACCCTTGTCTGTGATCTGCCTAAGGGGGCATTGTGACATCATAAACTTGCTCTGGTCACCGAGGTGACGGATCCTTTTCTGTGATCTGCCTAAGGGGGCATTGTGACATCATAATTCTGCACTGGTCACCCAGGTGAAAGACCTTTGTCTGTGATCTGCGAAAGGGGGAATTGTGACATCATAACCCTGCACGAGTCACCCTGTTGACAGACCCTTGTCTTTGATCTGCTTAAGTGGACATTGTGACTTCAAAACTCTGCACTGGCCACCCAGGTGACAGACCCTTGTCTGTGATCGGCCTAAGGGGGCATTGTGACATCATAACAGTGCACTGGTAACCCAGGTGATGGACCCTTGTCCGTGACCTGCCTAAGGGGGCATTGTGACATCATAACCCTGCACTGATCACCCTGGTGAAAGACCCTTTTCTGTGATCGGCCTAAGGGGGCATTGAGACATCATAACTCGGCACTGGTCACCCAGGTGACAGACTCTTGTATGTGATCTGCCTAATGGGGCATTGTGACATCATAGCACTGCACGGGTCACCCAGGTGACAGACCCTTGTCTGTGATCTGCCTAATGGGGCATTGTGACATCATTATTCTGCACGGGTCACCCAGGTGACAGTCCCTTGTCTGTGATCTGCCTAAAGGTGCACTGTGACATCATAGCTCTGCAGTGGTCACCGTGGTGACAGACCCTTGTCCATTATCTGCCTATGGGGGCATTGTGACATCATAATTCTGCACTGGTCACCCAGGTGACAGACCCCTGTCTGTGATCTGCCTAAGGGGGCATTGTGACATCATAAACTTGCACTGGTCACCCAGGTGACGGATCCTTGTCTGTGATCTGCCTAAGGGGGCATTGTGACATCATAACCCTGCACTGGTCACCCAGGTGAAAGGCCTTTGTCTGTGATCTGCCTAAGGGGGCATTGTGACATCATAAACTTGCACTGGTCACCCAGGTGACGGATCCTTGTCTGTGATCTGCCTAAGTGGGCAATGTGACATCATAACTCTGCACTGGGCACCCAGGTTAGAGGCCCTAGTCTGTGACGTGCATAAGGGAGCATTTTGACATTATAACACAGCACTGGGCACACAGGTGCCATGCCCTTGTCTATGATCTGCCTAAGGGGGCATTGTGACATCATAACACTGCACTGGTCACCCTGGTGACAGACCCTTCCCTGTGAACTGCCTAAGGGGGCATTGTGACTTCATAACTCGGTACTTGACCCCCATGTGATTGACACTTGCCTGTGATCTGCCTAAGGGGGCATTGTGACATCATAACTCTGCACGGGTCACCCAGGTGACACACATATGTCTGTGATCTGCCTTAGGGGGCATTGTGACATCATAACTCTGTACGCATCACCCAGGTGACAGACCCTTGACTGTGATCTGCGTAAGGGGGCATACTTACATCAGAACACTGCACCGGTCACGCAGGTGGCAGTCCCTTGTCTGTGATCTGCCTAAGGGGCATTGTGACATCATAAGTCTGCACTGCTCACCCAGGTGACAATCCCCTGTGTTTGTTCTGCCTAAGGGGGCATTGTGACATCATAACTCTGTACTGGTCACCGGGGTGACAGACCCTTGTGTGTGATCTGCCTAAGGGGGCATTGTGACATCACAACTCTGCACTGGTCACCCAGGTGTCAGGCTCTTGCCTGTGATCCACCTAAGTGGGCATTGTGACATCAAAACTCTGCACTGGTCACCCAGGTGACAGGACCTTGTCTGTGATCTGACCAAGGGGGCATTGTGACATCAAAACTCTGCACTGGTCACCCAGGTGACAGGCCCTTGTCTGTGATCTGACCAAGGGGGAATTTTGACATCATAACTCTCCACTGGTCACCCAGGTGACAGGCCATTTACTGTGATCTACCTTAGGGCGAATTGTGACATCATAACTCTGCACTGGTCACCCAGGTAACAGGCCCTTGTCTGTGATATGCCTAACGGGGCATTGTGACATCATAACTATGCACTGGTCACCCTGGTGACAGACCCTTGTCTGTGATCTGCCTAAGCGTTCATTGTGACATCATAACTCTGCTCTGGTCACAGTGGTGACAGACCATTGTCTGTGATATCCCCAAGGGGGCATTGTGACATCATAAAACTGCAATGGTCACCCAGTTGACAGGCCCTTGTCTCTGATCGGCCTGAGGGGGCATTGTGACATCATAAACCTGCACTGGCCACCCAGGTGACAGGCGCTTGTCTGTGATCTGCCTAAGGGGCAATGTGACATCATAATTCTGCACTTGTCACCCAGGTGACAGACCCTTGCCTTTGATCTCCCTAAGGAGATATTGTGACATCATAACTCTGCACTGTTTACCGTGGTGACAGACCCTTGTCTGTGATCTGCCTAAGGAGACATTGCGACATCATAACTCTGCACTGGTTACCGTAGTGACAGACCCTTGTCTGTGATCTGCCTAAGGGGACATTGTGACATCATAACCCTGCACTGCTCACCCAGGTGACAGACCCATTTCTGTGATCTGCCTAATGGTGTATTGCGACATCATAACTCTGCACCGGTCACCCTGGTGTCAGATCCTTCTTTGTTATCTGCTTAAGGGTTCATTGTGACATCATAACTCTGCACTGGTTACCCAGGTGACAGACCCTTGTCTTTGATCTGTCTAAGGGGGCATTGTGACCTCATAACTCGGCACTCGTCACCCAGGTGGCAGACCCTTGTCTGTGATCTGCCTAAGGGGGCATTGTGATACCATAAATCTGCACTGGTCACCCAGATGAGAAACCCTTGTCTGTAAACTGTCTAAGGGGTCATTGGGACATCATAACTCTGCTCTAGTCACGCAGGTGACTGACCCTTGTCTGTGATCTGCCTAAGGGGGCACTGTGACATCATAACTCTGCACTGGTCACCCAGGTGACAGACCCTTATCTGTGAACTGCCTAAGCGGGCATAGTGACATCATAACTCTGCACTGGTAACCCAGGTGACACACAATTTTCTTTGTTCTGCCTAAGGGGGCATTGTGACATCATAACTCTGCACGAGGCACCCAGGTGGCAGACCCTTGTCTGTGATCTGCCTAAGGGGGAATTGTGACATCATAACTCGCCACTCGTCACCCAGGCGGCAGACCCTTGTGTGTGATCTGCCTAAGGGGGCGTTGTGACATCATAACTCTGCACTGGTCACCGAGGTGACAGAACCTTGTCTCTGATCTATATAAGAAGACATTGTGACATCATAACTCTGCACTGGTTACCATGTTGACAGACCCTTGTCTGTGATCTGCCTAAGGGGGCATGTGACATCATAGCTCTGCTGTGGTCACCCGGGTGACACACCCTTGTCTTTGATCTGCCCCAGGGGCATTGTGACATCATAACTCTGCACGAGGCACCCAGGTGTCAGACCCTTCTCTGTGAACTGCCTAAGGGGGCATTGTGACATCAAAACTCTGCATGGGTCACCCATGTGACAAGACCTTGAATGTGGTCTGCCTAAAGGGGCATTGAGACATCATAACTGTGCACTGGTCACCCAGGTGCCAGACCCTTGGCTTTGATCTGCCTAAGGGGGCATAGTTGCATCATAACTCTTCACTAGTCACCGTGGTGACAGACCCTTGTCTGTGATCTGCCTAAGAGGGCATGGTGACATCGCAACTGTGCACCGGTAACGCAGGTGACGTACCCTTGTCTTTGATCTGCCTAAGGGGCCATTGTGACATCATAACTCTGCCCTGGCAACCCAGGTGAAAGACCCTTGTCTGTGATATGCCTAAGGGGGCATTGTGACATCATAACTCTGCACTGGTCACCCTGGTGACAGACCGTTGTATGTTATCTGCCTAGGGTGGCATTGTGACATCATAACTCTGCACTGGTCAACCAAGTGACAGACCCTTGTCTGTGATCTGCCTAAGGGGGCATTGTGACATCATAACCCTTCACTGGTCACCCAGGTGACAGACCCCTGTCTGTGATCTGCCTAAGGGGCATTCTGACATCATAACACTGCACTGGTCACCCAGGTGAGAGATCCTTGTCTGTGATCTCTCTAAGGGTGAATTGTGACATCATAACTCTGCACTGGTCACCCAGGTGAGAGACCCTTGTCTGTGATCTGCCTATGCGTTCATTGTGACACCATAACTCTACACTGGTCATTGTGGTGAAAGACCCTTGTCTGTGACCTGCCTAAGGGGGCATTGTGACATCATAAACTTGCACTGGTCACCCAGGTGACGGATCCTTTTCTGTGATCTGCCTAAGGGTGCATTGTGACATCAAAATTCTGCACGGGTCTCCCAGGTGTCAGGCCCATGTCTGTGATCTCCCTGAGGGGGAATTCTGACATCATAATTCTGCACTGGTCACCCAGGTTACTGCCCCTTGTCTGTGATCTGCTTAGGGGGCATTGAGACATCATAACTCTGCACTGGTCACCCAGGTGACAGACCCTTGCCTTCGATTTGCCTAAGGGGGCATTGTTGCATCACAACTCTTCGCTAGTCACCATTGTGACAGACCCTTGTCTGTGTTCTGCCTAAGAGGGCATTGTGACATTGTAACTGTGCACTGGTAACCATGGTGACGTACCCTTGTGTTTGATCCACCTAAGGGGGCATTGGGACATCAGAACTCTGCACTGTTCACTCAGGTGAAAGACCCTTGTCTGTGAACTGCCTAAGGGTGCGTTGTGACATCCTAACTCTGCACGGGGCACCCTGGTGACAGACCCTTGTCTCTGATCTTCTTAAGTGGTCATTGTGACATCGTAACTCTGCACTGGTCACCCAGGTGACAGACCCTTGTCTGTGAACCGAGTAAGGGGGCATTGTGACATCATATCTCTGCACTGGTCACCGACGTGACAGACCCTTGTCTCTGAACTGTCTAAGGGGGCATTGTGACATCATAACTCTGCACGGGTCACCCTGGAGACAGACCCTTCTCTGTGATCTGCCTAAGGGGGCATTGTGACATCATAGGTCGCCACTCGTCACCCAGGCGACAGACCATTGTCTGTGATCTGCCTAAGGGGCATTGTGACATTATAAGTCTGCACTGGTCACCCTGGTGACAGACCTTTGTCCGCTATCTGCCTAAGGGTGCATTGTGACATCATAACTCTGCACTGGTTACCCAGGTGACAGACCCTTGTCTGTGATCTGCCTAAGAGGGCATGGTTGCATCATAACACTTCACTAGTCACCGTGGTGACAGGCCCTTGTCTGTGATCTGCCTAAGAGGGCATTGTGACATCATAACTGTGCACTGGTAACCCAGGTGACGTACCCTTCACTGTGATCTGCCTAAGGGGGCATTGTGACATCATAACTCTGCACTGGACATCCAGGTGACATACCCTTTTCTGTGTTCTGCCTAAGGGGGCATTGTGACATCATAACTCTGCACTGGTCACCCAGGTGACAGACCATAGTCTGTGATCTGCCTAAGTCGGCATTGTGATATCATAACCCTGCAATGGACACCCAGGTGAGAGACTGTTGTCTGTAAACTGCCTATAGGGGCATTGTGACATCATAACTCTGCACTGGTCACCCTGGTAAAAGACCCTTGTCTGTGGTCTGCCTAAGGGGGCATTGAGACATCATAACTCTGCCGTGCTCACCCAGGTGACAGGCGCTTGTCTGTGATCTGCCTAAGAGTTCATTGTGACATCATAACTCTGCACTGCTCTCCCAGGTGACAGTCCCTTGTCTCTGTTCTGCCTAAGGGGGCATTCTGACACAATAACCCTGCACTGGTCACTGTGGTTACAGACCATTATCTCTGATCTGCCTAAGGGGGCATTGTGAGATTATAACTCTGCACTGGTCACACAGGTGACAGACCCTGATCTGTGATCTGCCTAACGGGGCATTGAGACATCATAAATCTACAATGGGCAGCCAGGTGACAGGCCCTTGTCTGTGATCTCCCTAAGGGGGCATTGTGACATCATAACACTGCACTAATCACCCAGGTGACAGGCCCTTGTCTGTCATCTGCTTAGGGGGCATTGTGACATCATAACTCTCCACTGGACTCCAAGGTGACAGGCCCTTTTCTGTGATCTGCCTAAGGGGGAATTGTGACATCATTACACTGCACGGGTCACCCAGGTGACAGGCCCTTGTCTGTGATCTGCCTAAGGGGCTATTGTGACATCATAATTCTGCACTGGTCACCCAGGTGACAGACCATTCTCTTAGATCTGCCTTAGTGGGCATTGTGACCTGATAACCCAGCAGTGGTCACCCAGGTGTCAGACCCTTGTCTGTGATCTGCCTAAGGGGGCATTGTGACATCATACTTCTACACTGGTCACCCAGGTGACAGACCCTTGTCTGTGATCTGCCTAAGGGGGCATTGTGGCATCATACTTCTACACTGGTCACCCAGGTGACAGACCCTTGTCTGTGATCTGCCTAAGGGGGCATCGTGACGTCATTATTCTACACGGGTCACACAGGTGACAGTCCCTTGTCTGTGATATGCCTAAGGGTGCATTGTGACATCATAATTCTGCATGGGTCACCGTGCTGACAGACCCCTGTGTTTGATCTGCTTTAGTGGGAATTGTGACATCATAACTCTGCACTGGTTCCCCAGGTGACATACCCTTGTCTGTGGTCTGCCTAAGGGGGCATTGTGACATCATAAGTCTGCACTGGTCACCCAGGTGTCAGACCCTTGTCTGTGATCTGCCGAAGGGGGCATTGTGACACCATAACTCTACACTGGTCATTGTGGTGAAAGACCCTTGTCTGTGATCTGCCTAAGGGGGCATTGTGACATCATAAACTTGCACTGGTCACCCAGGTGACGGATCCTTTTCTGTGATCTGCCTAAGAGGGCATTGTGACATCAAAATTCTGCACGGGTCTCCCAGGTGTCAGGCCCATGTCTGTGATCTCCCTGAGGGGGAATTCTGACATCATAATTCTGCACTGGTCACCCAGGTTACAGCCCCTTGTCTGTGATCTGCTTAGGGGGCATTGAGACATCATAACTCTGCACTGGTCACCCAGGTGACAGACCCTTGCCTTCGATTTGCCTAAGGGGGCATTGTTGCATCACAACTCTTCGCTAGTCACCGTTGTGACAGACCCTTGTCTGTGTTCTGCCTAAGAGGGCATTGTGACATTGTAACTGTGCACTGGTAACCATGGTGACGTACCCTTGTGTTTGATCCACCTAAGGGGGCATTGGGACATCATAACTCTGCACTGCTCACTCAGGTGAAAGACCCTTGTCTGTGAACTGCCTAAGGGTGCGTTGAGACATCCTAACTCTGCACGGGGCACCCTGGTGACAGACCCTTGTCTCTGATCTTCTTAAGTGGTCATTGTGACATCGTACCTCTGCACTGGTCACCCAGGTGACAGACCCTTGTCTGTAAACCGAGTAAGGGGGCATTGTGACATCATATCTCTGCACTGGTCACCGACGTGACAGACCCTTGTCTCTGAACTGCCTAAGGGGGCATTGTGACATCATAACTCTGCACTGGTCACCCAGGTGACAGACCACTGTCTGTGATCTGCCTAAGTGGGCATTGTGATATCATAACCCTGCAATGGACACCCAGGTGAGAGACTGTTGTCTGTAAACTGCCTATAGGGGCATTGTGACATCATAACTCTGCACTAGTCACCCTGGTAAAAGACCCTTGTCTGGTCTGCCTAAGGGGGCATTGAGACATCATAACTCTGCCGTGCTCACCCAGGTGACAGGCGCTTGTCTGTGATCTGCCTAAGAGTTCATTGTGACATCATAAATCTGCACTGTTCTCCCAGGTGACAGTCCCTTCTCTTTGTTCTGCCTAAGGGGGCATTGTGACATCATAATTCTGCACTGGTCACCCAGGTGGAAGACCTTTGTCTGTGGTCTGCGAAAGGGGGAATTGTGACATCATAACCCTGCACGGGTCACCCTGTTGACAGACACTTGTCTTTGATCTGCTTAAGTGGACATTGTGACTTCAAAACTCTGCACTGGTCACCCAGGTGACAGACCCTTGTCTGTGATCGGCCTAAGGGGGCATTGTGACATCGTAACTATCGATTGGTCACCCAGGGTAAAGACCCTTCTCTGTGATCTGCCTAAGGGGGCATTGTGACATCATAACTCTGCACGGGTCACAAAGGTGACAGTCCCTTGTCTGTGATCTGCCTAAGGGGGCATTGTAACATCATAACTCTGCACGGGTCACACAGGTGACAGGCCCCTGTCTGTGATCTGCATAAGGGGGCATTGTGACATCACAACACTGCACGAGTCAACCAGGTGACAGATCCTTTTCTGTGATCTGCCTAAGGAGGCATTGTGACATCATAACACTGCACGGGTCACGCAGGTGACAGGCCCTTGTCTGTGATCTGTCTAAGGGGGTATTGTGATATCATAATCCTGCACTGGTCACCCAGGTGTCAGACCCTTGTCTGTGATCTGCCGAAGGGGGCATTGTGACACCATAACTCTACACTGGTCACTGTGGTGAAAGACCCTTGTCTGTGATCTGCCTAAGGGGGCATGGTGACATCATAAAATTGCACTGGTCACCCAGGTGACGGATCCTTTTCTGTGATCTGCCTAAGGGGGCATTGTGACATCATAATTCTGCACTGGTCACCCAGGTGAAAGACCTTTGTCTGTGATCTGCGAAAGGGGGAATTGTGACATCATAACCCTGCACGAGTCACCCTGTTGACAGACCCTTGTCTTTGATCTGCTTAAGTGGACATTGTGACTTCAAAACTCTGCACTGGTCACCCAGGTGACAGACCCTTGTCTGTGATCGGCCTAAGGGGGCATTGTGACATCGTAACTATCGACTGGTCACCCAGGGGAAAGACCCTTCTCTGTGATCTGCCTAAGGGGGCATTGTGACATCATAACTCCGCACGGGTCACAAAGGTGACAGTCCCTTGTCTGTGATCTGCCTAAGGGGGCATTGTGACATCATAAATCTGCACTTGTCACCCAGGTGTCAGACACTTGTCTGTGATCTGCCTAAAGGGGCATTGTGACATCATATGTCTGCACTGGGTACCCAGGTGACAGGTCCTTGTCTTTGATCGGCCTAAGTGGGCATTGTGACGTCATAAGTCTGCACTCGTCACCCAGGTGACAGACCCTTGTCTGTGACCTGCCTAATGGGGCATTGTGACATCATAACTCTGCACGGGTCACCCAGGTGACAGACCCTTGTCTGTGATCTGCCTAAGGGGTCACTGTGACATCATAACTCCGCACGGGTATCCCAGGTGACAGACACTTGTCTGTGAAATGCCTAAGGGGTCATTGTGGCATCGTAACTCTGCACTGGTCACCCACGTGACAGACCCTTGTCTTTGACGTACCTAAGGGGGCATTGTGACAGCAAAACTCTGCATGGGGCACCCAGGTGACTGATCCTTGTCCCTGATCTGCCTAAGGTGGCATTGTGACATCATAAATCTGCTCCGGTCACCCATGTGAGAGGCCCTTGAATGTTATCTGCCTAACGGGTCATTGTGACTTCATAACTCTCCACTGGTCACTCAGGAGACAAACACTTGTCTGTGATCTGCCTAACAGGGCATTGTGACATCATAAGTCTGCACTTGGCACCCAGGTGACAGGCCCTTGTCTGTGATCTGCCTAAGGGGGCATTGTGACATCATAACTCTCCACTGGTCACCCAGGTGACAGACCCTTGTCTGTGATCTGCTTAAGGGGTTATTGTGACATCTAAAATCTGCACTGGTCACCCAGGTGACAGACCCTTGTCTGTGATTTGCCTATGGGGGCGTTGTTGCAGCTTAACTCTGCACTGGACACCGTGGAGACAGCCCCTTGTCTGTGATCTGCCTAAGGGGGCATTGTGACATCATAACAGTGCACTGGTAACCCAGGTGACGGACCCTTGTCCGTGACCTGCCTAAGGGGGCATTGTGACATCATAACCCTGTACTGATCACCCTGTTGAAAGACCCTTTTCTGTGATCGGCCTAAAGGGGCATTGAGACATCATAACTCGGCACTGGTCACCCAGGTGACAGACTCTTGTATGTGATCTGCCTAATGGGGCATTGTGATATCATAGCACTGCACGGGTCACCCAGGTGACAGACCCTTGTCTGTGATCTGCCTAAGGGGGCATTGTGACATCATTATTCTGCACGGGTCACCCAGGTGACAGACCCCTGTCTATGATCTGCCTAAGGGGGCATTGTGACATCATAACTCTGCACTGGTCCCCCAGGTGACATACCGTTGTCTGTGATCTGCTTAAGGGGGCATTGTGACATCATAATTCTGCACTGGTCACCCAGGTGACAGACCCCTGTCTGTGATCTGCCTAAGGGGGCATTGTGACATCATAAACTTGCACTGGTCACACAGGTGACGGATCCTTGTCTGTGATCTGCCTTAGGGGGCATTGTGACATCATAACCCTGCACTGGTCACCCAGGTGAAAGACCTTTGTCTGTGATCTGCCTAAGGGGGCATTGTGACATCATAAACTTGCACTGGTCACCCAGGTGACGGATCCTTGTCTTTGATCTGCCTAAGTGGGCAATGTGACATCATAACTCTGCACTGGGCCCCCAGGTTACAGGCCCTAGTCTGTGACGTGCATAAGGGAGCATTTTGACATTATAACACAGCACTGGGCACACAGGTGACATGCCCTTGTCTGTGATCTGCCTAAGTGGGCATTGTGACATCATACCTCTCCACTGGTCACCCAGGTGACAGACCCTTGTCTGTGATCTGCCTAAGGGGGCATTGTGACATCATAACACTGCACTGGTCACCCTGGTGACAGACCCTTCTCTGTGAACTTCCTAAGGGGGCATTGTGACTTCATATCTCGGTACTTGACACCCATGTGACTGACCCTTGCCTGTGATCTGCCTAACGGGGCATTGTGACATCATAACTCTGCACGGGTCACCCAGGTGACACACATATGTCTGTGATCTGCCTTAGGGGGCATTGTGACATCATAACTCTGTACGCATCACCCAGGTGACAGACCCTTGACTGTGATCTGCATAAGGGGGCATACTTACATCATAACACTGCACCGGTCACACAGGTGGCAGTCCCTTGTCTGTGATCTGCCTAAGGGGCATTGTGACATCATAAGTCTGCACTGCTCACCCAGGTGACAATCCCCTGTGTTTGTTCTGCCTAAGGGGGCATTGTGACATCATAACTCTGTACTGGTCACCGAGGTGACAGACCCTTGTGTGTGATCTGCCTAAGGGGGCATTGTGACATCACAACTCTGCACTGGTCACCCAGGTGTCAGGCTCTTGCCTGTGATCCACCTAAGTGGGCATTGTGACATCAAAACTCTTCACTGGTCACCCAGGTGACAGGACCTTGTCTGTGATCTGACCAAGGGGGCATTGTGACATCAAAACTCTGCACTGGTCACCCAGGTGACAGGCCCTTGTCTGTGATCTGACCAAGTGGGAATTTTGACATTATAACTCTCCACTGGTCACCCAGGTGACAGGCCATTTTCTGTGATCTACCTTAGGGCGAATTGTGACATCATAACTCTGCACTGGTCACCCAGGTAACAGGCTCTTGTCTGTGATATGCCTAACGGGGCATTGTGACATCATAACTCTGCACTGGTCACCCTGGTGACAGACCCTTGTCTGTGATCTGCCTAAGCGTTCATTGTGACATCATAACTCTGCTCTGGTCACCGTGGTGACAGACCATTGTCTGTGATATCCCCAAGGGGGCCTTGTGACATCATAAAACTGCAATGGTCACCCAGTTGACAGGCCCTTGTCTCTGATCGGCCTGAGGGGGCATTGTGACATCATAAACCTGCACTGGCCACCCAGGTGACAGGCGCTTGTCTGTGATCTGCCTAAGGGACAATGTGACATCATAATTCTGCACTTGTCACCCAGGTGACAGACCCTTGTCTTTGATCTCCCTAAGGAGATATTGTGACATCATAACTCTGCACTGTTTACCGTGGTGACAGACCCATGTCTGTGATCTGCCTAAGGGGACATTGCGACATCATAACTCTGCACTGGTTACCGTAGTGACAGACCCTTGTCTGTGATCTGCCTAAGGGGACATTGTGATATCATAACCCTGCACTGCTCACCCAGGTGACAGACCCATTTCTGTGATCTGCCTAATGGGGTATTGCAACTTCATAACTCTGCACCGGTCACCCTGGTGTCAGATCCTTCTTCGTTATCTGCCTAAGGGTTCATTGTGACATCATAACTCTGCACTGGTTACCCAGGTGACAGACCCTTGTCTTTGATCTGCCTAAGGGGGCATTGTGACCTCATAACTCGGCACTCGTCACCCAGGTGGCAGACCCTTGTCTGTGATCTGCCTAAAGGGGCATTGTGATTCCATAAATCTGCACTGGTCACCCAGGTGAGAAACCCTTGTCTGTAAACTGTCTAAGGGTTCATTGTGACATCATAACTCTGCTCTAGTCACGCAGGTGACTGACCCTTGTCTGTGATCTGCCTAAGGGGGCACTGTGACATCATAACTCTGCACTGGTCACCCAGGTGACAGACCCTTATCTGTGAACTGCCTAAGCGGGCATAGTGACATCATAAATCTGCACTGGTAACCCAGGTGACACACAATTGTCTTTGTTCTGCCTAAGGGGGCATTGTGACATCATAACTCTGCACGAGGCACCCAGGTGGCAGACCCTTGTCTGTGATCTGCCTAAGGGGGAATTGTGACATCATAACTCGCCACTCGTCTTCCAGGTGGCAGACCCTTGTCTGTGATCTGCCTAAGGGGGCGTTGTGACATCATAACTCTGCACTGGTCACCGAGGTGACAGAACCTTGTCTCTGATCTATATAAGAAGACATTGTGACATCATAACTCTGCACTTGTTACCTTGTTGACAGACCCTTGTCTGTGATCTGCCTAAGGGGGCATGTGACATCATAGCTTTGCTGTGGTCACCCAGGTGACACACCCTTGTCTTTGATCTGCCCCAGGGGCATTGTGACATCATAACTCTGCACGAGGCACCCAGGTGTCAGACCCTTCTCTGTGAACTAGCTAAGGGGTCATTGTGACATCAAAACTCTGCATGGGTCACCCAAGTGACAAGACCTTGAATGTGGTCTGCCTAAAGGGGCATTGAGACATCATAACTGTGCACTGGTCACCCAGGTGACAGACACTTGCCTTTGATCTGCCTAAGGGGGCATAGTTGCATCATAACTCTTCACTAGTCACCGTGGTGACATACCCTTGTCTGTGATCTGCCTAAGAGGGCATCGTGACATCACAACTGTGCACCGGTAACCCAGGTGACGTACCCTTGCCTTTGATCTGCCTAAGGGGCCATTGTGACATCATAACTCGTCCCTGGCAACCCAGGTGAAAGACCCTTGTCTGTGATCTGCCTAAGGGGGCATTGTGATATCATAACTCTGCACTGGTCACACAGGTGACAGACCCTTGTCTGTGATCTGCATATGGGGGTATTGTGACATCATAACTATGCACGGGTCACCCAGGTGACAGACCCTTGTCTGTGATCTGCCGAAGGGTGCATTGTGACATCCTAACTCTGCACGGGTCACCCTGGTGACAGACCCTTGTCTTTGAAGTTCTTAAGTGGTCATTGTGACATCATAACTCCGCACTGGTCACCCAGGTAACAGACCCTTGTCTGTGAACTGCCTAATGGGACATTGTGACTTCATATCACTGCACTTGTCACCGAGGTGACATACCCTTGTCTCTGAACTGTCTAAGGGGGCATGGTGGCATCATAACTCTGCACTGGTCACCCAGGTGACAGACCCTTGTCTTTGATCTACCTAAGGGGGCATTGTGACATCTTAACTCCGCACGAGGCACAGAGGTGGCAGACCCTTGTCTGTGATCTGCCTAAGGGGGCATTGTGACATCATAACTCCGCACGGGTCACCCTGTAGTCAGACCCTTGTCTGTGATCTTCCTCAGGGGGCGTTGTGTCATCACTACCCTGCACTGGTCACCCAGGTGACAGGCGCTTGTCTGTGATCTGCCTAATGGGGCTTTGTGACATCATAACTACGGACTGGTCACCCAGCTGACAGGCCCTTGTCTGTGATCTGCCTAAGGGGTCATTGTGACATCACAACTCTCCAATGGTCACCCAGGTGACAGGCCCTTCTCTGTGATCTGCCTAAGGGGGCATTGTGACATCATAACTCTGCACTTGGCACCCAGGTGACAGGCCCTTGTCTGTGATCTGCCTAAGGGGGCATTGTGACATCATAACACTGCACGGGGCACGCAGGTGACTGGCGCTTGTCTGTGATCTGTCTAAGGGGCATTGTGAAATCATAACTCTACACGGGTCACACAGGTGACAGGCTCTTGACTGTGATCTGCCTAAGTGGGCATTGTGACATCAAAATTCTGCACGGGTCTCCCAGGTGTCAGGCCCATGTCTGTGATCTCCCTGAGGGGGAATTTTGACATCATAATTCTGCACTGGTCACCCAGGTTACAGCCCCTTGTCTGTGACCTGCTTAGGGGGCATTGAGACATCATAACTCTGCACTGATCACCCAGGTGACAGACCCTTGCCTTCGATTTGCCTAAGGGGGCATTGTTGCATCACAACTCTTCGCTAGTCACCGTTGTGACAGACCCTTGTCTGTGTTCTGCCTAAGAGGGCATTGTGACATTGTAACTGTGCACTAGTAACCCAGGTGACGTACCCTTCACTGTGATCTGCCTAAGGGGGCATTGGGACATCATAACTCTGCACTGGTCATCCAGGTGACATACCCTTTTCTGTGTTCTGCCTAAGGGGGCATTGTGACATCACAACTCTGCACTGGTCACCCAGGTGACAGACCATTGTCTGTGATCTGCCTAAGTGGGCATTGTGATATCATAACCCTGCAATGGACACCCAGGTGAGAGACCGTTGTCTGTAAACTGCCTAAAGGGGCATTGTGACATCATAACTCTGCACTGGTCACCCGGGTGAAAGACCCCTGTCTGTGGTCTGCCTAAGGGGGCATTGAGTCATCATAACTCTGCCGTGGTCACCCAGGTGACAGGCGCTTGTCTGTGATCTGCCTAAGGGGTCATTGTGACATCATAACTCTGCACTGCTCTCCCAGGTGACAGTCCCTTGTCTGTGTTCGGGCTAAGGGGGCATTCTGACACAGTAACCCTGCACTGGTCACTGTGGTTACAGACCCTTATCTCTGATCTGCCTAAGGGGGCATTGTGAGATTATATCTCTGCACTGGTCACACAGGTGACAGACCCTGATCTGTGATCTGCCTAACGGGGCATTGAGACATCATAAATCTACAATGGGCAGCCAGGTGACAGGCCCTTGTCTGTGATCTCCCTAAGGGGGCATTGTGACATCATAACACTGCACTAATCACCCAGGTGACAGGCCCTTGTCTGTGATCTGCTTAGGGGGCATTGTGACATCATAACTCTCCACTGGACTACAAGGTGACAGGCCCTTGTCTGTGATCTGCCTAAGGGGGCATTGTGACATCATAACTCTGCACTCGTCAACCAGGAGAGAGACCTTTGTCTGTCATCTGCCTAAGGGGGCATTATGACATCATAACTCTGCACTGGTCACCCAGGTGACAGGCCATTTCCTGTGATCTGCCTAAGGGGTCATTGTGACATCATAACACTGCAATGGTCACCCAGGTGACAGGTCCTTGTCTGTGATCTGACTAAAGGGACGTTGTGTCTTAATAACTCTGCACTGGTCACCCACGTGACAGACCCTTGTTTGTAATCTGCCTAAGAGTGCATTTTGACATCGTTTCTATGCACTGGGCACCCAGGTGACAGGCCCTTGTCTGTGATCTCCCTAAGGGGGCATTGTGACATCACAACACTGCACTAATCACCCAGGTGACAGGCCCTTGTCTGTGATCTGCTTAGGGGGCATTGTGACATCATAACTCTCCACTGGACTACAAGGTGACAGGCCCTTGTCTGTGATCTGCCTAAGGGGGCATTGTGACATCATAACTCTGCACTCGTCAACCAGGAGAGAGACCTTTGTGTGTCATCTGCCTAAGGGGGCATTATGACATCATAACTCTGCACTGGTCACCCAGGTGACAGGCCATTTCCTGTGATCTGCCTAAGGGGTCATTGTGACATCATAACACTGCAATGGTCACCCAGGTGACAGGTCCTTGTCTGTGATCTGACTAAAGGGACGTTGTGTCTTAATAACTCTGCACTGGTCACCCACGTGACAGACCCTTGTTTGTAATCTGCCTAAGGGTGCATTTTGACATCGTTTCTATGCACTGGGCACCCAGGTGACAGGCCCTTGTCTGTGATCTGCCTAAGGGGGCATTGTGACATCATAACTCTGCGCTGGTCACCCAGGTCACAGACCCTTGTCTTTCATCTGCATAAGGGGCATTGTGATATCATAACTCTGCAGGGGGCAACCAGGTGACAGAACGTTGTCTGTGATCTGCCTAATGGGGCATTGTGACATCATAACTCTGCTCGTGTCACCCATGTGAGAGGCCCTTGAATGTGATCTGCCTAAGGGGTCATTGTGATATCATAACTCTGCACTGGTCACCGAGGTGACAGACCCTTGTCTGTGATCTGCCTAAGGGGCCATTGTGACTTCATAAGTCTGCACTGGGCACCCAGGTGACAGGCCCTTCTCTGGGATCTGCCTAAGGGAGCATTGTGTCATCATAACTCTGCACTCGTCACCCAGGTGAGAGACCCTGGTCTGTGATCTGCCTAGGGCGGCATTGTGACATCATATCTATGCACTGTGTACCCATGTGAACGACCGTTGTGTCTGCTCTGCCTAAGGGGGCATTTAGACCTCATAACACTCCACTAGTCACCCAGGTGACAGACCCTTCTCTGTGATCCGCCTAAGGGGGCATTGTGACATCACAACTCTGCACTGGGCACTGAGGTGACAGTCCCTAGTCTGTAATGTGCATAAGGTGGCATTGTCACATTATAACTCCGCACTGGGCACCCAGGTGGCATTCCCTTGTCTGTGATCTGCCTAAGGGGGCATTGTGACATCATAGATCTGAACTTGTCACCCAGGTGACTGACCCTTGTCTGTGATCGGCCTACGGGGACATTGTGACATCATAACTCTGCACGGGTCACCTAGGTGAGAGACACTTGTCTGTGATCTGCCTAAGGGGGCATTGTGACATCATACATCTGCACACGTCACCCAGGTGACACACCCTTGTCTGTGATCTGCGTACCGGGGAATTGTGACGTCATAACTCTGCACTGGTCACCCAGGTGACAGGCCATTGTCTGTGATCTGCCTAAGGGGTATTGTGACTTCATAACTCTGCACTAGTCACCCAGGTGACAGGCCCTTGGCTGTGATCTGCCCAAGGTAGAATTGTGACATCATAACTCTGCACTGGGAACCCAGGTGAAAAGCCCTTGTCTGAGATCTGCCTATGGGGGCATTGTGACATCATAACTCTGCACTGGGCACCCTGGTTACAAGCACTTGTCTGTGATCTACCAAAGGGTGCATTGTGACATCATAACTCTGCATTGGGCACCCAGGTGACAGACCCATGTCTGTGATCTTTCTAAGGGGGCATTGGGACATCATAACTCTGCATTGGTCACCAATGTGACCGACCACTGTCTTTGATCTGCCTAAGGGGGCATTGTGACACACACGAGTTCCTGTCACCTGGGTGACCAGTGCAGAGCTATGATGTCACAACGCACCCTTAGGCAGATCACGGACAAGAGTCTGTCACCTGTTTGACCAGTGCACAGTCCTGATGACTAAATGCCCCCTAATGAAGATCACAGACACAGGTCTGTCACCAGGGTGACCAGTGCAGAGTTATGATGTCACAATGCTCCCTTAGGCAGATGACAGACAAGGATCTGTAACCTGGGGGACCAGTGCAAAGTTATGATGTCACAATGCCCCTTAGGCAGAACACAGACAACGGCCTGTCACCAGGGTGACCAGTGCAGAGTTATGATGTCACAATGTCTCCTTAGGCAGATGACGGAAAAGGGTTTGTCCCCTGGCTGACCAGTGCAGTGTTATGATGTCACAACTCCCCCTTAGGCAGATCACAGACAAGGGTCTGTCACCTGGGTGACCAGTGCAGGGTTATGTAGTCACAATGCCCCCTTAGGCAGATCACAGACAAGGGCCTGTCTCCACGGTGACCAGTGCAGACTTATGATGTCACAATGCCCCCTTAGGCAGATCACAGACAAGGGTCTGTCACCTGGGTGACCCGTGCTGAGTTCTGATGTCACAATGCCCCTTTAGGCAGATCAAAGTCTAGGGTCTGTCTCCTGGGTGACCCTTGCAGAGTTATGATGTCACAGTGCCCCTTAGGCAGAACACAGACAACGGCCTCTCACCAGGGTGACCCGTGCAGAATTATGTTGTCACATTGCCCCCTTAGGCAGACCACAGACAAGGGCCTGTCCCCTGGCAGACCTGTGTAGAGCAATGATGTCACAATGCCCCCTTAGGGAGGTCACAGACAAGGGAGTGTCAAATGGGTGACCAGTGCAGTGTTATAATGTCACAATGCCCCCTTAGGCACATCACAGAGAAGGGCCTGTCATTTGAGTGACCAGTGCAGAGTTTTGATGTCACAATGCCCCCTTAGGGAGGTCACAGACAAGGGCCTGTCACCTGGGTGACCATTGCAGAGTTATGATGTCACAACGTCCCCTTAGGCTTCTCACAGACAACGGCTTCTCACCTGGATTACCAGTGCACTGTTATGATGTCACAATGCCACCTTAGGCAGATCACAGACAAGGGTCTGTCACCCGAGTGAGCAGTGCAGAGTTATGATGTCACCATGCCCGCTTAGGGAGATCACAGTCAATGGTCTGTCACCTGTGTGCCCAGTGCAGAGTTATGATGTCACAATGCCCCCTTAAGCATATCAGAGACAACGGCTTGTCACCAGGGTGAGGAGTGTAGATTTGTGACGTCACAATGCCCCTTAGGCAGATCATAGACAAGGGCCTGTCACCAGGGTGACCGATGCAAAGTTATGATGTCACAATGCCCCCTAAGGCAGATCGCAGACAATTGCCTGTCACCTGGGTGAGCAGTGCAGATTTATGTTGTCACAATGCCCACTTAGGCAGATCAAAGACAATGGCCTTTCTCCTCAGTGCCCAGTGCTGAGTTATGATGTCACAATGCCCCCTTAGGCAGATCACAGACAATGGCCTGTCACCTGGGAAACCACGGCAGAGTTATGATGTCACAATGCCCCTTTAGGCAGATCACAGACAAGGGCCTGTCATCTGTGTGCCCAGTGCAGAGTTCTGATTTCACAATGCCCCCTTAGGCAGATCACAGACAAGGGCCTGTCACCTGGGTGCCTAGTGCAGAGTTATTATGTCACAATTTCCCCTTAGGCAGATCACAGACAAAGGACTGTCAGCTGGGTACCCCTTGTAGAGTTATGATGTCACAATGCCCCCTTAGGGCGATCACAGACAAGGGACTGACAGCTGCGTGCCCAGTGGGGAGTTATGATGTCACAATGCCCCCTTAGGCAGATCACAGACAAGGGCCTGTCAACTGGGTGCCCAGTGCAGTGTTATGATGTCACAATGCCCCCTTAGGCAGATCACAGGAAAGGGCCTGTCACCTGGGTTCCCAATGCAGAGTTATGATGTCACAATGCCCCCTTATGCTGATCACAGACAACGGCCTGTCACCTCGGTTACCAGTGCAGTGTTATGATGTCACAATGCCCCATTAGGCAGATAAAATACAAGGGCCAGACACCTGGGTGAACAGTGCAGAGTTATGATGTAACAATGACATCTTAGGCAGATCAAAGACAAGGGCCTGTCACCTGTGTTACCATTGCAGTGTTATGATGTCACAATGTCCCCTTGGGCAGATCACGGACAAGGGTCTGTCACCTGGGTGACAAGTGCAGAGTTATGATGTCACAATGCCCCATAAGGCAGATCACAGACAATGGTCCATCACCTGGGTGACCAGAGCGGAGTTATGATGTCACAATGCCCCCTTAGGCAGATCACAGACAAGGGCCTGTCACCTGGGTGACCAGTGCCGAGTTATGGTGTCACAATGCCCCTTGCGGAGATCACAGAAAAGGGTCTGTCACCTGGGCGTCCAGTGCAGAGTTATGATTTCACAATGCCCCCTTAGGCAAATCACAGAAAAGGGCCTGTTCACCTGGGTGCCCAGTGCAGGGTTATGATGTCACAATGCCCCCTTAGGAATATCACAGACAAGGGACTGTCATCTGGGTGCCGAGTGCGGTGTTATGATGTCACAATGCCCTCTTAGGCAGATCACAGACAAGAGCCTGTCACCTGGGAAACCAGGGCAGAGTTATGATGTCACAATGCCCCCTGAGGCAGATCACAAACAAGGGCCTGTCACCTGGGTGAACAGTGCAGAGTTATGACGTCACAATCCCCCCTTAGGCAGATCACAGACAAAGGCCTATCACCTGGGTGCCCAGTGCAGAGTTTTGATGTCACAATGCCCCCTTAGGCTGATCACACACAACTGCCTCTCACCTGGGTTACCAGTGCAGTGTTACGATGTCACAATGCCCCCTTAGGCAGATCAAAGACAAGGGCCTGTCACCTGGGTGACCATTGCAGAGTTATGATGTCACAACGTCCCCTTAGGCTTCTCACAGACAACGGCTTCTCACCTGGATTACCAGTGCACTGTTATGATGTCACAATGCCACCTTAGGCAGATCACAGACAAGGGTCTGTCACCCGGGTGAGCAGTGCAGAGTTATGATGTCACCATGCCCGCTTAGGGAGATCACAGTCAATGGTCTGTCACCTGTGTGCCCAGTGCAGAGTTATGATGTCACAATGCCCCCTTAAGCATATCAGAGACAACGGCTTGTCACCTGGGTGAGGAGTGTAGATTTGTGACGTCACAATGCCCCTTAGGCAGATCATAGACAAGGGCCTGTCACCAGGGTGACCGATGCAAAGTTATGATGTCACAATGCCCCCTAAGGCAGATCACAGACAATTGCCTGTCACCTGGGTGAACAGTGCAGATTTATGTTGTCACAATGCCCACTTAGGCAGATCAAAGACAATGGCCTTTCTCCTCGGTGCCCAGTGCTGAGATATGATGTCACAATGCCCCCTTAGGCAGATCACAGACAATGGCCTGTCACCTGGGAAACCACGGCAGAGTTATGATGTCACAATGCCCCTTTAGGCAGATCACAGACAAGGGCCTGTCATCTGTGTGCCCAGTGCAGAGTTCTGATTTCACAATGCCCCCTTAGGCAGATCACAGACAAGGGCCTGTCACCTGGGTGCCTAGTGCAGAGTTATTATGTCACAATTTCCCCTTAGGCAGATCACAGACAAAGGACTGTCAGCTGGGTACCCCGTGTAGAGTTATGATGTCACAATGCCCCCTTAGGGCGATCACAGACAAGGGACTGACAGCTGCGTGCCCAGTGGGGAGTTATGATGTCACAATGCCCCCTTAGGCAGATCACAGACAAGGGCCTGTCAACTGGGTGCCCAGTGCAGTGTTATGATGTCACAATGCCCCCTTAGGCAGATCACAGGAAAGGGCCTGTCACCTGGGTTCCCAATGCAGAGTTATGATGTCACAATGCCCCCTTATGCTGATCACAGACAACGGCCTGTCCCCTCGGTTACCAGTGCAGTGTTATGATGTCACAATGCCCCATTAGGCAGATAAAATACAAGGGCCTGACACCTGGGTGAACAGTGCAGAGTTATGATGTAACAATGACATCTTAGGCAGATCAAAGACAAGGGCCTGTCACCTGTGTTACCATTGCAGTGTTATGATGTCACAATGTCCCCTTGGGCAGATCACGGACAAGGGTCTGTCACCTGGGTGACAAGTGCAGAGTTATGATGTCACAATGCCCCATAAGGCAGATCACAGACAATGGTCCGTCACCTGGGTGACCAGAGTGGAGTTATGATGTCACAATGCCCCCTTAGGCAGATCACAGACAAGGGCCTGTCACCTGGGTGACCAGTGCCGAGTTATGATGTCACAATGCCCCTTGCGGAGATCACAGAAAAGGGTCTGTCACCTGGGTGGCCCGTGCAGAGTTATGATGTCACAATGCCCCCTTAGTCAGATCAAAGGCAATAGCCTTTCACCTCGGTGCCCAGTGCAGAGTTATGATGTCACAATGCCCCCTTTTGGCAGATCACAGAAAAGGGACTGTCACCTGGGTGCCCAATGCGGAGTTATGATGTCACAATGCCCCCTTAGGCAGATCACAGACAAAGGACTGTCACCTGGGTGAGCAGTGCAGAGTTATGATGTCACAATGCCCCCTTAGGCACATCACAGACAAGGGCCTGTCATCTGGGTGTCCAGTGCAGAATTATCATTTCACAATGCCCCCTAAGGCAGATCACAGACAAGGGCCTGTTCACCTGGGTGCCCAATGCAGAGTTTTGATGTAACAATGCCCCTTAGGCTGATGATAGACAACGGCCTCTCACCTGGGTTACCAGTGCAGTGTTATGATGTCACAATGCCCCCTTAGGCAGATCAAAGACAAGGGCCTGTCACCTGGGTGAACAGTGCAGAGTTATGATGTCACAATGCCCCCTTAGGCTGATCACAGACAACGACCTCTCACCTGCATTACCAGTGCAGTGTTTTGATGTCACAAAGCCCCCTTAGGCAGATCACAGAGAAGTGCCTGTCACCTGGGTGACCAGTGCAGAGTTATGCTCTCATAATGCCCACTTAGGCAGATCACAGACAAGGGCCTGTCACCTGGGTGACCAGTGCAGAGTTATGATGTCACAATGCCCCTTAGGCAGATCACATACAAGGGTCTATCACGTGGGTGACCAGTGCAGGGTTATGATGTCACAATGCCCCCTTAGCAGATCACAGACAAGGGCCTTTCAACAGGGTGACCAGTGCAGAGTTACGATGTCACAATGTCCGCTTACGCAGATCACAGACAAAGTCCTGTCACGTGGGTGCCTAGTGCGGAGTTATGATGTCACAATGCCCCCTTAGGCAGATCACAGACAAGGGCCTGTCACCTGGGTGAGCAGTGCAGAGTTATGATTTCACAATGCCCCATTAGGCAGATCACAGACAAGGGTCTGTCACCTGGGTGACCAGAGCGGTGTTATGTTGTCACAATGCCCCCTTAGGCAGATCAGAGACAAGGGCCTGTCACCTGGGTGACCAGAGCGGAGTTATGATATCACAATGCCCAATTAGGCTGATCACAGACAAGGGTCTGTCACCTGGGTGACCAGTGCAGAGTTACGATGTCACAATGTCCGCTTACGCAGATCACAGACAAAGACCTGTCACCTGGGTGCCTAGTGTGGAGTTATGATGTCACAATGCCCCCTTAGGATGATCAGAGACAATGGTCTCTCACCTAGGTGACCGTTGCAGTGTTGTAATGTCACAATGCCCCTTAGGCAAATCACAGACAAGCGCCTGTCACCAAGGTGACCAATGCAGGGTTATGGTGACACAATGCCCCCTTAGGCAGATCAAAGACAAGGGCCTGTCACCTGGGTGCCCAATGCTGAGTTATGATATCACAATGCCCCTTTAGGCAGATCACAGACAAGGGACTGTTACATAGGTGCCCAGTGCGGAGTTATGATGTCACAATGCCCCCTTAGGGAGATCACAGACAAGAGCCTGTCACCTGGGAGACCAGGGCAGAGTTATGATGTCACAATGCCCCCTTAGTAAGATCACAGACAAGGGAATGTCAGCTGGGTGCCCAGTGCGGAGTTATGATGTCACAATGCACCCTTAGGGAGATCACAGACAAGGGCCTGTCACCTGGGTGAGCAGTGCAAAGTTATGATGTCACAATGCCCCATTAGGCAGATCACAGACAAGGGCCTGTCACCTGGGCGTCCAGTGCAGAGTTATGATTTCACAATGCCCCCTTAGGCAAATCACAGAAAAGGGCCTGTTCACCTGGGTGCCCAGTGCAGGGTTATGATGTCACAATGCCCCCTTAGGAATATCACAGACAAGGGACTGTCATCTGGGTGCCGAGTGCGGTGTTATGATGTCACAATGCCCTCTTAGGCAGATCACAGACAAGAGCCTGTCACCTGGGAAACCAGGGCAGAGTTATGATGTCACAATGCCCCCTGAGGCAGATCACAAACAAGGGCCTGTCACCTGGGTGAACAGTGCAGAGTTATGACGTCACAATCCCCCCTTAGGCAGATCACAGACAAAGGCCTATCACCTGGGTGCCCAGTGCAGAGTTTTGATGTCACAATGCCCCCTTAGGCTGATCACACACAACTGCCTCTCACCTGGGTTACCAGTGCAGTGTTACGATGTCACAATGCCCCCTTAGGCAGATCAAAGACAAGGGCCTGTCACCTGGGTGAACAGTGCAGAGTTATGACGTCACAATACCACCATAGCAGATCACAGAAAAGGGCCTGTCACCTGGGTCACCATTGCGGAGTTATGATGTCACAACGCACCCTTAGGAATATCACAGACAAGGGACTGTCACCTGGGTGGCCCGTGCAGAGTTATGATGTCACAATGCCCCCTTAGGCTAATCACTGAAAAGAGTCTGCCAGCTGGATGACCCGTTCAGGATTATGATGTCACAATGCCCCCTTAACCTGATCACACACAAGGGTCTGTCACCTGGGTGACCCTTGCAGAGTTGTGATGTCACAATGCCCCTTAGGCATATCACAGACAAGGGCCTGTCACCAAGGTGCCAAATGCTGAGTTATGATGTCACAATGCCCCCTTAGGCAAATCGCAGACAATCGAATGTCACCTGGGTGAACAGTGCAGAGTAAGGATGTCACAATGCCCCCTTAGGCAGATCAAAGACAAGGGCCTGTCACCTGGGTGCCCAATGCTGAGTTATGATGTCACAATGACACCTTAGGGAGATCACAGACAAGGGACTGTCACCTGGTTGCCCAGTTCAGAGTTATGATGCCACAATGCCCCCTTAGGGAGATCACAGACAAGGGCCTGTCTCCTGGGAGACCAGGGAAGAGTTATGATGTGACAATTCCCCCTTAGGCAGATCACAGACAAGGGCCTGTCACCTGGGCGAGCAGTGGAGAGTTATGACATCACAATGCCCCCTTAGGCAGATCACAGAAAAGGGCCTGTCACCTGGGTGACCAGTGCAGAGATATGATGAAACAATGCCCCCTTAGGCAAATCACTGACAAGGGTCTGTCACCTGGGTGACCAGTGCAGGGTTATGGTGTCACAATCCCCGCTTAGGAAGATCACAGACAAGGGCCTGTCAACTGGGTGACCAGTGCAGAGGTATTATGTCACAATGCACCCTTAGGGAGATCACAGACTATGGCCTGTCACCTGGGTGACAAGTGCAGTGTTATGATGTCACAATGCCCCCTTAGGCAGATCACAGACAAGGGTATGTCACTTGGGTGCCCAGTGCAGAGTTATAATGTCACAATGCCCCCCTATGCACATCACAGTCTAGGGACTGTCAACTCGGGGACCAGTGCAGAATTGTGATGTCACAATGCCCCCTCAGGCAGATCAAACACAGGGGTCTGTCACCTGGGTGACCAGTGCAGATTTATGATGTCACAATGACCCCTTAGGCAGATCACAGACAAGGGACTGTCACCTGGGCGACCAGTGCAGAGTTATGATGTCATAACGCCCCCTTAGGCAGATCACAGACAAGGGCCTGGCACCTGGGTTACCAGTGCAGAATTCTGATGTCACAATAGCCCCTTAGGCAGTTCACAGACAAAGGCCTGTCACCTGGGCGACCAGTGCAGAGTTATGATGTCACAATGCCCACTTAGGCAGATCACAGAGAAGGGCCTGTCACCTGGGTGGACATTGCTGAGTTAGGATGTCACAATGCCCCCTTAGGCAGATCACAGACAAGGGACAGTCACCTGGGAGACCAGGGCAGATTTATGATGTTGCAATGCCCCCTTAGGCAGATCACAGACAAGGGCCTCTCAGCTGGGTTACCAGTGCAGTGTTATTATGTTACAATGCCACCTTAGGCAGATCACAGACACGGTTCTGTCACCTGGGTGACTAGTGCAGACTCTTGATGTCACAATGCCCCCTTAGCTAGATCAAAGACAATGGCCTTTCACCTCGGCGCCCTGTGAAGAGTTATGATGTCACAATGCCCCCTTAGGCAGATAACAGAAAAGAGCCTGTCACCTGGGTGCCCAATGCGGAGTTATGAAGTCACAATGTGCCCTTCAGCAGATCAACGTCAAGGGCCTGTCACCTGGGTGCCCAATGCTGAGTTATGATGTCAGAATGCCCCCTTAGGAATATCACAGACAAGGGACTGTCACCTGGGTGCCCAGTGTGGTGTTATGATGTCACAATGCCCTCTTAGGCAGATCACAGAGAAGGGCCTGTCACCTGGGTGCCCAGTGCAGAGTTATGATGTCACAATGCCCCCTTAGGCTGATCATAGACAACGGCCTCTCACCTGGGTTACCAGTGCAGTGTTATGATGTCACAATGCACCCTTAGGCAGATCAAAGACAAGGGCCTGTCACCTGGGTGAACAGTGCAGATTTATGATGTCACAATACCACCTTAGGCAGATCACAGACAAGGGCCGGTCACCTGGGTGCCCAGTGCAGACTTATGTTGTCACAATGACCCCTTAGGCAGATCACAGACAAGGGACTGTCACCTGGGTGCCCAGTGCAGATTTATGATGCCACAATGCACCCTTAGGGAGATCACAGACAAGGGCCTGTCTCCTGGGAGACCAGGAAAGAGTCATGATGTGACAATGCCCCCTTAGGCAGATCACAGACAGGGGTCTGTCACCTGGGCGAGCAGTGCAGAGTTATGACAACACAATGCCCCTTAGGCATATCACAGACAAGGGCCTGTCACCTGGGTGACCAGTGCAGAGATATGATGCCACAATGCCCCCTTAGGCAGATCACTGACAAGGGTCTGTCACCTGGGTGCCCAGTGCAGAGTTATGATGCCACAATGCGCCCTTAGGGAGATCACAGACAAGGGCCTGTCTCCTGGGAGACCAGGGAAGAGTCATGATGTGACAATGCCCCCTTAGGCAGATCACAGACAGGGGTCTGTCACCTGGGCGAGCAGTGCAGAGTTATGACAACACAATGCCCCCTTAGGCATATCACAGACAAGGGCCTGTCACCTGGGTGACCAGTGCAGAGATATGATGCCACAATGCCCCCTTAGGCAGATCACTGACAAGGGTCTGTCACCTGGGTGACCAGTGCAGGGTTATGATGTCACAATCCCCCCTTAGGAAGATCACAGACAAGGGCCTGTCAACTGGGTGACCAGTGCAGAGTTATGATGTCACAATGCCCCCTTAGGGAGATCACAGACAATGGCCTCTCACCTGGGTGACAAGTGCGGTGTTATGATGTCACAATGCCCCCTTAAGCAGATCACAGACAAGGGCATGTCACCTGTGTGCCCAGTGCAGAGGTATAATGTCACAATGACCCCTTATGCACATCAGAGACTAGGGAATGTCACCTCGGTGACCAGGGCAGAATTATGATGTCACAATGCCCCCTCAGGCAGATCAAACACAGGGGTCTGTCACCTGGGTGACCAGTGCAGACTTATGATGTCACAATGCCCCTTACGCAGACCACAGACAAGAGTCTGTCACCTGGGTGACCCGTGCAGGGTTATGATATCACTATGACCCCTTATGCAGATCACAGTCAAGGGTCTGTCAACCGGGTGATGCGTGCAGGGTTATGATGTCACATTCCCCCTTAGGCCTAACACAGACGAGTGTCTGTCACCTGGGTGATCCGTGCAGAGTTATGGTTTCACAATGCCCCCTTAGGCAGATCACAGACAAGGTTCCGTCACCTGGGTGACAAATGCAGAGTTATGATGTCACAATGCCCCATTAGGCAGATCACAGACAATGATCTGTCACCTGGATGACCAGGGCAGAGATATGATGTCATAATGCCCCTTAGGCAGATCACAGACAAGGGTCTGTCACCTGGGTGACCAGTGCAGTGTTATGATGTCACAATGCCCCCTTAGGCTGATCACATACAAGGGTCTTTCACATGGGTTACCAGTGCAGATTTATGATCAGAATGCCCCTTTAGCCCGATCACAGACAAGGGTCTGGCACCTGTTTGACCTGTGCACAGTCTTGATGACAAAATGCCCCCTGAGGGAGATCACAGACACAGGTCTGTCACCACGGTGACCAGTGCAGAGTTCTGATGTCACAATGCCGCGTTAGGGAGATCACAGATATGGGCCTATCACCAGGATCCCCATTACAGTATTATGATGTCACAATTCCACATTAGGCAGATCACAGACAAAGTTCTGTCACCTGGGTTACCAGTGCAGAGTTATGACGTCACAATGCCCCTTTAGCCAGATCACAGAAAAGGGCCTGTCACCTGGGTGCCCATTGCAGAGTTATGATGTCACAATGCACCTTTAGGCAGATCAAAGTAAACGGTCTGTCACCTTGGTGACCAGCGAAGAGTTATGATGTCACAATGCACTCTTATGCAGATCAAAGACAAGGGACTATCACCAGGGTGACCCGTGCAGATTTATGATGTCACATTGCACCCTTAGGCAGATCACAGACAAGGGTCTGTCTCCTGGGTGACCAGTGGTGTATTATGTTGGGGAACAGTGCATGCTTATGATGTCACAATGCCCCATTAGGCAGATCACAGAGAGGGGTCTGTCACCTGGGTGACCAATGCAGAGTTATGATGTCACAATGACCCCTTAGGCAGATAACGAACAAGGGTCTGTCGTAAGGGTGACGAGTGCAGTGTTGTGATGTCAAAATGCCCCCTTAGGCAGATCACAGACAAGGTTCTGTCGCCTGGGTGACCAGTGCAGAGTCCTGATATCACAATGCCCCCTTAGGCAGATCACAGAAAAGGGAATGTGACCTGGTTGCCCATTGCAGAGTTATGATGTCACAATGACACCTTAGGCACATCACAGACAAGCGCCTGTCACCTGGTTGACCAGTGCAGCGTTATGATGTCACAATGACCATTTGGCAGATCACAGACAAGGTTCTGTCACCTGGGGGACCGGTGCAGATTTATGATGTCCCAATGACTCTTTAGGCAGATTAAAGACAAGGGTCTGTCACCTGGGTGACCATTGCAGAGTTATGATGTCACAATGCCCCCTTAGGCAGATCACAGTCAAGAGTCTGCACCTGGGTGACCAGTGCGGAGTTATGATATCACAATGCCCCCTAAGGCAGATCACAGACAAGGGTCTGTCACCTGGGTGACCAGTGCGGAGTTATGATGTCACAATGCCCCCTTAGGCAGATCACAGACAAGGGTCTGTCTCCTGGGTGACCAGTGGTGTATTATGTTGTCACAATGACCCCTTAGGCAGATCACAGACAAGGGCCTGTCACCTGGGTGACCCGTGCAGTGTTATGATGTCACAATGCCCCCTTAGGCAGATCACAGTTAATGGACTGTCACCTGGGTGACCAGTGCAGAGTTATGATGTCACAATGCCCCCTTAGGCAGATCAAAGAAAAGGGTCTGTCACCTGGGTGACCAGTGCAGTGTTATCATTTCACAGTGCCCACTTAGGCAGATAAAATCCAGGGTCTGTCACCTCAGTGACCAGTGCAGAGTTATGACGTCACAATGACCCCTTAGGCTGATCAACGACCACGGTCTGTCACCTGGGTGACCAGTGCAGAGTTCTCATGTCACAATGCTGCCTTAGGCAGATGAAAGAAAAGGGTGTGTCACCTGGGTGACTAGTGCAGTATTATGATGTCACAGTGACCCCTTAGGGAGATCAAAGACAAGGGTCTATCACCTGGATGACCAGGGCAGAGTTATGATGTCACTATGCCAACTTAGGCAGTTCACAGACAAGTGTCTGTCACCTGGGTGAGCAGTGCAGAATTATGATGTCACAATGCCCCCTTAGGCAGATAACAGATAAGGGTCTGTCACCTGGGTGACCATTGCAGAGTTATGATGTCACAATGACCCGTTAGGCAGATCAAAGACCAGGGTCTGTATCCTGGGTGACCAGTGAAGAGTTATGATGTCACAATACACCTTAGGCAGACCACAGACGAGGGTCTGTCACCTGGGTGACCAGTGTAGAGTTATGATGTCACAATGACCCCTTAGGCAGATTACAGACAAGGTTCTGTCACCTGGGTGACCAGTGCAGTGTTATGATGTCACAATGTCCCCTTAGGGAGATCACAGACAAGGGTCTGTCACCAGGGTGACTAGTGCAGAGTTAGGATGTCACAATGCTACCTTGGGCAGATGAAGGAAAAGGGTCTGTCACCTGGGTGACCAGTGCAGTGTTATGATGTCACAATGACCCCTTAGGCAGATCAATGACAAGGGTCTGTCACCTGGATGACCAGGACAGAGTTATGATGTCCCAATTCTGCCTTAGGAAGATCACAGACAAGGGTCTATCACCTGGCTGAGCAGTGCAGTGTTATGATGTCACAATGCCCCCTTAGGCTGATCACATACAACGGTCTTTCACATGGGTGACAAGTGCAGATTTATGATCAGAATACCCCTTAGGACGATCACAGACAAGGGCCTGACACCAAGGTGCCCAAGGCTGAGTTATGATGTCACAATGCACCCTTACGCAGATCACAGGCAAGGGTCTGACACTTTTGTGATGGGTGTAGAATTATGATATCACAATGCACCCTGAGGCAGATAACAGACAAGGGTCTGTCACCAGGGTGACCAGTGCCGAGTTATGATGTCACAATGCCCCTTAGGCAGATCACAGACAATGGTCTGTCACCTGGGTGATGAGTGCAGAGTTATGATGTCACAATGCCCCTTAAGCAGATGACAGACAAGGGTCTGTCACCTGGGAGACAAGTGCAGAATTACGATGTCACAATGCCCCCTTAAGCAGTTCACAGACAAGGGTCTGTCACCTGGTTGACCAGTGCAGATTTATGATGTCACAACGCCCCCTTAGGCAGATCACAGACAATGGTTTCTCACCTTGGTGACCAATGCAGAATTATGATGTCACAATGCTTCAGTAGGCAGATCACAGACAAGGGTCTGTCAACTGTGTGACAAGTGCAGAGTTATGATGTCACAAGGCCACCTTAGGGAGATCACAGACAAGGGCATGTCACCTGGGTACCCCGTGCAGAGTTATGATGTAACAATGCCCCCTTAGGCAGATAAAAGACAAGGGTCGGTCACCTGGGTTACCAGTGCACTGTTATGATGTCACAATGCCCCCTTAGGCAGATCACAGACAAGGGTCTGTCATCATGGTGACCAGTGCAGAGTTAAGATGCAACAACGCCCCCATAGGCAGATCACAGACAAGGGTCTGTCACCTGGGTGACCAATGCAGAGTTATGATGTCACAATGCCACTTAGGCAGATAACAGACAAGGTTCCATCACCTAGGTGACCAGGGCAGAGTTATGATGTCACAATGCCCACTTAGGCAGTTCACAGACAATGGTCTGTCACCTGGGTGACCAGTGCAGAGTTATGATGTCACAATGCCTCCTTAGGCATATCACAGACAATGGTCTGTCACCTTGGTGACCACTGCAGAGTTGTGATGTCACATTGCCCCTTAGGCAGATCACAGACAATGGTTTCTCACCATGGTGACCAATGCAGAGGTATGATGTCACAATGCCGCATTAGGCAGATCACAGACAGGGGTCTGTCAACTGCGTGACCAGTGCAGACTTATGATGTCACAATGCCCCCTTAGGCAGATCAAAGACAAGGGTCTGTTATCTGGGGGTCCCGTGCAGAGTTATGATGTCACAATACCCTCTTAGGCAGATAACAGACAAGGGTCTGCCACCAGAGTGACCAGTGCAGAGTTATGATGTCACAATGCCCACTTGGGCAGGTCAAGACAAGGGCCTGTCACCTGGGTTCCCAGTGCAGACTTATGATGTCACAATGCCCAATTAGGCAAATCACAGACAAGGATCTGTCTCCTGGGTGACCAGTGTAGAGATAAGATGTCACAATGACCCCTTAGGCAGATCACATTCAAGGGGCAGTCACATGGGTGACCCAAGCAGAGTTATGATGTGACAATGCACCTTTAGGCCGATCACTGACAAGGGTCTGTGACCTGGGTGCCCTGTGCCGAGTTACGATGTCACAATGCACCCTTAGGCAGATCAAGGACCAGAGTCTGTCACGTGGTTGAACAGTGCAGAGTTATGACGTCAAAATGCCCCCTTCGGCATTTCACAGACAAGGCTATGTCACCTGGGTGACCAGTGCAGAGTTATGATGTCACAATGCCTCCTTAGGCTGATCACACACAATGGTCAGTCACCTTGGTGACCAGTGCAAAGTTATGATGTTGCAATGCACCCTTGGGCAGGTCACAGACAAGCATCTGTCACCTGGGTGTCCAGTGTAGAGTTATGATGTCACAATGCCCCATTAAGCAGATCACAGACAAGGGTCTGCCACCTGGGTGACCATTACAGAGTTATGATGTCACAATGCCCCCTTAGTAAGATCACAGAGAACGGTCTGTCACCTGGGTGACCAGTGCAGAATTATGATGTCACAATGCCCCCTTAGCTAGATCACAGACAAGGGTCTGTCACGTGGGTGACCAGTGCAGGTTTATGATGTCACAATGCACCCTTTGGCAGATAACGGAGAAGGATCTGTCACCAGGGTGACCAGTGAAGAGTTATGATATCACAATGCTCCTTTAGGCAGTTCACAGTCAAGGGTCTGTCACCTGGGTGACCAGTGCAGAGTTATGATGTCACAATGCCCCCTTAGGCAGATAACGAACAAGGGTCTGTCGTAAGGGTGATGAGTGCAGTGTTGTGATGTCAAAATGCCCCCTTAGGCAGATCACAGACATGGTTCTGTCGCCTGGGTGACCAGTGCAGAGTCCTGATGTCACAATGCCCCCTTAGGCAGATCACAGAAAAGGGAATGTGACCTGGTTGCCCATTGCAGAGTTATGATATCACAATGCCACCTTAGACACATCTCAGACAAGAGTCTGTCACCTGGGTGACCAGTGCAGCGTTATGATGTCACAATGACCCTTAGGCAGATCACAGACAAGGGTCTGTCACCTGGGGAACCAGTGCAGAGTTATGATGTCACAATGACTCCTTAGGCAGATCAAAGACAAGGGTCTGTCACCTGGGTGACCATTGCAGAGTTATGATGTCACAATGCCCCATTAGGCAGATCAGAGACAAGGGTCTGTCACCTTGGTGACCAGCGCAGAGTTATGATGTGACAATGCCCACTTATGGAGATCAAAGACAATGGTCTATCACCATGGTGACCCGTGCAGAGTTATGATGTCACAATGCAACCTTTGGCAGATCACAGACAAGGGTCTGTCACCTAGGTGACCCGTGCAGAATTATGATATCACAATGCCCCCGTAGGCGGATCACAGACAACGGTCAGTCACCTGGGTGACAAGTGCAGTGTTATGATGTCACAATGCCCCCTTAGGCAGATAACAGACAAGGGCATGTCACCTGGGTGCCCAGTGAAGAGTTATAATGTCACAATGTCCCCTTATGCACATCACAGTCTAGGGAATGTCACCTCGGTGACCAGTGCAGAATTATGATGTCAAAATGCCCCCTCAGGCAGATCAAACACAGGGGTCTGTCACCTGGGTCACCAGTGCAGACTTATGATGTCACAATGCCCCTTAGGCAGATCACAGACAAGAGTCTGTCACCTGGGTGACCCGTGCAGGGTTATGATGTCAGTATGCCCCCTTATGCAGATCACGGTCAAGCGTCTGCTACCTGGGTGATGTGTGCAGTGTTATGATGTCACATTGCCCCCTTAGGCAGATCACAGACAAGTGTCTGTCACCTGCGTGACCCGTGCAGAGTTATGAATTCACAATGTCCTCTTAGGCGGATCACAGACAAGGGTCCGTCACCATGGTGACAAATTCAGAGTTATAATGTCACAATGCCCCCTTAGGCAGATCACAGACAAGGGTCTGTCACCTGGGTGACCCATGCAGAATTATGATGTCACAATGCCCCTTAGGCAGCTCACAGACAAGGGTCTGACACCAGGGTGACCAGTGCAGTGTTATGATGTCACAATGCCCCCTTAGGCTGATCACACACAACGGTCTTTCACATGGGTGACGAGTGCAGATTTATGAACAGAATGCCCCCTTAGGACGATCACAGACAAGGGCCTGTCACCAAGGTGCCCAAGGCTGAGTTATGATGTCACAATGACCCCTTAGGCAGATCACAGTCAAGGGTCTGTCACCTGTGTGACCAGTGGAGAGTTATGATGTCACAATGCCCCCTTAAGCAGATCACAGACAAGGGTGTGTCACCTGGGTGACCAGTGCAGATTTATGTTGTTACAACGCCCCTTTAGGCAGATCACAGACAATGGTTTCTCACCTTGGTGACCAATGCAGTGTTATGAGGTCACAATGCCGCTTTAGACAGATCACAGACAAGGGTCTGTCAACTGCGTGACCAGTGCAGAGTTATGATGTCACAATGCCCCCTTAGGCAGATCACAGACAAGGGTCTGAAACCTGGGAGACAAGTGCAGAGTTACGATGTCACAATGCCCCCTTAAGCAGTTCACAGACAAGGGTCTGTCACCTGGTTGACCAGTGCAGATTTATGATGTCACAACGCCCCCTTAGGCAGATCACAGACAATGGTTTCTCACCTTGGTGACCAATGCAGAATTATGATGTCACAATGCTTCATTAGGCAGATCACAGACAAGGGTCTGTCACCTGGGTGACCAGTGCAGAGTTATGATGTCACAATGCCTCCTTAGGCATGTCACAGACAATGGTCTGTCACCTTGGTGACCACTGCAGAGTTATCATGTCACATTGCCCCTTAGGCAGATCACTGACAATGGTTTCTCACCATGGTGACCAATGCAGAGTTATGATGTCACAATGCCGCATTAGGCAGATCAGAGACAGGGGTCTGTCAACTGCGTGACCAGTGCAGACTTATGATGTCACAATGCCCCCTTAGGCAGATCAAAGACAAGGGTCTGTCACCTGGGTGTCCCGTGCAGAGTTATGACGTCACAATACCCTCTTAGGCAGATAACAGACAAGGGTCTGCCACCAGGGTGACCAGTGCAGAGTTATGATGTCACAATGCCCACTAGGGCAGGTCAAGACAAGGGCCTGTCACCTGTGTTCCCAGTGCAGACTTATGATGTCACAATGCCCAATTAGGCAAATCACAGACAAGGATCTGTCTCCTGGGTGACCAGTGTAGAGATAAGATGTCACAGTGACCCCTTAGGCAGATCACATTCAAGGGCCTGTCACATGGGTGACCCGAGCAGAGTTATGATGTGAGAATGCATCGTTAGGCCGATCACAGACAAGGGTCTGTGACCTGGGTGCCCCGTGCCGAGATACGATGTCACAATGCACCCTTAGGCAGATCAAGGACCAGGGTCTGTCACGTGGTTGAACAGTGCAGAGTTATGACGTCAAAATGCCCCCTTCGGCATTTCACAGACAAGCATCAGTCACCTGGGTGTCCAGTGTAGAGTTATGATGTCCAATGCCCCATTAAGCAGATCACAGACAAGGGTCTGCCACCTGGGTGACCATTACAGAGTTATGATGTCACAATGCCCCCTTAGTAAGATCACAGAGAACAGTCTGTCACCTGGGTGACCAGTGCTGAATTATGATGTCACAATGCCCCCTTAGCTAGATCACAGACAAGGGTCTGTCACGTGGGTGACCAGTGCAGGTTTATGATGTCACAATGCACCCTTTGGCAGATAACGGAGAAGGATCTGTCACCAGGGTGACCAGTGAAGAGTTATGATATCACAATGCTCCTTTAGGCAGTTCACAGTCAAGGGTCTGTCACCTGGGTGACCAGTGCAGAGTTCTGATGTCACAATGCCTCTTTAGGCAGATCACAGACAATGGTCTGTCACCTTAGAGACCACTGGAGAGTTATGATGTCAAAATGCCCCCTTAAGCAGATCAAAGACAAGGGTCTGTCACCTGAGAGACAAGTGCAGAGTTATGATGTCCCTATGCCCCTTAAGCGGTTCACAGACAAGGTCTGTCACCTGTGTGACCAGTGCAGACTTCTGATGTCACAACGCCCCCTTAGGGAGATCACAGACAATGGTTTCTCACGTTGGTGACCAATGCAGAGTTATGATGTCACAATGCCCCCTTAGGCAGATCAAAGACAAGGGTCTGTCACCTGGGTGTCCCGTGCGGAGTTATGACGTCACAATACCCTCTTAGGCAGATAACAGACAAGGGTCTGCCACCAGGGTGACCAGTGCAGAGTTATGATGTCACAATGCCCACTTGGGCAGGTCAAGACAAGGGCCTGTCACCTGGGTTCCCAGTGCAGACTTATGATGTCACAATGCCCAATTAGGCAAATCACAGACAAGGATCTGTCTCCTGGGTGACCAGTGTAGAGATAAGATGTCACAATGACCCCTTAGGCAGATCACATTCAAGGGCCTGTCACATGGGTGACCCGAGCAGAGTTATGATGTGAGAATGCATCGTTAGGCCGATCACAGACAAGGGTCTGTGACCTGGGTGCCCCGTGCCGAGATACGATGTCACAATGCACCCTTAGGCAGATCAAGGACCAGGGTCTGTCACGTGGTTGAACAGTGCAGAGTTATGACGTCAAAATGCCCCCTTCGGCATTTCACAGACAAGCATCTGTCACCTGGGTGTCCAGTGTAGAGTTATGATGTCCAATGCCCCATTAAGCAGATCACAGACAAGGGTCTGCCACCTGGGTGACCATTACAGAGTTATGATGTCACAATGCCCCCTTAGTAAGATCACAGAGAACGGTCTGTCACCTGGGTGACCAGTGCTGAATTATGATGTCACAATGCCCCCTTAGCTAGATCACAGACAAGGGTCTGTCACGTGGGTGACCAGTGCAGGTTTATGATGTCACAATGCACCCTTTGGCAGATAACGGAGAAGGATCTGTCACCAGGGTGACCAGTGAAGAGTTATGATATCACAATGCTCCTTTAGGCAGTTCACAGTCAAGGGTCTGTCACCTGGGTGACCAGTGCAGAGTTCTGATGTCACAATGCCTCTTTAGGCAGATCACAGACAATGGTCTGTCACCTTAGAGACCACTGGAGAGTTATGATGTCAAAATGCCCCCTTAAGCAGATCAAAGACAAGGGTCTGTCACCTGAGAGACAAGTGCAGAGTTATGATGTCCCTATGCCCCTTAAGCGGTTCACAGACAAGGTCTGTCACCTGCGTGACCAGTGCAGACTTATGATGTCACAACACCCCCTTAGGGAGATCACAGACAATGGTTTCTCACGTTGGTGACCAATGCAGAGTTATGATGTCAAAATGCCTTCTTAGGCAGATCACAGCCAATGGTCTGTCACCTGGGTGACCAGTGCAGAGTTACGATGTCACAATGCCCCCTTAGGCAGATCACAGACAAGGGACTGTCACCTTGTTGACGAGTGTAGGGTTATGATGTCACAATGACCCCTTAGGCAGATAACGGAAAAGGATATGTCACCAGGGTGACCAGTGAAAAGTTATGATGTCACAATGCCCCGTTAGGCAGTTCACAGTCAAGGTTCTGTCACCTGGGTGACCAGTGGAGAGTTATGATGTCACAATGCCCCCTTAAGCAGATCACAGACAAGGGTCTATCACCTGGGGGACAAGTGCAGAGTTATGAAGTCACAATGCACCCTTAGGCAGTTCACAGACAAGGGTCTGTAACCGGGTGTCCAGTGCAGATTTATGATGTCACAAACCCCCTTTAGGCAGATCACAGACAATGGTCTCTCACCTTGGTAACCAATGCAGAGTTATGATGTCACAATTCCCCCTTAGGCAGATCACAGACAAGGTTCTGTTACCTGCGTGACCAGTGCAGAGTTATGATGTCACAATGCCCCTTAGGCAGATCACAGACAATGGTCTGTCACCTTGGTGACCAGTGCAGAGTTATGATGTCACATTGCCCCCTTAGGCAGATCACAGACAATGTTTTCTCACCGTGGTGACCAATGCAGTGTTATGGTGTCACAATGCCCCCTTAGGCAGATCAAAGACAGGTTTGTGTCACCTGGGTGTCCCGTGCAGAGTTATGATGTCACAATGCCCTCTTAGGCAGATAACAGACAAGGGTCTGCCACCAGGGTGACTAGTGCAGAGTTCTGATGTCACAATGCCCACTTTGGCAGGTCAAAGTCAAGGGCCTGTCACCTGTGTTCCCAGTGCTGTCTTATGATGTCGCAATGCCCAATTAGGCAAATCACAGACAAGGATCTGTCTCCTGGGTGACCAGTGTAGAGATAAGATGTCACAATGACCCCTTAGGCAGATCACATTCAAGGGCCTGTCACATGGGTGACCCGAGCAGAGTTATGATGTGACAATGCACCTTTAGGCCGATCACAGACAAGGGTCTGTGACCTGGGTGCCCCGTGCTGAGTTACGATGTCACAATGCACCCTTAGGCAGATCAAAGACCAGGGTCTGTCACGTGGTTGAACAGTGCAGAGTTATGACGTCAAAATGCCCCCTTCCGCATTTCACAGACAAGGCTATGTCACCTGGGTGACCAGTGCAGAGTTATGATGTCACAGTGCCTCCTTAGGCTGATCACACACAATGGTCTGTCACCTTGGTGACCAGTGCAAAGTTATGATGTTGCAATGCACCCTTCGGCAGGTCACAGACAAGCATCTGTCACCTGGGTGTCCAGTGTAGAGTTATGATGTCACAATGCCCCATTAAGCAGATCACAGACAAGGGTCTGCCACCTGGGTGACCATTACAGAGTTATGATGTCACAATGCCCCCTCAGTAAGATCACAGAGAACGGTCTGTCACCTGGGTGACCAGTGCAGAATTATGATGTCACAATGCCCCCTTAGCTAGATCACAGACAAGGGTCTGTCACGTGGGTGACCAGTGCAGGTTTATGATGTCACAATGCACCCTTTGGCAGATAACGGAGAAGGATCTGTCACCAGGGTGACCAGTGAAGAGTTATGATATCACAATGCTCCTTTAGGCAGTTCACAGTCAAGGGTCTGTCACCTGGGTGACCAGTGGAGAGTTATGATGTCACAATGTCCCTTGAAGCAGATCACAGACAAGGGTCTGTCACCTGGGGTAGAAGTGCAGAGTTATGAAGTCACAATGCCCCTTAGGCAGTTCACAGACAAGGGTCGGTCACCTGGGTGACCAGTGCAGATTTAGGATGTCACAACGCCCCTTTAGGCAGATCACAGAGAATGGTCTCTCACCTTGGTTTCCAATACAGAGTTATGATGTCACAATGCCCCCTTAGGCAGATCACAGACAAGGGTCTGTTACCTGCGTGACCAGTGCAGAGTTATGATGTCAGAATGCCACCTTAGGCAGATCACAGACAACGGTCTGTCACCTGGGTGACCCGTGCAGAATTATTATGTCACAATGCCCCCTTAGGCAGATTACAGAGAAGGGTCTGTCACCAGGGTGACCAGTGCCGAGTTATGATGTCACAATGCCCCTTAGGAAGATCACAGACAAGGGTCTGTCACGTGGGTGATGAGTGCAGAGTTATGATGTTACAATGCCCCCTTAGGCAGATCACAGACAAGGTCCTGTCACCTGGGTGCCAAGTGCAGACTTATGAGGTCACAATGCCTCCTTAGGCAGATCACAGACAAGGGTCTGTCACCTGAGTGACCAGTGCAGAGTTATGATGTCACAATGCCCCCTTAGGCAGATCACAGACAGGGGTCTTTCACCTGGGAGAGCAATGCAGAGTTATGATGTCACAATGCCCCCTTAGGGAGATCACAGACAATGGTTCGTCTCCTGGTTGACCAGTGCACAGTTGTGATGTTACATTGCCCCTTAGGCAGATCACAGAAAAGGGTCTGTCACCACGGTGACCAGTGCAGAGTTATGACATCACAATGCCCACTTAGGCAGATCACAGACAAGGGTCTGTCACTTGGGTGACCAGTGCAGAGTCATGATGTCACAATGCCGCCTTAGGCAGATCACAGATATGGGCCTGTCACCTGAGTCCCCATTGCACAGCTTTGATGTCACAATGCCACCTTAGGCAGATCACAGACAAGAGTCTGTCACCTGGGTGACCAGTGCAGAGTTATGATGTCACAATGACCCCTTAGGCAGATAACGAACAAGGGTCTGTCGTAAGGGTGATGAGTGCAGTGTTATGATGTCAAAATGCCCCCATAGGCAGATCACGGACAAGGTTCTGTCGCCTGGGTGACCAGTGCAGAGTCCTGATATCACAATGCCCCCTTAGGCAGATCACAGAAAAGGGAATGTGACCTGGTTGCCCATTGCAGAGTTATGATGTCACAATGCCACCTTAGACATATCACAGACAAGCGTCTGTCACCTGGGTGTCCCGTGCGGAGTTATGACGTCACAATACCCTCTTAGGCAGATAACAGACAAGGGTCTGCCACCAGGGTGACCAGTGCAGAGTTATGATGTCACAATGCCCACTTGGGCAGGTCAAGACAAGGGCCTGTCACCTGTGTTCCCAGTGCAGACTTATGATGTCACAATGCCCAATTAGGCAAATCACAGACAAGGATCTGTCTCCTGGGTGACCAGTGTAGAGATAAGATGTCACAATGACCCCTTAGGCAGATCACATTCAAGGGCCTGTCACATGGGTGACCCGAGCAGAGTTATGATGTGAGAATGCATCGTTAGGCCGATCACAGACAAGGGTCTGTGACCTGGGTGCCCCGTGCCGAGATACGATGTCACAATGCACCCTTAGGCAGATCAAGGACCAGGGTCTGTCACGTGGTTGAACAGTGCAGAGTTATGACGTCAAAATGCCCCCTTCGGCATTTCACAGACAAGCATCTGTCACCTGGGTGTCCAGTGTAGAGTTATGATGTCCAATGCCCCATTAAGCAGATCACAGACAAGGGTCTGCCACCTGGGTGACCATTACAGAGTTATGATGTCACAATGCCCCCTTAGTAAGATCACAGAGAACGGTCTGTCACCTGGGTGACCAGTGCTGAATTATGATGTCACAATGCCCCCTTAGCTAGATCACAGACAAGGGTCTGTCACGTGGGGGACCAGTGCAGGTTTATGATGTCACAATGCACCCTTTGGCAGATAACGGAGAAGGATCTGTCACCAGGGTGACCAGTGAAGAGTTATGATATCACAATGCTCCTTTAGTCAGTTCACAGTCAAGGGTCTGTCACCTGGGTGACCAGTGCAGAGTTCTGATGTCACAATGCCTCTTTAGGCAGATCACAGACAACGGTCTGTCACCTTAGAGACCACTGGAGAGTTATGATGTCAAAATGCCCCCTTAAGCAGATCAAAGACAAGGGTCTGTCACCTGAGAGACAAGTGCAGAGTTATGATGTCCCTATGCCCCTTAAGCGGTTCACAGACAAGGTCTGTCACCTGTGTGACCAGTGCAGACTTATGATGTCACAACGCCCCCTTAGGGAGATCACAGACAATGGTTTCTCACGTTGGTGACCAATGCAGAGTTATGATGTCACAATGCCTTCTTAGGCAGATCACAGCCAATGGTCTGTCACCTGGGTGACAAGTGCAGAGTTACGATGTCACAATGCCCCCTTAGGCAGATCACAGACAAGGGACTGTCACCTTGTTGACGAGTGCAGGGTTATGATGTCACAATGACCCCTTAGGCAGATAACGGAAAAGGATCTGTCACCAGGGTGACCAGTGAAAAGTTATGATGTCACAATGCCGCATTAGGCAAATCACAGACAGGGGTCTGTCAACTGCGTGACCAGTGCAGACTTATGATGTCACAATGCCCCCTTAGGCAGATCAAAGACAAGGGTCTGTCACCTGGGTGTCCCGTGCAGAGTTATGATGTCACAATTCCCTCTTAGGCAGATAACACACAAGGGTCTGCCACCAGGGTGACCAGTGCAGAGTTATGATGTCACAATGCCCACTTGGGCAGGTCAAGACAAGGGCCTGTCACCTGGGTTCCCAGTGCAGACTTATGGTGTCACAATGCCCAATTAGGCAAATCACAGACAAGGATCTGTCTCCTGGGTGACCAGTGTAGAGATAAGATATCACAATGACCCCTTAGGCAGATCACATTCAAGGGCCTGTCACATGGGTGACCCGAGCCGAGTTATGATGTGACAATGCACCTTTAGGCCGATCACAGACAAGGGTCTGTGACCTGGGTGCCCCGTGCCGAGTTACGATGTCACAATGCACCCTTAGGCAGATCAAGGACCAAGGTCTGTCACGTGGTTGAACAGTGCAGAGTTATGACGTCAAAATGCCCCCTTCGGCATTTCACAGACAAGGCTATGTCACCTGGGTGGCCAGTGCAGAGTTATGATGTCACAATGCCTCCTTAGGCTGATCACACACAATGGTCTGTCACCTTGGTGACCAGTGCAAAGTTATGATGTTGCAATGCACCCTTGGGCAGGTCACAGACAAGCGTCTGTCACCTGGGTGTCCAGTGTAGAGTTATGATGTCACAATGCCCCATTAAGCAGATCACAGACAATGCTCTGCCACCTGGGTGACCATTACAGAGTTATGATGTCACAATGCCCCCTTAGTAAGATCACAGAGAACGGTCTGTCACCTGGGTGACCAGTGCAGAATTATGATGTCACAATGCCCCCTTAGCTAGATCACAGACAAGGGTCTGTCACGTGGGTGACCAGTGCAGGTTTATGATGTCACAATGCACCCTTTGGCAGATAACGGAGAAGGATCTGTCACCAGGGTGACCAGTGAAGAGTTATGATATCACAATGCTCCTTTAGGCAGTTCACAGTCAAGGGTCTGTCACCTGGGTGACCAGTGGAGAGTTATGATGTCACAATGTCCCCTGAAGCAGATCACAGACAAGGGTCTGTCACCTGGGGTAGAAGTGCAGAGTTATGAAATCACAATGCCCCTTAGGCAGTTCACAGACAAGGGTCGGTCACCTGGGTGTCCAGTGCAGATTTATGATGTCACAACGCCCCTTTTGGCAGATCACAGAGAACGGTCTCTCACCTTGATTTCCAATACAGAGTTATGATGTCACAATGCCCCCTTAGGCAGATCACAGACAAGGGTCTGTTACCTGCGTGACCAGTGCAGAGTTATGATGTCAGAATGCCACCTTAGGCAGATCACAGACAACGGTCTGTCACCTGGGTGACCCGTGCAGAATTATTATGTCACAATGCCCCCTTAGGCAGATAATAGAGAAGGGTCTGTCACCAGCGTGACCAGTGCCGAGTTATGATGTCATAATGCCCCTTAGGCCGATCACAGACAAGGGTCTGTCACGTGGGTGATGAGTGCAGAGTTATGATGTTACAATGCCCCCTTAGGCAGATCACAGACAAGGTCCTGTCACCTGGGTGCCCAGTGCAGACTTATGAGGTCACAATGCCTCCTTAGGCAGATCACCGACAAGGGTCTGTCACCTGAGTGACCAGTGCTGAGTTATGATGTCACTATGCCCCCTTAGGCAGATCACAGACAAGGGTCTTTCACCTGGGTGAGCAATGCAGAGTTATGATGTCACAATGCCCCCTTAGGGAGATCACAGACAATGGTTCGTCTCCTGGTTGACCAGTGCACAGTTGTGATGTTACAATGCCCCTTAGGCAGATCACAGAAAAGGGTCTGTCACCACGGTGACCAGTGCAGAGTTATGACGTCACAATGCCCACTTAGGCAGATCACAGACAAGGGTCTGTCACTTGGTTGACCAGTGCAGAGTCATGATGTCACAATGCCGCCTTAGGCAGATCACAGATATGGGCCTGTCACCTGAGTCCCCATTGCACAGCTTTGATGTCACAATGCCACCTTAGGCAGATCACTGGCAAGAGTCTGTCACCTGGGTGACCAGTGCAGAGTTATGATGTCACAATGACCCCTTAGGCAGATAACGAACAAGGGTCTGTCGTAAGGGTGATGAGTGCAGTGTTGTGATGTCAAAATGCCCCCTTAGGCAGATCACAGACAAGGTTCTGTCGCCTGGGTGGCCAGTGCAGAGTCCTGATGTCACAATGCCCCCTTAGACAGATCACAGAAAAGGGAATGTGACCTGGTTGCCCATTGCAGAGTTATGATGTCACAATGCCACCTTAGACACATCACAGACAAGCGTCTGTCACCTGGGTGACCAGTGCAGCGTTATGATGTCACAATGACCCTTAGGCAGATCACAGACAAGGGTCTGTCACCTGGGGAACCAGTGCTGAGTTATGATGTCACAATGACTCCTTAGGCAGATCACAGACAAGGGTCTGTCACCTGGGTGACCATTGCAGAGTTATGATGTTACAATGCCCCGTTAGGCAGATCAGAGACAAGGGTCTGTCACCTTGGTGACCAGCGCAGAGTTATGATGTGACAATGCCCACTTATGGAGATCAAAGACAATGGTCTATCACCATGGTGACCCGTGCAGAGTTATGATGTCACAATGCAACCTTTGGCAGATCACAGACAAGGGTCTGTCACCTAGGTGACCCGTGCAGAATTATGATATCACAATGCCCCCGTAGGCGGATCACAGACAACGGTCAGTCACCTGGGTGACAAGTGCAGTGTTATGATGTCACAATGCCCCCTTAGGCAGATAACAGACAAGGGCATGTCACCTGGGTGCCCAGTGAAGAGTTATAATGTCACAATGCCCCCTTATGCACATCACAGACTAGGGAATGTCACCTCGGTGACCAGTGCAGAATTATGATGTCAAAATGCCCCCTCAGGCAGATCAAACACAGGGGTCTGTCACCTGGGTCACCAGTGCAGACTTATGATGTCACAATGCCCCTTAGGCAGATCACAGACGAGAGTCTGTCACCTGGGTGACCCGTGCAGGGTTATGATGTCAGTATGCCCCCTTATGCAGATCACGGTCAAGCGTCTGCTACCTGGGTGATGTGTGCAGTGTTATGATGTCACATTGCCCCCTTAGGCAGATCACAGACAAGGGTCTGTAACCTGGGTGACCCATGCAGAATTATGATGTCACAATGCCCCTTAGGCAGCTCACAGACAATGGTCTGACACCTGGGTGACCAGTGCAGTGTTATGAAGTCACAATGCCCCCTTAGGCTGATCACACACAACGGTCTTTCACATGGGTGACGAGTGCAGATTTATGATCAGAATGTCCCCTTAGGACGATCACAGACAAGGGCCTGTCACCAAGGTGCCCAAGGCTGAGTTATGATGTCACAATGACCCCTTAGGCAGATCACAGTCAAGGGTCTGTCACCTGGGTGACCAGTGGAGAGTTATGATGTCACAATGCCCCCTTAAGCAGATCACAGACAAGGGTGTGTCACCTGGGTGACCAGTGCAGATTTATGCTGTTACAACGCCCCTTTAGGCAGATCACAGACAATGGTTTCTCACCTTGGTGACCAATGCAGTGTTATGAGGTCACAATGCCGCATTAGACGGTTCACAGACAAGGGTCTGTCAACTGCTTGACCAGTGCAGACTGATGATGTCACAATGCCCCCTTAGGCAGATCAAAGACAAGGGTGTGTCACCTGGGTGTCCCGTGCAGAGTTATGATGTCACAATGCCCTCTTAGGCAGATAACAGACAAGGGTCTGCCACCAGGGTGACAAGTGCAGAGTTATGATGTCACAATGCCCACTTAGGCAGGTCAAAGTCAAGGGCCTGTCACCTGGGTTCCCAATGCAGACTTATGATGTCACAATGCTCCCTTAGGCAAATCACAGACAAGGGTCTGTCAACTGGATGACCATTGCAGAGTTACGATGTCACAATGCCCCCTTAGGCAGATCACAGACAAGGGACTGTCACCTTGTTGACGAGTGCAGGGTTATGATGTCACAATGACCCCTTAGGCAGATAACGGAAAAGGATCTGTCACCAGGGTGACCAGTGAAAAGTTATGATGTCACAATGCCCCGTTAGGCAGTTCACAGTCAAGGGTCCGTCACCAGGGTGACCAGTGGAGAGTTATGATGTCACAATGCCCCCTTAAGCAGATCACAGACAAGGGTCTATCACCTGGGGTACAAGTGCAGAGTTATGAAGTCGCAATGCACCCTTAGGCAGTTCACAGACAAGGGTCTTTAACCGGGTGTCCGGTGCAGATTTATGATGTCACAACCCCCCTTTAGGCAGATCACAGACAATGGTCTCTCACCTTGGTGACCAATGCGGAGTTATGATGTCACAATTCCCCCTTAGGCAGATCACAGACAAGGTTCTGTTACCTGCGTGACCAGTGCAGAGTTATGATGTCACAATGCCCCTTATGCAGATCACAGACAATGGTCTGTCACCTTGGTGACCAGTGCAGGGTTATGATGTCACATTGCCCCCTTAGGCAGATCACAGACAATGGTTTCTCACCATGGTGACCAATGCAGAGTTATGATGTCACAATGCCGCATTAGACTGTTCACAGACAAGGGTCTGTCAACTGCTTGACCAGTGCAGACTGATGATGTCACAATGCCCCCTTAGGCAGATCAAAGACAAGGGTGTGTCACCTGGGTGTCCCGTGCAGAGTTATGATGTCACAATGCCCTCTTAGGCAGATAACAGACAAGGGTCTGCCACCAGGGTGACAAGTGCAGAGTTATGATGTCACAATGCCCACTTAGGCAGGTCAAAGTCAAGGGCCTGTCACCTGGGTTCCCAATGCAGACTTATGATGTCACAATGCTCCCTTAGGCAAATCACAGACAAGGGTCTGTCTCCTGGGTGACCAGTGCAGAGTTAAGGTGTCACAATGACTCCTTAGGCAGATCACATTCATGCGCCTGTCACATGGGTGACCCGAGCAGAGTTATGATGTCACAATGCCCCTTAAGCAGATGACAGACAAGGGTCTGTCACCTGGGAGACAAGTGCAGAATTACGATGTCACAATGCCCCCTTAGGCAGTTCACAGACAAGGGTCTGTCACCTGGTTGACCAGTGCAGATTTATGATGTCACAACGCCCCCTTAGGCAGATCACAGACAATGGTTTCTCACCTTGGTGACCAATGCAGAATTATGATGTCACAATGCTTCATTACGCAGATCACAGACAAGGGTCTGTCACCTGGGTGACCAGTGCAGAATTATGATGTCACAATGCACCCTTAGGCAGATCACAGGCAAGGGTCTGACACTTTTGTGATGGGTGTAGAATTATGATGTCACAATACACCCTGAGGCCGATAACAGACAAGGGTCTGTCACCAGGGTGACCAGTGCCGAGTTATGATGTCACAATGCCCCTTAGGCAGATCACAGACAATGGTCTGTCACCTGGGTGATGAGTGCAGAGTAATGATGTCACAATGCCCCATAAGCAGATGACAGACAAGGGTCTGTCACCTGGGAGACAAGTGCAGAATTACGATGTCACAATGCCCCCTTAAGCAGTTCACAGACAAGGGTCTGTCACCTGGTTGACCAGTGCAGATTTATGATGTCACAACGCCCCCTTAGGCAGATCACAGACAATGGTTTCTCACCTTGGTGACCAATGCAGAATTATGATGTCACAATGCTTCGTTAGGCAGATCACAGACAAGGGTCTGTCAACTGCGTGACCAGTGCAGAGTTACGATGTCACAAGGCCACCTTAGGGAGATCACAGACAAGGGCCTGTCACCTGGGTACCCCGTGCAGAGTTATGATGTAACAATGCCCCCTTAAGCAGATAAAAGACAAGGGTCGGTCACCTGGGTTACCAGTGCACTGTTATGATGTCACAATGCCCCCTTAGGCAGATCACAGACAAGGCTCTGTCATCATGGTGACCAGTGCAGAGTTAAGATGCAACAACTCCCCCATAGGCAGATAACAGACAAGGGTCTGTCACCTGGGTGACCAATGCAGAGTTATGATGTCACAATGCCACTTAGGCAGATCACAGACAAGGTTCCATCACCTAGGTGACCAGGGCAGAGTTATGATGTCACAATGCCCACTTAGGCAGTTCACAGACAATGGTCTGTCACCTGGGTGACCAGTGCAGAGTTATGATGTCACAGTGCCTCCTTAGGCATATCACAGGCAATGGTCTGTCACCTTGGTGACCACTGCAGAGTTATGATGTCACATTGCCCCCTTAGGCAGATCATAGACAATGGTTTCTCACCATGGTGACCAATGCAGAGTTATGATGTCACAATGCCGCAATAGGCAGATCACAGACAGGGGTCTGTCAGCTGCGTGACCAGTGTAGACTTATGATGTCACAATGGCCCCTTAGGCAGATCAAAGACAAGGGTCTGTCACCTGGGTGTCCTGTGCAGAGTTATGATGTCACAATACTCTCTTAGGCAGATAACAGACAAGGGTCTGCCACCAGGGTGACCAGTGCAGAGTTATGATGTCACAATGCCCACTTGGGCAGGTGAAGACAAGGGCCTGTCACCTGGGTTCCCAGTACAGACTTATGATGTCACAATGCCCAATTAGGCAAATCACAGACAAGGATCTGTCTCCTGGTTGACCAGTGTAGAGATAAGTTGTCACAATGACCCCTTAGGCAGATCACATTCAAGGGCCAGTCACATGGGTGACCCGAGCAGAGTTATGATGTGACAATGCACCTTTAGGCCGATCACAGACAAGGGTCTGTGACCTGGGTGCCCCGTGCCGAGTTACGATGTCACAATGCACCCTTAGGCAGATCAAGGACCAGGGTCTGTCACGTGGTTGAACAGTGCAGAGTTATGACGTCAAAATGCCCCCTTCAGCATTTCACAGACAAGGCTATGTCACCTGGGTGACCAGTGCAGAGTTATGATGTCACAATGCCTCCTTAGGCTGATCACACACAATGGTCTGTCACCTTGGTGAACAGTGCAAAGTTATGATGTTGCAATGCACCCTTGGGCAGGTCACAGACAAGCATCTGTCACCTGGGTGTCCAGTGTAGAGTTATGATGTCACAATGCCCCATTAAGCAGATCACAGACAAGGGTCTGCCACCTGGGTGACCATTACAGAGTTATGATGTCACAATGCCCCCTTAGTAAGATCACAGAGATCGGTCTGTCACCTGGGTGACCAGTGCAGAATTATGATGTCACAATGCCCCCTTAGCTAGATCACAGACAAAGGTCAGTCACGTGGGTGACCAGTGCAGGTTTATGATGTCACAATGCACCCTTTGGCAGATAACGGAGAAGGATCTGTCACCAGGGTGACCAGTGAAGAGTAATGATCACAATGCTCCTTTAGGCATTTCACAGTCAAGGGTCTGTCACCTGGGTGACCAGTGTAGAGTTCTGATGTCACAATGCCTCTTTAGGCAGATCACAGACAATGGTCAGAAACCTTACAGACCACTGGAGAGTTATGATGTCAAAATGCCCCCTTAAGCAGATCAAAGACAAGGGTCTGTCACCTGAGAGACAAGTGAAGAGTTATGATGTCCCTATGCCCCTTAAGCAGTTCACAGACAAGGTCTGTCACCTGTGTGACCAGTGCAGTCTTATGATGTCACAACGCCCCCTTAGGGAGATCACAGACAATGGTTTCTCACGTTGGTGACCAATGCAGAGTCATGATGTCACAATGCCTTCTTAGGCAGATCACAGCCAATGGTCTGTCACCTGGGTGACCAGTGCAGAGTTACGAAGTCACAATGCCGCCGTAGGCAGATCACAGACAAGGGACTGTCACCTTGTTGACGAGTGCAGGGTTATGATGTCACATTGCCCCCTTAGGCAGATCACAGACAATGGTTTCTCACCATGGTGACCAATGCAGATTTATGGTGTCACAATGCCGCATTAGACTGTTCACAGACAAGGGTCTGTCAACTGCTTGACCAGTGCAGACTTATGATGTCACAATGCCCCCTTAGGCAGATCAAAGACAAGGGTGTGTCACCTGGGTGTCCCGTGCAGAGTTATGATGTCACAATGCCCTCTTAGGCAGATAACAGACAAGGGTCTGCCACCAGGGTGACTAGTGCAGAGTTCTGATGTCACAATGCCCACTTAGGCAGGTCAAAGTCAAGGGCCTGTCACCTGGGTTTCCAATGCAGACTTATGATGTCACAATACTCCCTTAGGCAAATCAGAGACAAGGGTCTGTCTCCTGGGTGACCAGTGCAGAGTTAAGATGTCACAATGACCCCTTAGGCAGATCACATTCAAGCGCCTGTCACATGGGTGACCCGAGCAGAGTTATGATGTCACAATGCACCCTTACGCAGATCACAGGCAAGGGTCTGACACTTTTGTGATGGGTGTAGAATTATGATGTCACAATGCACCCTGAGGCAGATAACAGACAAGGGTCTGTCACCAGGGTGACCAGTGCAGAGTTATGATGTCACAATGCCCCCTTAAGCAGTTCAAAGACAAGGGTCTGTCTCCTGGTTGACCAGTGCAGATTTATGATGTCACAACGCCTGCTTAGGCAGATCACAGACAATGGTTTCTCACCTTGGTGACCAATGCAGAATTATGATGTCACAATGCTTCATTAGGCAGATCACAGACAAGGGTCTGTCAACTGCGTGACCAGTGCAGAGTTATGATGTCACAAGGCCACCTTAGGGAGATCACAGACAAAGGCCTGTCACCTGGGTACCCCGTGCAGAGTTATGATGTAACAACGCCCCCTTAGGCAGATAAAAGACAAGGGTCGGTCACCTGGGTTACCAGTGCACTGTTATGATGTCACAATGCCCCCTTAGGCAGATCACAGACAAGGGTCTGTCATCACGGTGACCAGTGCAGAGTTAAGACGCAACAACGCCCCCATAGGCAGATCACAGCAAGGGTCTGTCACCTGGGTGACCAATGCAGAGTTATGATGTCACAATGCCACTTAGGCAGATCACAGACAAGGTTCCATCACCTAGGTGACCAGGGCAGGGTTATGATGTCACAATGCCCACTTAGGCAGTTCACAGACAATGGTCTGTCACCTGGGTGACCAGTGCAGAGTTATGATGTCACAATGCCTCCTTAGGCATATCACAGACAATGGACTGTCACCTTGGTGACCACTGCAGAGTTATGATGTCACATTGCCCCTTAGGCCGATCACAGACAATGGTTTCTCACCATGGTGACCAATGCAGAGTTATGATGTCACAATGCCCACTTGGGCAGATCAAAGACAAGGGTCTGTCTCCTGGGTGTCCCTTGCAGAGTTATGATGTCACAATACCCTCTTAGGCAGATAACAGGCAAGGGTCTGCCACCAGGGTGACCATTGCAGAGTTATGATGTCACAATGCCCACTTGGGCAGGTCAAGACAAGGGCCTGTCACCTGGGTTCCCAGTGCAGACTTATGATGTCACAATGCCCAATTAGGCAAATCACAGAAAATGATCTGTCTCCTGGGTGACCAGTGTAGAGATAAGATGTCACAATGACCCCTTAGGCAGATCACATTCAAGGGCCAGTCACATGGGTGACCCGAGCAGAGTTATGATGTGACAATGCACCTTTAGGCCGATCACAGACAAGGGTCTGTGACCTGGGTGCCCCGTGCCGAGTTACGATGTCACAATGCACCCTTAGGCAGATCAAGGACCAGGGTCTGTCACGTGGTTGAACAGTGCAGAGTTATGACGTCAAAATGCCCCCTTCGGCATTTCACAGACAAGGCTATGTCACCTGGGTGACCAGTGCAGAGTTATGATGTCACAATGCCTCCTTAGGCTGATCACACACAATGGTCTGTCACCTTGGTGACCAGTGCAAAGTTATGATGTTGCAATGCACCCTTGGGCAGGTCACAGACAAGCATCTGTCACCAGGGTGTCCAGTGTAGAGTTATGATGTCACAATGCCCCATTAAGCAGATCACAGACAAGGGTCTGCCACATGGGTGACCATTACAGAGTTATGATGTCACAATGCCCCCTTAGTAAGATCACAGAGAACGGTCTGTCACCTGGGTGACCAGTGCAGAATTATGATGTCACAATGCCCCCTTAGCTAGATCACAGACAAGGGTCTGTCACGTGGGGGACCAGTGCAGGTTTATGATGTCACAATGCACCCTTTGGCAGATAACGGAGAAGGATCTGTCACCAGGGTGACCAGTGAAGAGTTATGATATCACAGTGCTCCTTTAGGCAGTTCACAGTCAAGGTTCTGTCACCTGGGTGACCAGTGTAGAGTTCTGATGTCACAATGCCTCTTTAGGCAGATGACAGACAATGCTCTGTCACCTTAGAGACCACTGGAGAGTTATGATGTCAAAATGCCCCCTTAAGCAGATCAAAGACAAGGGTCTGTCACCTGGGAGACAAGTGCAGAGTTATGATGTCCCTATGCCCCTTAAGCAGTTCACAGACAAGGTCTGCCACCTGTGTGACCAGTGCAGACTTATGATGTCACAACGCCCCCTTAGGGAGATCACAGACAATGGTTTCTCACGTTGGTGACCAATGCAGAGTTATGATGTCACAATGCCTTCTTAGGCAGATCACAGCCAATGGTCTGTCACCTGGGTGACCAGTGCAGAGTTACGATGTCACAATGCCCCCTTAGGCAGATCACAGACAAGGGATTGTCACCTTGTTGACGAGTGCAGGGTTATGATGTCACAATGACCCCTTAGGCAGATAACGGGAAAGGATCTGTCACCAGGGTGAGCAGTGAAATTTATGATGTCACAATGCCCCGTTAGGCAGTTCACAGTCAAGGGTCTGTCACCTGGGCGACCAGTGGAGAGTTATGATGTCACAATGCCCCCTTAAGCAGATCACAGACAAGTGTCTATCACCTGGGGGACAAGTGCAGAGTTATGAAGTCACAATGCACCCTTAGGCAGTTCACAGTCAAGGGTCTGTAACTGGGTGTCCAGTGCAGATTTATGATGTCACAACCCCCCTTTAGGAAGATCACAGACAATGGTCTCCCACCTTGGTGACCAATGCAGAGTTATGATGTCACAATGCCCCCTTAGGCAGATCACAGACAAGGTTCTGTTACCTGCGTGACCAGTGCAGAGTTATGATGTCACAATGCCCCTTAGGCAGATCACAGACAATGGTCTGTCACCTTGGTGACCACTGCAGAGTTATGATGTCACATTGCCCCCTTAGGCAGATCACAGACAATGGTTTCTCACCATGGTGACCAATGCAGAGTTATGATGTCACAATGCTGCATTAGACTGTTCACAGACAAGGGTCTGTCAACTGCTTGACCAGTGCAGACTGATGATGTCACAATGCCCCCTTAGGCACATCAAAGACAAGGGTGTGTCACCTGGGTGTCCTGTGCAGAGTTATGATGTCACAATGCCCTCTTAGGCAGATAACAGACAAGGGTCTGCCACCAGGGTGACTAGTGCAGACTTCTGCTGTCACAATGCCCACTTAGGCAGGTCAAAGTCAAGGGCCTGTCACCTGGGTTCCCAATGCAGACTTATGATGTCACAATGCTCCCTTAGGCAAATCACAGACAAGGGTCTGTCTCCTCGGTGACCAGTGCAGAGTTAAGATGTCACAATGACCCCTTAGGCAGATCACATTCAAGCGCCTGTAACATGGGTGACCCGAGCAGAGTTATGATGTCACAATGCACCCTTACGCAGATCACAGGCAAGGGTCTGACACATTTGTGATGGGTGTAGAATTATGGTGTCACAATGCACCCTGAGGCAGATAACAGACAAGGGTCTGTCACCAGGGTGACCAGTGCCGAGTTATGATGTCACAATGCCCCTTAGGCAGATCACAGACAATGGTCTGTCACGTGGGTGATGAGTGCAGAGTAATGATGTCACAATGCCCCTTAAGCAGATGACAGACAAGGGTCTGTCACCTGGGAGACAAGTGCAGAATTACGATGTCACAATGCCCCCTTAAGCAGTTCACAGACAAGGGTCTGTCACCTGGTTGACCAGTGCAGATTTATGATGTCACAACGCCCCCTTAGGCAGATCACAGACAATGGTTTCTCACCTTGGTGACCAATGCAGAATTATGATGTCACAATGCTTCATTAGGCAGATCACAGACAAGGGTCTGTCAACTGCGTGACCAGTGCAGAGTTATGATGTCACAAGGCCACCTTAGGGAGATCACAGACAAAGGCCTGTCACCTGGGTACCCCGTGCAGAGTTATGATGTAACAATGCCCCCTTAGGCACATAAAAGAGAAGGGTCGGTCACCTGGGTTACCAGTGCACTGTTATGATGTCACAATGCCCCCTTAGGCAGATCACAGACAAGGGTCTGTCATCATGGTGACCAGTGCAGATTTAAGATGCAACAACGCCCCCATAGGCAGATCACAGACAAGGGTCTGACACCTGGGTGACCAATGCAGAGTTATGATGTCACAATGCCACTTAGGCAGATCACAGACAAGGTTCCATCACCTAGGTGACCAGGGCAGAGTTATGATGACACAATGCCCACTTAGGCAGTTCACAGACAATGGTGTGTCACCTGGGTGACCAGTGCAGAGTTATGCTGTCACAATGCCTCCTTAGGCATATCACAGGCAATGGTCTGTCACCTTGGTGACCACTGCAGAGTTATGATGTCACATTGCCCCTCAGGCAGATCACAGACAATGGTTTCTCACCATGGTGACCAATGCAGAGTTATGATGTCACAATGCCGCATTAGGCAGATCAGAGACAGGGGTCTCTCAGCTGCGTGACCAGTGCAGACTTATGATGTCACAATGCCCCCTTAGGCAGATCAAAGACAAGGGTCTGTCACCTGGGTGTCCCGTGCAGAGTTATGATGTCACAATACCCTCTTAGGCAGATAACAGACAAGGGTCTGCCACCAGGGTGACCAGTGCAGAGTTATGATGTCACAATGCCCACTTGGGCAGGTCAAGACAGTGGCCTGTCACCTGGGTTCTCAGTGCAGACTTATGATGTCACAATGCCCAATTAGGCAAATCACAGACAAGGATCTGTCTCCTGGGTGACCAGTGTAGAGATAAGATGTCACAATGACCCCTTAGGCAGATCACATTCAAGGGCCAGTCACATGGGTGACCCGAGCAGAGTTATGATGTCACAATGCACCTTTAGGCCGATCACAGACAAGGGTCTGTGACCTGGGTGCCCCGTGCCGAGTTACGATGTCACAATGCACCCTTAGGCAGATCAAGGACCAGGGTCTTTCACGTGGTTGAAGAGTGCAGAGTTATGACGTCAAAATGCCCCCTTCAGCATTTCACAGACAAGGCTATGTCACCTGGGTGACCAGTGCAGAGTTATGAAGTCACAATGCCTCCTTAGGCTGATCACACACAATGGTCTGTCACCTTGGTGACCAGTGCAAAGTTATGATGTTGCAATGCACCCTTGGGCAGGTCACAGACAAGCATCTGTCACCTGGGTGTCCAGTGTAGAGTTATGATGTCACAATGCCCCATTAAGCACATCACAGACAAGGGTCTGCCACCTGGGTGACCATTACAGAGTTATGATGTCACAATGCCCCCTTAGTAAGATCACAGAGAACGGTCTGTCACCTGGGTGACCAGTGCAGAATTATGATGTCACAATGCCCCCTTAGCTAGATCACAGACAAGGGTCTGTCACGTGGGTGACCAGTGCAGGTTTATGATGTCACAATGCACCCTTTGGCAGATAACGGAGAAGGATCTGTCACCAGGGTGACCAGTGAAGAGTTATGATATCACAGTGCTCCTTTAGGCAGTTCACAGTCAAGGGTCTGTCACCTGGGTGACCAGTGTAGAGTTCTGATGTCACAATGCCTCTTTAGGCAGATGACAGACAATGCTCTGTCACCTTAGAGACCACTGGAGAGTTATGATGTCCAAATGCCCCCTTAAGCAGATCAAAGACAAGGGTCTGTCACCTGGGAGACAAGTGCAGAGTTGTGATGTCCCTATGCCCCTTAAGCAGTTCACAGACAAGGTCTGTCACCTGTGTGACCAGTGCAGACTTATGATGTCACAACGCCCCCTTAGGGAGATCACAGACAATGGTTTCTCACGTTGGTGACCAATGCAGAGTTATGATGTCACAATGCCTTCTTAGGCAGATCACAGCCAATGGTCTGTCACCTGGGTGACCAGTGCAGAGTTACGATGTCACAATGCCCCCTTAGGCAGATCACAGACAAGGGATTGTCACCTTGTTGACGAGTGCAGGGTTATGATGTCACAATGACCCCTTAGGCAGATAACGGGAAAGGATCTGTCACCAGGGTGAGCAGTGAAATTTATGATGTCACAATGCCCCGTTAGGCAGTTCACAGTCAAGGGTCTGTCACCTGGGTGACCAGTGGAGAGTTATGATGTCACAATGCCCCCTTAAGCAGATCACAGACAAGGGTCTATCACCTGGGGGACAAGTGCAGAGTTATGAAGTCACAATGCACCCTTAGGCAGTTCACAGTCAAGGGTCTGTAACCGGGTGTCCAGTGCAGATTTATGATGTCACAACCCCCCTTTAGGCAGATCACAGACAATGGTCTCTCACCTTGGTGACCAATGCAGAGTTATGATGTCACAATTCCCCCTTAGGCAGATCACAGACAAGGTTCTGTTACCTGCGTGACCAGTGCAGAGTTATGATGTCACAATGCCCCTTAGGCAGATCACAGACAATGGTCTGTCACCTTGGTGACCAGTGCAGAGTTATGATGTCACATTGCCCCCTTAGGCAGATCACAGACAATGGTTTCTCACCATGGTGACCAATGCAGAGTTATGATGTCACAATGCCGCATTAGACTGTTCACAGACAAGGGTCTGTCAACTGCTTGACCAGTGCAGACTGATGATGTCACAATGCCCCCTTAGGCAGATCAAAGACAAGGGTGTGTCACCTGGGTGTCCCGGGCAGAGTTATGATGTCACAATGCCCTCTTAGGCAGATAACAGACAAGGGTCTGCCACCAGGGTGACTAGTGCAGAGTTCTGCTGTCACAATGCCCACTTAGGCAGGTCAAAGTCAAGGGCCTGTCACCTGGGTTCCCAATGCAGACTTATGATGTCACAATGCTCCCTTAGGCAAATCACAGACAAGGGTCTGTCTCCTGGGTGACCAGTGCAGAGTTAAGATGTCACAATGACCCCTTACGCAGATCACATTCAACCGCCTGTCACATGGGTGACCCGAGCAGAGTTATGATGTCACAATGCACCCTTACGCAGATCACAGGCAAGGGTCTGACACATTTGTGATGGGTGTAGAATTATGGTGTCCCAATGCACCCTGAGGCAGATAACAGACAAGGGTCTGTCACCAGGGTGACCAGTGCCGAGTTATGATGTCACAATGCCCCTTAGGCAGATCACAGACAATGGTCTGTCACCTGGGTGATGAGTGCAGAGTTATGATGTCACAATGCCCCTTAAGCAGATGACAGACAAGGGTCTGTCACCTGGGAGACAAGTGCAGAATTACGATGTCACAATGCCCCCTTAAGCAGTTCACAGACAAGGGTCTGTCACCTGGTTGACCAGTGCAGATTAATGATGTCACAACGCCCCCTTAGGCAGATCACAGACAATGGTTTCTCACCTTGGTGACCAATGCAGAATTATGATGTCACAATGCTTCATTAGGCAGATCACAGACAAGGGTCTGTCAACTGCGTGACCAGTGCAGACTTATGATGTCACAAGGCCACCTTAGGGAGATAACAGACAAGGGCCTGTCACCTGGGTGTCCAGTGTAGAGTTATGATGTCACAATGCCCCATTAAGCACATCACAGACAAGGGTCTGCCACCTGGGTGACCATTACAGAGTTATGATGTCACAATGCCCCCTTAGTAAGATCACAGAGAACGGTCTGTCACCTGGGTGACCAGTGCAGAATTATGATGTCACAATGCCCCCTTAGCTAGATCACAGACAAGAGTCTGTCAGGTGGGTGACCAGTGCAGGTTTATGATGTCACAATGCACCCTTTGGCAGATAACGGAGAAGGATCTGTCACCAGGGTGACCAGTGAAGAGTTATGATACCACAATGCTCCTTTAGGCAGTTCACAGTCAAGGGTCTGTCACCTGGGTGACCAGTGTAGAGTTCTGATGTCACAATGCCTCTTTAGGGAGATCACAGAAAATGGTCTGTCACCTTAGAGACCACTGGAGAGTTATGATGTCAAAATGCCCCCTTAAGCAGATCAAAGACAAGGGTCTGTCACCTGGGAGACAAGTGCAGAGTTATGATGTCCCTATGCCCCTTAAGCAGTTCACAGACAAGGTCTGTCACCTGTGTGACCAGTGCAGACTTATGATGTCACAACGCCCCCTTAGGGAGATCACAGACAATGGTTTCTCACCTTGGTGACCAATGCAGGATTATGATGTCACAATGCTTCATTAGGCAGATCACAGACAAGGGTCTGTCAACTGCGTGACCAGTGCAGAGTTATGATGTCACAAGGCCACCTTAGGGAGATCACAGACAAGGGCCTGTCACCTGGGTACCCCGTGCAGAGTTATGATGTAACAATGCCCCCTTAGGCAGATAAAAGACAAGGGTCGGTCACCTGGGTTACCAGTGTACTGTTATGATGTCACAATGCCCGCTTAGGCAGATCACAGACAAGGGTCTGTCATCATGGTGACCAGTGCAGAGTTAAGATGCAACAACGCCCCCTTAGGCAGATCACAGACAAGGGTCTGTCACCTGGGTGACCAATGCAGAGTTATGATGTCACAATGCCCACTTAGGCAGTTCACAGACAATGGTCTGTCACCTGGGTGACCAGTGCAGAGTTATGATGTCACAATGCCTCCTTAGGCATATCACAGACAATGGTCTGTCACCTTGGTGACCACTGCAGAGTTATGATGTCACATTGCCCCTTAGGCATATCACAGACAATGGTTTCTCACCATGGTGACCAATGCAGAGTTATGATGTCACAATGCCGCATTAGGCAGCTCACAGGCAGGGGTCTGTCAACTGCGTGACCAGTGCAGACTTATGATGTCACAATGCCCCCTTAGGCAGATCAAAGACAAGGGTCTGTCACCTGGGTGTCCCGTGCAGAGTTATGATGTCACAATACCCTCTTAGGCAGATAACACACAAGGGTCTGCCACCAGGGTGACCAGTGCAGAGTTATGATGTCACAATGCCCACTTGGGCAGGTCAAGACAAGGGCCTGTCACCTGGGTTCCCAGTGCAGACTTATGATGTCACAATGCCCAATTAGGCAAATCACAGACAAGGATCTGTCTCCTGGGTGACCAGTGTAGAGATAAGATGTCACAATGACCCCTTAGGCAGATCACATTCAAGGGCCAGTCACATGGGTGACCCGAGCAGAGTTATGATGTGACAATGCACCTTTAGGCCGATCACAGACAAGGGTCTGTGACCTGGGTGCCCCGTGCCGAGTTACGATGTCACAATGCACCCTTAGGCAGATCAAGGACCAGGGTCTGTCACGAGGTTGAACAGTGCAGAGTTATGACGTCAAAATGCCCCCTTCGGCATTTCACAGACAAGGCTATGTCACCTGGGTGACCAGTGCAGAGTTATGATGTCACAATGCCTCCTTAGGCTGATCACACACAATGGTCTGTCACCTTGGTGACCAGTGCAAAGTTATGATGTTGCAATGCACCCTTGGGCAGGTCACAGAAAAGCATCCGTCACCTGGGTGTCCAGTGTAGAGTTATTATGTCGCAATGCCCCATTAAGCAGATCACAGACAAGGGTCTGCCACCTGGGTGACCATTACAGAGTTATGATGTCACAATGCCCCCTTAGTAAGATCACAGAGAACGGTCTGTCACCTGGGTGACCAGCGCAGAATTATGATGTCACAATGCCCCCTTAGCTAGATCACAGACAACGGTCTGTCACGTGGGTGACCAGTGCAGGTTTATGATGTCACAATGCACCCTTTGGCAGATAACTGAGAAGGATCTGTCACCAGGGTGACCAATGAAGAGTTATGATATCACAATGCTCCTTTAGGCAGTTCACAGTCAAGGGTCTGTCACCTGGGTGACCAGTGTAGAGTTCTGATGTCACAATGCCTCTTTAGGCAGATCACAGAAAATGGTCTGTCACCTTAGAGACCACTGGAGAGTTATGATGTCACAATGCCCCCTTAAGCAGATCACAGACAAGGGTCTGTCACCTGGGAGACAAGTGCAGAGTTATGATGTCCCTATGCCCCTTAAGCAGTTCACAGACAAGGTCTGTCACCTGTGTGACCAGTGCAGACTTATGATGTCACAACGCCCCCTTAGGGAGATCACAGACAATGGTTTCTCACGTTGGTGACCAATGCAGAGTTATGATGTCACAATGCCTTCTTAGGCAGATCACAGCCAATGGTCTGTCACCTGGGTGACCAGTGCAGATTTACGATGTCACAATGCCCCCTTAGGCAGATCACAGACAAGGGACTGTCACCTTGTTGACGAGTGCAGGGTTATGATGTCACAATGACCCCTTAGGCAGATAACGGAAAAGGATCTGTCACCAGGGTGACCAGTGAAAAGTTATGATGTCACAATGCCCCGTTAGGCAGTTCACAGTCAAGGTTCTGTCACCTGGGTGACCAGTGGAGAGTTATGATGTCACAATGCCCCCTTAAGCAGATCACAGACAAGGGTCTATCACCTGGGGGACAAGTGCAGAGTTATGAAGTCACAATGCACCCTTAGGCAGTTCACAGACAAGGGTCTGTAACCGGGTGTCCAGTGCAGATTTATGATGTCACAACCCCCCTTTAGGCAGATCACAGACAATGGTCTCTCACCTTGGTAACCAATGCAGAGTTATGATGTCACAATTCCCCCTTAGGCAGATCACAGACAAGGTTCTGTTACCTGCGTGACCAGTGCAGAGTTATGATGTCACAATGCCCCTTAGGCAGATCACAGACAATGGTCTGTCACCTTGGTGACCAGTGCACAGTTATGATGTCACATTGCCCCCTTAGGCAGATCACAGACAATGGTTTCTCACCATGGTGACCAATGCAGAGTTATGATGTCACAATGCCGCATTAGACTGTTCACAGACAAGGGTCTGTCAACTGCTTGACCAGTGCAGACTGATGATGTCACAATGCCCCCTTAGGCAGATCAAAGACAATGGTGTGTCACCTGGGTGTCCCGTGAAGAGTTATGATGTCACAATGCCCTCTTAGGCAGGTAACAGACAAGGGTCTGTCACCTGGGTGACCAATGCAGAGTTATGATGTCACAATGCCACTTAGGGAGATCACAGACAAGGTTCCATCACCTAGGTGACCAGGGCAGAGTTATGATGTCACAATGCCCACTTAGGCAGTTCACAGACAATGGTCTGTCACCTGGGTGACCAGTGCAGAGTTATGATGTCACAATGCCTCCTTAGGCATATCACAGACAATGGTCTGTCACCTTGGTGACCACTGCAGAGTTATGATGTCTCATTGCCCCTTAGGCAGATCACAGACAATGGTTTCTCACCATGGTGACCAACGCAGAGTTATGATGTCACAATGCCGCATTAGACTGTTCACAGACAAGGGTCTGTCAACTGCTTGACCAGTGCAGACTGATGATGTCACAATGCCCCCTTAGGCAGATCAAAGACAAGGGTGTGTCACCTGGGTGTCCCGTGCAGAGTTATGATGTCACAATGCCCTCTTAGGCAGATAACAGACAAGGGTCTGCCACCAGGGTGACTAGTGCAGAGTTCTGATGTCACAATGCCCACTTAGGCAGGTCAAAGTCAAGGGCCTGTCACCTGGGTTCCCAATGCAGACTTATGATGTCACAGTGCTCCCTTAGGCAAATCACAGACAAGGGTCTGTCTCCTGGGTGACCAGTGCAGAGTTAAGATGTCACAATGACCCCTTAGGCAGATCACATTCAAGCGCCTGTCACATGGGTGACCCGAGCAGAGTTATGATGTCACAATGCACCCTTACGCAGATCACAGGCAAGGGTCTGACACATTTGTGATGGGTGTAGAATTATGATGTCACAATGCACCCTGAGGCAGATAACAGACAAGGGTCTGTCACCAGGGTGACCAGTGCCGAGTTATGATGTCACAATGCCCCTTAGGCAGATCACAGACAATGGTCTGTCACCTGGGTGATGAGTGCAGAGTAATGATGTCACAATGCCCCTTAAGCAGATGACAGACAAGGGTCTGTCACCTGGGAGACAAGTGCAGAATTACGATGTCACAATGCCCCCTTAAGCAGTTCACAGACAAGGGTCTGTCACCTGGTTGACCAGTGCAGATTTATGATGTCACAACGCCACCTTAGGCAGATCACAGACAATGGTTTCTCACCTTGGTGAACCAATGCAGAATTATGATGTCACAATGCTTCGTTAGGCAGATCACAGACAAGGGTCTGACAACTGCGTGACCAGTGCAGAGTTATGATGTCACAAGGCCACCTTAGGGAGATCACAGACAAGGGCCTGTCACCTGGGTACCCCATGCAGAGTTATGATGTAACAATGCCCCCTTAGGCAGATAAAAGACAAGGGTCGGTCACCTGGGTTACCAGTGCACTGTTATGATGTCATAATGCCCCCTTAGGCAGATCACAGACAAGGGTCTGTCATCACGGTGACCAGTGGAGAGTTATGATGTCACAATGCCCCCTTAAGCAGATCACAGACAAGGGTCTATCACCTGGGGGACAAGTGCAGAGTTATGAAGTCACAATGCACCCTTAGGCAGTTCACAGACAAGGGTCTGTAACCGGGTGTCCAGTGCAGATTTATGATGTCACAACCCCCCTTTAGGCAGATCACAGACAATGGTCTCTCACCTTGGTAACCAATGCAGAGTTATGATGTCACAATTCCCCCTTAGGCAGATCACAGACAAGGTTCTGTTACCTGCGTGACCAGTGCAGAGTTATGATGTCACAATGCCCCTTAGGCAGATCACAGACAATGGTCTGTCACCTTGGTGACCAGTGCACAGTTATGATGTCACATTGCCCCCTTAGGCAGATCACAGACAATGGTTTCTCACCATGGTGACCAATGCAGAGTTATGATGTCACAATGCCGCATTAGACTGTTCACAGACAAGGGTCTGTCAACTGCTTGACCAGTGCACACTGATGATGTCACAATGCCCCCTTAGGCAGATCAAAGACAATGGTGTGTCACCTGGGTGTCCCGTGAAGAGTTATGATGTCACAATGCCCTCTTAGGCAGGTAACAGACAAGGGTCTGTCACCTGGGTGACCAATGCAGAGTTATGATGTCACAATGCCACTTAGGGAGATCACAGACAAGGTTCCATCACCTAGGTGACCAGGGCAGAGTTATGATGTCACAATGCCCACTTAGGCAGTTCACAGACAATGGTCTGTCACCTGGGTGACCAGTGCAGAGTTATGATGTCACAATGCCTCCTTAGGCATATCACAGACAATGGTCTGTCACCTTGGTGACCACTGCAGAGTTATGATGTCTCATTGACCCTTAGGCAGATCACAGACAATGGTTTCTCACCATGGTGACCAATGCAGAGTTATGATGTCACAATGCCGCATTAGACTGTTCACAGACAAGGGTCTGTCAACTGCTTGACCAGTGCAGACTTATGATGTCACAATGCCCCCTTAGGCAGATCAAAGACAAGGGTGTGTCACCTGGGTGTCCCGTGCAGAGTTATGATGTCACAATGCCCTCTTAGGCAGATAACAGACAAGGGTCTGCCACCAGGGTGACTAGTGCAGAGTTCTGATGTCACAATGCCCACTTAGGCAGGTCAAAGTCAAGGGCCTGTCACCTGGGTTCCCAATGCAGACTTATGATGTCACAATGCTCCCTTAGGCAAATCACAGACAAGGGTCTGTCTCCTGGGTGACCAGTGCAGAGTTAAGATGTCACAATGACCCCTTAGGCAGATCACATTCAAGCGCCTGTCACATGGGTGACCCGAGCAGAGTTATGATGTCACAATGCACCCTTACGCAGATCACAGGCAAGGGTCTGACACATTTGTGATGGGTGTAGAATTATGATGTCACAATGAACCCTGAGGCAGATAACAGACAAGGGTCTGTCACCAGGGTGACCAGTGCCGAGTTATGATGTCACAATGCCCCTTAGGCAGATCACAGACAATGGTCTGTCACCTGGGTGATGAGTGCAGAGTAATGATGTCACAATGCCCCTTAAGCAGATGACAGACAAGGGTCTGTCACCTGGGAGACAAGTGCAGAATTACGATGTCACAATGCCCCCTTAAGCAGTTCACAGACAAGGGTCTGTCACCTGGTTGACCAGTGCAGATTTATGATGTCACAACGCCCCCTTAGGCAGATCACAGACAATGGTTTCTCACCTTGGTGACCAATGCAGAATTATGATGTCACAATGCTTCGTTAGGCAGATCACAGACAAGGGTCTGACAACTGCGTGACCAGTGCAGAGTTATGATGTCACAAGGCCACCTTAGGGAGATCACAGACAAGGGCCTGTCACCTGGGTACCCCGTGCAGAGTTATGATGTAACAATGCCCCCTTAGGCAGATAAAAGACAAGGGTCGGTCACCTGGGTTACCAGTGCACTGTTATGATGTCATAATGCCCCCTTAGGCAGATCACAGACAAGGGTCTGTCATCATGGTGACCAGTGCAGAGTTAAGATGCAACAACGCCCCCATAATCAGATCACAGACAAGAGTCTGTCACCTGGGTGACCAATGCAGAGTTATGATGTCACAATGCCCACTTAGGCAGTTCACAGACAATGGTCTGTCACCTGGGTGACCAGTGCAGAGTTATGATGTCACAATGCCTCCTTAGGCATATCACAGACAATGGTCTGTCACCTTGGTGACCACTGCAGAGTTATGATGTCACATTGCCCCTTAGGCAGATCACAGACAATGGTTTCTCACCATGGTGACCAATGCAGAGTTATGATGTCACAATACCGCATTAGGCAGCTCACAGGCAGGGGTCTGTCAACTGCGTGACCAGTGCAGACTTATGATGTCACAATGCCCCCTTAGGCAGATCAAAGACAAGGGTCTGTCACCTGGGTGTCCCGTGCAGAATTATGATGTCACAATACCCTCTTAGGCAGATAACACACAAGGGTCTGCCACCAGGGTGACCAGTGCAGAGTTATGATGTCACAATGCCCACTTAGGCAGGTCAAGACAAAGGCCTGTCACCTGGGTTCCCAGTGCAGACTTATGATGTCACAATGCCCAATTAGGCAAATCACAGACAAGGATCTGTCTCCTGGTTGACCAGTGTAGAGATAAGATGTCACAATGACCCCTTAGGCAGATCACATTCAAGGGCCAGTCACATGGGTGACCCGAGCAGAGTTATGATGTGACAATGCACCTTTAGGCCGATCACAGACAAGGGTCTGTGACCTGGGTGCCCCGTGCTGAGTTACGGTGTCACAATGCACCCTTAGGCAGATCAAGGACCAGGGTCTGTCACGTGGTTGAACAGTGCAGAGTTATGAAGTCAAAATGCCCCCTTCGGCATTTCACAGACAAGGCTATGTCACCTGGGTGTCCAGTGTAGAGTTATGATGTCACAATGCCCCATTAAGCAGATCACAGACAAGGGTCTGCCACCTGGGTGACCATTACAGAGTTATGATGTCACAATGCCCCCTTAGTAAGATCACAGAGAACGGTCTGTCACCTGGGTGACCAGTGCAGAATTATGATGTCACAATGCCCCCTTAGCTAGATCACAGACAAGGGTCTGTCACGTGGGTGACCAGTGCAGGTTTATGATGTCACAATGCACCCTTTGGCAGATAACGGAGAAGGATCTGTCACCAGGGTGACCAGTGAAGAGTTATGATACCACAATGCTCCTTTAGGCAGTTCACAGTCAAGGGTCTGTCACCTGGGTGACCAGTGTAGAGTTCTGATGTCACAATGCCTCTTTAGGCAGATCACAGAAAATGGTCTGTCACCTTAGAGACCACTGGAGAGTTATGATGTCAAAATGCCCCCTTAAGCAGATCACGGACAAGGGTCTGTCACCTGGGAGACAAGTGCAGAGTTATGATGTCCCTATGCCCCTTAAGCAGTTCACAGACAAGGTCTGTCACCTGTGTGACCAGTGCAGACTTATGATGTCACAACGCCCCCTTAGGGAGATCACAGACAATGGTTTCTCACGTTGGTGACCAATGCAGAGTTATGATGTCACAATGCCTTCTTAGGCAGATCACAGCCAATGGTCTGTCACCTGGGTGACCAGTGCAGATTTACGATGTCACAATGCCCCCTTAGGCAGATCACAGACAAGGGACTGTCACCTTGTTGACGAGTGCAGGGTTATGATGTCACAATGACCCCTTAGGCAGATAACGGAAAAGGATCTGTCACCAGGGTGACCAGTGAAAAGTTATGATGTCACAATGCCCCGTTAGGCAGTTCACAGTCAAGGTTCTGTCACCTGGGTGACCAGTGGAGAGTTGTGATGTCACAATGCCCCCTTAAGCAGATCACAGACAAGGGTCTATCACCTGGGGGACAAGTGCAGAGTTATGAAGTCACAATGCACCCTTAGGCAGTTCACAGACAAGGGTCTGTAACCGGGTGTCCAGTGCAAATTTATGATGTCACAACCCCCCTTTAGGCAGATCACAGACAATGGTCTCTCACCTTGGTAACCAATGCAGAGTTATGATGTCACAATTCCCCCTTAGGCAGATCACAGACAAGGTTCTGTTACCTGCGTGACCAGTGCAGAGTTATGATGTCACAATGCCCCTTAGGCAGATCACAGACAATGGTCTGTCACCTTGGTGACCAGTGCACAGTTATGTTGTCACATTGCCCCCTTAGACAGATCACAGACAATGGTTTCTCACCATGGTGACCAATGCAGAGTTATGATGTCACAATGCCGCATTAGACTGTTCACAGACAAGGGTCTGTCAACTGCTTGACCAGTGCAGACTGATGATGTCACAATGCCCCCTTAGGCAGATCAAAGACAAGGGTGTGTCACCTGGGTGTCCCGTGCAGAGTTATGATGTCACAATGCCCTCTTAGGCAGATAACAGACAAGGGTCTGCCACCAGGGTGACTAGTGCAGAGTTCTGATGTCACAATGCCCACTTAGGCAGGTCAAAGTCAAGGGCCTGTCACCTGGGTTCCCAATGCAGACTTATGATGTCACAATGCTCCCTTAGGCAAATCAGAGACAAGGGTCTGTCTCCTGGGTGACCAGTGCAGAGTTAAGATGTCACAATGACCCCTTAGGCAGATCACATTCAAGCGCCTGTCACATGGGTGACCCGAGCAGAGTTATGATGTCACAATGCACCCTTACGCAGATCACAGGCAAGGGTCTGACACATTTGTGATGGGTGTAGAATTATGATGTCACAATGAACCCTGAGGCAGATAACAGACAAGGGTCTGTCACCAGGGTGACCAGTGCCGAGTTATGATGTCACAATGCCCCTTAGGCAGATCACAGACAATGGTCTGTCACCTGGGTGATGAGTGCAGAGTAATGATGTCACAATGCCCCTTAAGCAGATGACAGACAAGGGTCTGTCACCTGGGAGACAAGTGCAGAATTACGATGTCACAATGCCCCCTTAAGCAGTTCCCAGACAAGGGTCTGTCACCTGGTTGACCAGTGCAGATTTATGATGTCACAACGCCCCCTTAGGCAGATCACAGACAATGGTTTCTCACCTTGGTGACCAAAGCAGAATTATGATGTCACAATGCTTCATTAGGCAGATCACAGACAAGGGTCTGTCAACTGCGTGACCAGTGCAGAGTTATGATGTCACAAGGCCACCTTAGGGAGATCACAGACAAGGGCCTGTCACCTGGGTACCCCGTGCAGAGTTATGATGTAACAATGCCCCCTTAGGCAGATAAAAGACAAGGGTCGGTCACCTGGGTTACCAGTGCACTGTTATGATGTCATAATGCCCCCTTAGGCAGATCACAGACAAGGGTCTGTCATCATGGTGACCAGTGCAGAGTTAAGATGCAACAACGCCCCCATAGGCAGATCACAGACAAGGGTCTGTCACCTGGGTGACCAATGCAGAGTTATGATGTCACAATGCCCACTTAGGCAGTTCACAGACAATGGTCTGTCACCTGGGTGACCAGTGCAGAGTTATGATGTCACAATGCCTCCTTAGGCATATCACAGACAATGGTCTGTCACCTTGGTGACCACTGCAGAGTTATGATGTCACATTGCCCCTTAGGCAGATCACAGACAATGGTTTCTCACCATGGTGACCAATGCAGAGTTATGATGTCACAATGCCGCATTAGAGAGATCACAGACAGGGGTCTGTCAACTGCGTGACCAGTGCAGACTTATGATGTCACAATGCCCCCTTAGGCAGATCAAAGACAAGGGTCTGGCACCTGGGTGTCCAGTGCAGAATTATGATGTCACAATACCCTCTTAGGCAGATAACACACAAGGGTCTGCCACCAGGGTGACCAGTGCAGAGTTATGATGTCACAATGCCCACTTAGGCAGGTCAAGACAAGGGCCTGTCACCTGGGTTCCCAGTGCAGACTTATGATGTCACAATGCCCAATTAGGCAAATCACAGACAAGGATCTGTCTCCTGGGTGACCAGTGTAGAGATAAGATGTCACAATGACCCCTTAGGCAGATCACATTCAAGGGCCAGTCACATGGGTGACCCGAGCAGAGTTATGATGTGACAATGCACCTTTAGGCCGATCACAGACAAGGGTCTGTGACCTGGGTGCCCCGTGCCGAGTTACGATGTCACAATGCACCCTTAGGCAGATCAAGGACCAGGGTCTGTCACGTGGTTGAACAGTGCAGAGTTATGACGTCAAAATGCCCACTTCGGCATTTCACAGACAAGGCTATGTCACCTGGGTGACCAGTGCAGAGTTATGATGTCACAATTCCTCCTTAGGCTGATCACACACAATGGTCTGTCACCTTGGTGACCAGTGCAAAGTTATGATGTTGCAATGCACCCTTGGGCAGGTCACAGACAAGCATCTGTCACCTGGGTGTCCAGTGTACAGTTATGATGTCACAATGCCCCATTAAGCAGATCACAGACAAGGGTCTGCCACCTGGGTGACCATTACAGAGTTATGATGTCACAATGCCCCCTTAGTAAGATCACAGAGAACGGTCTGCCACCTGGGTGACCAGTGCAGAATTATGATGTCACAATGCCCCCTTAGCTAGATCACAGACAAGGGTCTGTCACGTGGGGGACCAGTGCAGGTTTATGATGTCACAATGCACCCTTTGGCAGATAACGGAGAAGGATCTGTCACCAGGGTGACCAGTGAAGAGTTATGATATCACAATGCTCCTTTAGGCAGTTCACAGTCAAGGGTCTGTCACCTGGGTGACCAGTGTAGAGTTCTGATGTCACAATGCCTCTTTAGGCAGATCACAGAAAATGGTCTGTCACCTTAGAGACCACTGGAGAGTTATGATGTCAAAATACCCCCTTAAGCAGATCACAGACAAGGGTCTGTCACCTGGGAGACAAGTGCAGAGTTATGATGTCCCTATGCCCCTTAAGCAGTTCACAGACAAGGTCTGTCACCTGGGTGACCAGTGCAGATTTACGATGTCACAATGCCCCCTTAGGCAGATCACAGACAAGGGACTGTCACCTTGTTGACGAGTGCAGGGTTATGATGTCACAATGACCCCTTAGGCAGATAACGGAAAAGGATCTGTCACCAGGGTGACCAGTGAAAAGTTATGATGTCACAATGCCCCGTTAGGCAGTTCACAGTCAAGGTTCTGTCACCTGGGTGACCAGTGGAGAGTTATGATGTCACAATGCCCCCTTAAGCAGATCACAGACAAGGGTCTATCACCTGGGGGACAAGTGCAGAGTTATGAAGTCACAATGCACCCTTAGGCAGTTCACAGACAAGGGTCTGTAACCGGGTGTCCAGTGCAGATTTATGATGTCACAACCCCCCTTTAGGCAGATCACAGACAATGGTCTCTCACCTTGGTAACCAATGCAGAGTTATGATGTCACAATTCCCCCTTAGGCAGATCACAGACAAGGTTCTGTTACCTGCGTGACCAGTGCAGAGTTATGATGTCACAATGCCCCTTAGGCAGATCACAGACAATGGTCTGTCACCTTGGTGACCAGTGCACAGTTATGATGTCACATTGCCCCCTTAGGCAGATCACAGACAATGGTTTCTCACCATGGTGACCAATGCAGAGTTATGATGTCACAATGCCGCATTAGACTGTTCACAGACAAGGGTCTGTCAACTGCTTGACCAGTGCAGACTGATGATGTCACAATGCCCCCTTAGGCAGATCAAAGAAAATGGTGTGTCACCTGGGTGTCCCGTGAAGAGTTATGATGTCACAATGCCCTCTTAGGCAGGTAACAGACAAGGGTCTGTCACCTGGGTGACCAATGCAGAGTTATGATGTCACAATGCCACTTAGGGAGATCACAGACAAGGTTCCATCACCTAGGTGACCAGGGCAGAGTTATGATGTCACAATGCCCACTTAGGCAGTTCACAGACAATGGTCTGTCACCTGGGTGACCAGTGCAGAGTTATGATGTCACAATGCCTCCTTAGGCATATCACAGACAATGGTCTGTCACCTTGGTGACCACTGCAGAGTTATGATGTCTCATTGACCCTTAGGCAGATCACAGACAATGGTTTCTCACCATGGTGACCAATGCAGAGTTATGATGTCACAATGCCGCATTAGGCAGTTCACAGACAGGGGTCTGTCAACTGCGTGACCAGTGCAGACTTATGATGTCACAATGCCCCCTTAGGCAGATCAAAGACAAGGGTCTGTCACCTGGGTGTCGCGTGCAGAGTTATGATGTCACAATACCCTCTTAGGCAGATAACAGACAAGGGTCTGCCACCAGGGTGACCAGTGCAGAGTTATGATGTCACAATGCCCACTTGGGCAGGTCAAGACAAGGGCCTGTCACCTGGGTTCCCAGTGCAGACTTATGATGTCACAATGCCCAATTAGGCAAATCACAGACAAGGATCTGTCTCCTGGGTGACCAGTGTAGAGATAAGATGTCACAATGACCCCTTAGGCAGATCACATTCAAGGGCCAGTCACATGGGTGACCCGAGCCGAGTTATGATGTGACAATGCACCTTTAGGCCGATCACAGACAAGGGTCTGTGACCTGGGTGCCCCGTGCCGAGTTACGATGTCACAATGCACCCTTAGGCAGATCAAGGACCAGGGTCTGTCACGTGGTTGAACAGTGCAGAGTTATGACGTCAAAATGCCCCCTTCGGCATTTCACAGACAAGGCTATGTCACCTGGGTGACCAGTGCAGAGTTATGATGTCACAATGCCTCCTTAGGCTGATCACACACAATGGTCTGTCACCTTGGTGACCAGTGCAAAGTTATGATGTTGCAATGCACCCTTGGGCAGGTCACAGACAAGCATCTGTCACCTGGTTTTCCAGTGTAGAGTTATGATGTCACAATGCCCCATTAAGCAGATCACAGACAAGGGTCTATCACCTGGGGGTCAAGTGCAGAGTTATGAAGTCACAATGCACCCTTAGGCAGTTCACAGACAAGGGTCTGTAACCGGGTGTCCAGTGCAGATTTATGATGTCACAACCCCCCTTTAGGCAGATCACAGACAATGGTCTCTCACCTTGGTGACCAATGCAGAGTTATGATGTCACATTGCCCCCTTAGACAGATCACAGACAATGGTTTCTCACCATGGTGACCAATGCAGAGTTATGATGTCACAATGCCGCATTAGACTGTTCACAGACAAGGGTCTGTCAACTGCTTGACCAGTGCAGACTGATGATGTCACAATGCCCCCTTAGGCAGATCAAAGACAAGGGTGTGTCACCTGGGTGTCCCGTGCAGAGTTATGATGTCACAATGCCCTCTTAGGCAGATAACAGACAAGGGTCTGCCACCAGGGTGACTAGTGCAGAGTTCTGATGTCACAATGCCCACTTAGGCAGGTCAAAGTCAAGGGCCTGTCACCTGGGTTCCCAATGCAGACTTATGATGTCACAATGCTCCCTTAGGCAAATCAGAGACAAGGGTCTGTCTCCTGGGTGACCAGTGCAGAGTTAAGATGTCACAATGACCCCTTAGGCAGATCACATTCAAGCGCCTGTCACATGGGTGACCCGAGCAGAGTTATGATGTCACAATGCACCCTTACGCAGATCACAGGCAAGGGTCTGACACATTTGTGATGGGTGTAGAATTATGATGTCACAATGCACCCTGAGGCAGATAACAGACAAGGGTCTGTCACCAGGGTGACCAGTGCAGAGTAATGATGTCACAATGCCCCTTAAGCAGATGACAGACAAGGGTCTGTCACCTGGGAGACAAGTGCAGAATTACGATGTCACAATGCCCCCTTAAGCAGTTCCCAGACAAGGGTCTGTCACCTGGTTGACCAGTGCAGATTTATGATGTCACAACGCCCCCTTAGGCAGATCACAGACAATGGTTTCTCACCTTGGTGACCAAAGCAGAATTATGATGTCACAATGCTTCATTAGGCAGATCACAGACAAGGGTCTGTCAACTGCGTGACCAGTGCAGAGTTATGATGTCACAAGGCCACCTTAGGGAGATCACAGACAAGGGCCTGTCACCTGGGTACCCCGTGCAGAGTTATGATGTAACAATGCCCCCTTAGGCAGATAAAAGACAAGGGTCGGTCACCTGGGTTACCAGTGCACTGTTATGATGTCATAATGCCCCCTTAGGCAGATCACAGACAAGGGTCTGTCATCATGGTGACCAGTGCAGAGTTAAGATGCAACAACGCCCCCATAGGCAGATCACAGACAAGGGTCTGTCACCTGGGTGACCAATGCAGAGTTATGATGTCACAATGTCCACTTAGGCAGTTCACAGACAATGGTCTGTCACCTGGGTGACCAGTGCAGAGTTATGATGTCACAATGCCTCCTTAGGCATATCACAGACAATGGTCTGTCACCTTGGTGACCACTGCAGAGTTATGATGTCACATTGCCCCTTAGGCAGATCACAGACAATGGTTTCTCACCATGGTGACCAATGCAGAGTTATGATGTCACAATGCCGCATTAGACAGATCACAGACAGGGGTCTGTCAACTGCGTGACCAGTGCAGACTTATGATGTCACAATGCCCCCTTAGGCAGATCAAAGACAAGGGTCTGTCACCTGGGTGTCCAGTGCAGAATTATGATGTCACAATACCCTCTTAGGCAGATAACACACAAGGGTCTGCCACCAGGGTGACCAGTGCAGAGTTATGATGTCACAATGCCCACTTAGGCAGGTCAAGACAAGGGCCTGTCACCTGGGTTCCCAGTGCAGACTTATGATGTCAAAATGCCCAATTAGGCAAATCACAGACAAGGATCTGTCTCCTGGGTGACCAGTGTAGAGATAAGATGTCACAATGACCCCTTAGGCAGATCACATTCAAGGGCCAGTCACATGGGTGACCCGAGCAGAGTTATGATGTGACAATGCACCTTTAGGCCGATCACAGACAAGGGTCTGTGACCTGGGTGCCCCGTGCCGAGTTACGATGTCACAATGCACCCTTAGGCAGATCAAGGACCAGGGTCTGTCACGTGGTTGAACAGTGCAGAGTTATGACGTCAAAATGCCCACTTCGGCATTTCAGAGACAAGGCTATGTCACCTGGGTGACCAGTGCAGAGTTATGATGTCACAATTCCTCCTTAGGCTGATCACACACAATGGTCTGTCACCTTGGTGACCAGTGCAAAGTTATGATGTTGCAATGCACCCTTGGGCAGGTCACAGACAAGCATCTGTCACCTGGGTGTCCAGTGTAGAGTTATGATGTCACAATGCCCCATTAAGCAGATCACAGACAAGGGTCTGCCACCTGGGTGACCATTACAGAGTTATGATGTCACAATGCCCCCTTAGTAAGATCACAGAGAACGGTCTGCCACCTGGGTGACCAGTGCAGAATTATGATGTCACAATGCCCCCTTAGCTAGATCACAGACAAGGGTCTGTCACGTGGGTGACCAGTGCAGGTTTATGATGTCACAATGCACCCTTTGGCAGATAACGGAGAAGGATCTGTCACCAGGGTGACCAGTGAAGAGTTATGATATCACAATGCTCCTTTAGGCAGTTCACAGTCAAGGGTCTGTCACCTGGGTGACCAGTGTAGAGTTCTGATGTCACAATGCCTCTTTAGGCAGATCACAGAAAATGGTCTGTCACCTTAGAGACCACTGGAGAGTTATGATGTCAAAATACCCCCTTAAGCAGATCACAGACAAGGGTCTGTCACCTGGGAGACAAGTGCAGAGTTATGATGTCCCTATGCCCCTTAAGCAGTTCACAGACAAGGTCTGTCACCTGTGTGACCAGTGCAGACTTATGATGTCACAACGCCCCCTTAGGGAGATCACAGACAATGGTTTCTCACGTTGGTGACCAATGCAGAGTTATGATGTCACAATGCCTTCTTAGGCAGATCACAGCCAATGGTCTGTCACCTGGGTGACCAGTGCAGATTTACGATGTCACAATGCCCCCTTAGGCAGATCACAGACAAGGGACTGTCACCTTGTTGACGAGTGCAGGGTTATGATGTCACAATGACCCCTTAGGCAGATAACGGAAAAGGATCTGTCACCAGGGTGACCAGTGAAAAGTTATGATGTCACAATGCCCCGTTAGGCAGTTCACAGTCAAGGTTCTGTCACCTGGGTGACCAGTGGAGAGTTATGATGTCACAATGCCCCCTTAAGCAGATCACAGACAAGGGTCTATCACCTGGGGGACAAGTGCAGAGTTATGAAGTCACAATGCACCCTTAGGCAGTTCACAGACAAGGGTCTGTAACCGGGTGTCCAGTGCAGATTTATGATGTCACAACCCCCCTTTAGGCAGATCACAGACAATGGTCTCTCACCTTGGTAACCAATGCAGAGTTATGATGTCACAATTCCCCCTTAGGCAGATCACAGACAAGGTTCTGTTACCTGCGTGACCAGTGCAGAGTTATGATGTCACAATGCCCCTTAGGCAGATCACAGACAATGGTCTGTCAACTTGGTGACCAGTGCACAGTTATGATGTCACATTGCCCCCTTAGGCAGATCACAGACAATGGTTTCTCACCATGGTGACCAATGCAGAGTTATGATGTCACAATGCCGCATTAGACTGTTCACAGACAAGGGTCTGTCAACTGCTTGACCAGTGCAGACTGATGATGTCACAATGCCCCCTTAGGCAGATCAAAGAAAATGGTGTGTCACCTGGGTGTCCCGTGAAGAGTTATGATGTCACAATGCCCTCTTAGGCAGGTAACAGACAAGGGTCTGTCACCTGGGTGACCAATGCAGAGTTATGATGTCACAATGCCACTTAGGGAGATCACAGACAAGGTTCCATCACCTAGGTGACCAGGGCAGAGTTATGATGTCACAATGCCCACTTAGGCAGTTCACAGACAATGGTCTGTCACCTGGGTGACCAGTGCAGAGTTATGATGTCACAATGCCTCCTTAGGCATATCACAGACAATGGTCTGTCACCTTGGTGACCACTGCAGAGTTATGATGTCTCATTGACCCTTAGGCAGATCACAGACAATGGTTTCTCACCATGGTGACCAATGCAGAGTTATGATGTCACAATGCCGCATTAGGCAGTTCACAGACAGGGGTCTGTCAACTGCGTGACCAGTGCAGACTTATGATGTCACAATGCCCCCTTAGGCAGATCAAAGACAAGGGTCTGTCACCTGGGTGTCCCGTGCAGAGTTATGATGTCACAATACCCTCTTAGGCAGATAACAGACAAGGGTCTGCCACCAGGGTGACCAGTGCAGAGTTATGATGTCACAATGCCCACTTGGGCAGGTCAAGACAAGGGCCTGTCACCTGGGTTCCCAGTGCAGACTTATGATGTCACAATGCCCAATTAGGCAAATCACAGACAAGGATCTGTCTCCTGGGTGACCAGTGTAGAGATAAGATGTCACAATGACCCCTTAGGCAGATCACATTCAAGGGCCAGTCACATGGGTGACCCGAGCAGAGTTATGATGTGACAATGCACCTTTAGGCCGATCACAGACAAGGGTCTGTGACCTGGGTGCCCCGTGCCGAGTTACGATGTCACAATGCACCCTTAGGCAGATCAAGGACCAGGGTCTGTCACGTGGTTGAACAGTGCAGAGTTATGACGTCAAAATGCCCCCTTCGGCATTTCACAGACAAGGCTATGTCACCTGGGTGACCAGTGCAGAGTTATGATGTCACAATGCCTCCTTAGGCTGATCACACACAATGGTCTGTCACCTTGGTGACCAGTGCAAAGTTATGATGTTGCAATGCACCCTTGGGCAGGTCACAGACAAGCATCTGTCACCTGGTTGTCCAGTGTAGAGTTATGATGTCACAATGCCCCATTAAGCAGATCACAGACAAGGGTCTGCCACCTGGGTGACCATTACAGAGTTATGATGTCACAATGCCCCGTTAGTAAGATCACAGAGAACGGTCTGTCACCTGGGTGACCAGTGCAGAATTATGATGTCACAATGCCCCCTTAGCTAGATCACAGACAAGGGTCTGTCACGTGGGTGACCAGTGCAGGTTTATGATGTCACAATGCACCCTTTGGCAGATAACGGAGAAGGATCTGTCACCAGGGTGACCAGTGAAGAGTTATGATATCACAATGCTCCTTTCGTCAGTTCACAGTCAAGGGTCTGTCACCTGGGTGACCAGTGTAGAGTTCTGATGTCACAATGCCTCTTTAGGCAGATCACAGACAAGGGTCTGTCACCTTAGAGACCACTGGAGAGTTATGATGTCAAAATGCCCCCTTAAGCAGATCAAAGACAAGGGTCTGTCACCTGGGAGACAAGTGCAGCGTTATGATGTCCCTATGCCCCTTAAGCAGTTCACAGACAAGGTCTGTCACCTGTGTGACCAGTGCAGACTTATGATGTCACAACGCCCCCTTAGGGACATCACAGACAATGGTTTCTCACGTTGGTGACCAATGCAGAGTTATGATGTCACAATGCCTTCTTAGGCAGATCACAGCCAATGGTCTGTCACCTGGGTGACCAGTGCAGATTTACGATGTCACAATGCCCCCTTAGGCAGATCACAGACAAGGGACTGTCACCTTGTTGACGAGTGCAGGGTTATGATGTCACAATGACCCCTTAGGCAGATAACGGAAAAGGATCTGTCACCAGGGTGACCAGTGAAAAGTTATGATGTCACAATGCCCCGTTAGGCAGTTCACAGTCAAGGTTCTGTCACCTGGGTGACCAGTGGAGAGTTATGATGTCACAATGCCCCCTTAAGCAGATCACAGACAAGGGTCTATCACCTGGGGGACAAGTGCAGAGTTATGAAGTCACAATGCACCCTTAGGCAGTTCACAGACAAGGGTCTGTAACCGGGTGTCCAGTGCAGATTTATGATGTCACAACCCCCCTTTAGGCAGATCACAGACAATGGTCTCTCACCTTGGTAACCAATGCAGAGTTATGATGTCACAATTCCCCCTTAGGCAGATCACAGACAAGGTTCTGTTACCTGCGTGACCAGTGCAGAGTTATGATGTCACAATGCCCCTTAGGCAGATCACAGACAATGGTCTGTCACCTTGGTGACCAGTGCACAGTTATGATGTCACATTGCCCCCTTAGGCAGATCACAGACAATGGTTTCTCACCATGGTGACCAATGCAGAGTTATGATGTCACAATGCCGCATTAGACTGTTCACAGACAAGGGTCTGTCAACTGCTTGACCAGTGCAGACTGATGATGTCACAATGCCCCCTTAGGCAGATCAAAGACAATGGTGTGTCACCTGGGTGTCCCGTGAAGAGTTATGATGTCACAATGCCCCCTTAGGCAGATAAAAGACAAGGGTCGGTCACCTGGGTTACCAGTGCACTGTTATGATGTCATAATGCCCCCTTAGGCAGATCACAGACAAGGGTCTGTCATCATGGTGACCAGTGCAGAGTTAAGATGCAACAACGCCCCCATAGGCAGATCACAGACAAGGGTCTGTCACCTGGGTGACCAATGCAGAGTTATGATGTCACAATGCCCACTTAGGCAGTTCACAGACAATGGTCTGTCACCTGGGTGACCAGTGCAGAGTTATGATGTCACAATGCCTCCTTAGGCATATCACAGACAATGGTCTGTCACCTTGGTGACCACTGCAGAGTTATGATGTCACATTGCCCCTTAGGCAGATCACAGACAATGGTTTCTCACCATGGTGACCAATGCAGAGTTATGATGTCACAATGCCGCATTAGACAGATCACAGACAGGGGTCTGTCAACTGCGTGACCAGTGCAGACTTATGATGTCACAATGCCCCCTTAGGCAGATCAAAGACAAGGGTCTGTCACCTGGGTGTCCCGTGCAGAATTATGATGTCACAATACCCTCTTAGGCAGATAACACACAAGGGTCTGCCACCAGGGTGACCAGTGCAGAGTTATGATGTCACAATGCCCACTTAGGCAGGTCAAGACAAGGGCCTGTCACCTGGGTTCCCAGTGCAGACTTATGATGTCACAATGCCCAATTAGGCAAATCACAGACAAGGATCTGTCTCCTGGGTGACCAGTGTAGAGATAAGATGTCACAATGACCCCTTAGGCAGATCACATTCAAGGGCCAGTCACATGGGTGACCCGAGCAGAGTTATGATGTGACAATGCACCTTTAGGCCGATCACAGACAAGGGTCTGTGACCTGGGTGCCCCGTGCCGAGTTACGATGTCACAATGCACCCTTAGGCAGATCAAGGACCAGGGTCTGTCACGTGGTTGAACAGTGCAGAGTTATGACGTCAAAATGCCCACTTCGGCATTTCACAGACAAGGCTATGTCACCTGGGTGACCAGTGCAGAGTTATGATGTCACAATTCCTCCTTAGGCTGATCACACACAATGGTCTGTCACCTTGGTGACCAGTGCAAAGTTATGATGTTGCAATGCACCCTTGGGCAGGTCACAGACAAGCATCTGTCACCTGGGTGTCCAGTGTAGAGTTATGATGTCACAATGCCCCATTAAGCAGATCACAGACAAGGGTCTGCCACCTGGGTGACCATCACAGAGTTATGATGTCACAATGCCCCCTTAGTAAGATCACAGAGAACGGTCTGCCACCTGGGTGACCAGTGCAGAATTATGATGTCACAATGCCCCCTTAGCTAGATCACAGACAAGGGTCTGTCACGTGGGGGACCAGTGCAGGTTTATGATGTCACAATGCACCCTTTGGCAGATAACGGAGAAGGATCTGTCACCAGGGTGACCAGTGAAGAGTTATGATATCACAATGCTCCTTTAGGCAGTTCACAGTCAAGGGTCTGTCACCTGGGTGACCAGTGTAGAGTTCTGATGTCACAATGCCTCTTTAGGCAGATCACAGAAAATGGTCTGTCACCTTAGAGACCACTGGAGAGTTATGATGTCAAAATACCCCCTTAAGCAGATCACAGACAAGGATCTGTCACCTGGGAGACAAGTGCAGAGTTATGATGTCCCTATGCCCCTTAAGCAGTTCACAGACAAGGTCTGTCACCTGTGTGACCAGTGCAGACTTATGATGTCACAACGCCCCCTTAGGGAGATCACAGACAATGGTTTCTCACGTTGGTGACCAATGCAGAGTTATGATGTCACAATGCCTTCTTAGGCAGATCACAGCCAATGGTCTGTCACCTGGGTGACCAGTGCAGATTTACGATGTCACAATGCCCCCTTAGGCAGATCACAGACAAGGGACTGTCACCTTGTTGACGAGTGCAGGGTTATGATGTCACAATGACCCCTTAGGCAGATAACGGAAAAGGATCTGTCACCAGGGTGACCAGTGAAAAGTTATGATGTCACAATGCCCCGTTAGGCAGTTCACAGTCAAGGTTCTGTCACCTGGGTGACCAGTGGAGAGTTATGATGTCACAATGCCCCCTTAAGCAGATCACAGACAAGGGTCTATCACCTGGGGGACAAGTGCAGAGTTATGAAGTCACAATGCACCCTTAGGCAGTTCACAGACAAGGGTCTGTAACCGGGTGTCCAGTGCAGATTTATGATGTCACAACCCCCCTTTAGGCAGATCACAGACAATGGTCTCTCACCTTGGTAACCAATGCAGAGTTATGATGTCACAATTCCCCCTTAGGCAGATCACAGACAAGGTTCTGTTACCTGCGTGACCAGTGCAGAGTTATGATGTCACAATGCCCCTTAGGCAGATCACAGACAATGGTCTGTCACCTTGGTGACCAGTGCACAGTTATGATGTCACATTGCCCCCTTAGGCAGATCACAGACAATGGTTTCTCACCATGGTGACCAATGCAGAGTTATGATGTCACAATGCCGCATTAGACTGTTCACAGACAAGGGTCTGTCAACTGCTTGACCAGTGCAGACTGATGATGTCACAATGCCCCCTTAGGCAGATCAAAGAAAATGGTGTGTCACCTGGGTGTCCCGTGAAGAGTTATGATGTCACAATGCCCTCTTAGGCAGGTAACAGACAAGGGTCTGTCACCTGGGTGACCAATGCAGAGTTATGATGTCACAATGCCACTTAGGGAGATCACAGACAAGGTTCCATCACCTAGGTGACCAGGGCAGAGTTATGATGTCACAATGCCCACTTAGGCAGTTCACAGACAATGGTCTGTCACCTGGGTGACCAGTGCAGAGTTATGATGTCACAATGCCTCCTTAGGCATATCACAGACAATGGTCTGTCACCTTGGTGACCACTGCAGAGTTATGATGTCTCATTGACCCTTAGGCAGATCACAGACAATGGTTTCTCACCATGGTGACCAATGCAGAGTTATGATGTCACAATGCCGCATTAGGCAGTTCACAGACAGGGGTCTGTCAACTGCGTGACCAGTGCAGACTTATGATGTCACAATGCCCCCTTAGGCAGATCAAAGACAAGGGTCTGTCACCTGGGTGTCCCGTGCAGAGTTATGATGTCACAATACCCTCTTAGGCAGATAACAGACAAGGGTCTGCCACCAGGGTGACCAGTGCAGAGTTATGATGTCACAATGCCCACTTGGGCAGGTCAAGACAAGGGCCTGTCACCTGGGTTCCCAGTGCAGACTTATGATGTCACAATGCCCAATTAGGCAAATCACAGACAAGGATCTGTCTCCTGGGTGACCAGTGTAGAGATAAGATGTCACAATGACCCCTTAGGCAGATCACATTCAAGGGCCAGTCACATGGGTGACCCGAGCAGAGTTATGATGTGACAATGCACCTTTAGGCCGATCACAGACAAGGGTCTGTGACCTGGGTGCCCCGTGCCGAGTTACGATGTCACAATGCACCCTTAGGCAGATCAAGGACCAGGGTCTGTCACGTGGTTGAACAGTGCAGAGTTATGACGTCAAAATGCCCCCTTCGGCATTTCACAGACAAGGCTATGTCACCTGGGTGACCAGTGCAGAGTTATGATGTCACAATGCCTCCTTAGGCTGATCACACACAATGGTCTGTCACCTTGGTGACCAGTGCAAAGTTATGATGTTGCAATGCACCCTTGGGCAGGTCACAGACAAGCATCTGTCACCTGGTTGTCCAGTGTAGAGTTATGATGTCACAATGCCCCATTAAGCAGATCACAGACAAGGGTCTGCCACCTGGGTGACCATTACAGAGTTATGATGTCACAATGCCCCGTTAGTAAGATCACAGAGAACGGTCTGTCACCTGGGTGACCAGTGCAGAATTATGATGTCACAATGCCCCCTTAGCTAGATCACAGACAAGGGTCTGTCACGTGGGTGACCAGTGCAGGTTTATGATGTCACAATGCACCCTTTGGCAGATAACGGAGAAGGATCTGTCACCAGGGTGACCAGTGAAGAGTTATGATATCACAATGCTCCTTTAGTCAGTTCACAGTCAAGGGTCTGTCACCTGGGTGACCAGTGTAGAGTTCTGATGTCACAATGCCTCTTTAGGCAGATCACAGACAAGGGTCTGTCACCTTAGAGACCACTGGAGAGTTATGATGTCAAAATGCCCCCTTAAGCAGATCAAAGACAAGGGTCTGTCACCTGGGAGACAAGTGCAGCGTTATGATGTCCCTATGCCCCTTAAGCAGTTCACAGACAAGGTCTGTCACCTGTGTGACCAGTGCAGACTTATGATGTCACAACGCCCCCTTAGGTAGATCACAGACAATGGTTTCTCACGTTGGTGACCAATGCAGAGTTATGATGTCACAATGCCTTCTTAGGCAGATCACAGCCAATGGTCTGTCACCTGGGTGACCAGTGCAGATTTACGATGTCACAATGCCCCCTTAGGCAGATCACAGACAAGGGACTGTCACCTTGTTGACGAGTGCAGGGTTATGATGTCACAATGACCCCTTAGGCAGATAACGGAAAAGGATCTGTCACCAGGGTGACCAGTGAAAAGTTATGATGTCACAATGCCCCGTTAGGCAGTTCACAGTCAAGGTTCTGTCACCTGGGTGACCAGTGGAGAGTTATGATGTCACAATGCCCCCTTAAGCAGATCACAGACAAGGGTCTATCACCTGGGGGACAAGTGCAGAGTTATGAAGTCACAATGCACCCTTAGGCAGTTCACAGACAAGGGTCTGTAACCGGGTGTCCAGTGCAGATTTATGATGTCACAACCCCCCTTTAGGCAGATCACAGACAATGGTCTCTCACCTTGGTAACCAATGCAGAGTTATGATGTCACAATTCCCCCTTAGGCAGATCACAGACAAGGTTCTGTTACCTGCGTGACCAGTGCAGAGTTATGATGTCACAATGCCCCTTAGGCAGATCACAGACAATGGTCTGTCACCTTGGTGACCAGTGCACAGTTATGATGTCACATTGCCCCCTTAGGCAGATCACAGACAATGGTTTCTCACCATGGTGACCAATGCAGAGTTATGATGTCACAATGCCGCATTAGACTGTTCACAGACAAGGGTCTGTCAACTGCTTGACCAGTGCAGACTGATGATGTCACAATGCCCCCTTAGGCAGATCAAAGACAATGGTGTGTCACCTGGGTGTCCCGTGAAGAGTTATGATGTCACAATGCCCTCTTAGGCAGGTAACAGACAAGGGTCTGTCACCTGGGTGACCAATGCAGAGTTATGATGTCACAATGCCACTTAGGGAGATCACAGACAAGGTTCCATCACCTAGGTGACCAGGGCAGAGTTATGATGTCACAATGCCCACTTAGGCAGTTCACAGACAATGGTCTGTCACCTGGGTGACCAGTGCAGAGTTATGATGTCACAATGCCTCCTTAGGCATATCACAGACAATGGTCTGTCACCTTGGTGACCACTGAAGAGTTATGATGTCTCATTGACCCTTAGGCAGATCACAGACAATGGTTTCTCACCATGGTGACCAATGCAGAGTTATGATGTCACAATGCCGCATTAGGCAGTTCACAGACAGGGGTCTGTCAACTGCGTGACCAGTGCAGACTTATGATGTCACAATGCCCCCTTAGGCAGATCAAAGACAAGGGTCTGTCACCTGGGTGTCGCGTGCAGAGTTATGATGTCACAATACCCTCTTAGGCAGATAACAGACAAGGGTCTGCCACCAGGGTGACCAGTGCAGAGTTATGATGTCACAATGCCCACTTGGGCAAGTCAAGACAAGGGCCTGTCACCTGGGTTCCCAGTGCAGACTTATGATGTCACAATGCCCAATTAGGCAAATCACAGACAAGGATCTGTCTCCTGGGTGACCAGTGTAGAGATAAGATGTCACAATGACCCCTTAGGCAGATCACATTCAAGGGCCAGTCACATGGGTGACCCGAGCCGAGTTATGATGTGACAATGCACCTTTAGGCCGATCACAGACAAGGGTCTGTGACCTGGGTGCCCCGTGCCGAGTTACGATGTCACAATGCACCCTTAGGCAGATCAAGGACCAGGGTCTGTCACGTGGTTGAACAGTGCAGAGTTATGACGTCAAAATGCCCCCTTCGGCATTTCACAGACAAGGCTATGTCACCTGGGTGACCAGTGCAGAGTTATGATGTCACAATGCCTCCTTAGGCTGATCACACACAATGGTCTGTCACCTTGGTGACCAGTGCAAAGTTATGATGTTGCAATGCACCCATGGGCAGGTCACAGACAAGCATCTGTCACCTGGGTGTCCAGTGTAGAGTTATGATGTCACAATGCCCCATTAAGCAGATCACAGACAAGGGTCTGCCACCTGGGTGACCATTACAGAGTTATGATGTCACAATGCCCCCTTAGTAAGATCACAGAGAACGGTCTGTCACCTGGGTGACCAGTGCAGAATTATGATGTCACAATGCCCCCTTAGCTAGATCACAGACAAGGGTCTGTCACGTGGGTGACCAGTGCAGGTTTATGATGTCACAATGCACCCTTTGGCAGATAACGGAGAAGGATCTGTCACCAGGGTGACCAGTGAAGAGTTATGATATCACAATGCTCCTTTAGTCAGTTCACAGTCAAGGGTCTGTCACCTGGGTGACCAGTGTAGAGTTCTGATGTCACAATGCCTCTTTAGGCAGATCACAGACAAGGGTCTGTCACCTTAGAGACCACTGGAGAGTTATGATGTCAAAATGCCCCCTTAAGCAGATCAAAGACAAGGGTCTGTCACCTGGGAGACAAGTGCAGAGTTATGATGTCCCTATGCCCCTTAAGCAGTTCACAGACAAGGTCTGTCACCTGTGTGACCAGTGCAGACTTATGATGTCACAACGCCCCCTTAGGGAGATCACAGACAATGGTTTCTCACGTTGGTTACCAATGCAGAGTTATGATGTCACAATGCCTTCTTAGGCAGATCACAGCCAATGGTCTGTCACCTGGGTGACCAGTGCAGATTTACGATGTCACAATGCCCCCTTAGGCAGATCACAGACAAGGGACTGTCACCTTGTTGACGAGTGCAGGGTTATGATGTCACAATGACCCCTTAGGCAGATAACGGAAAAGGATCTGTCACCAGGGTGACCAGTGAAAAGTTATGATGTCACAATGCCCCGTTAGGCAGTTCACAGTCAAGGTTCTGTCACCTGGGTGACCAGTGGAGAGTTATGATGTCACAATGCCCCCTTAAGCAGATCACAGACAAGGGTCTATCACCTGGGGGACAAGTGCAGAGTTATGAAGTCACAATGCACCCTTAGGCAGTTCACAGACAAGGGTCTGTAACCGGGTGTCCAGTGCAGATTTATGATGTCACAACCCCCCTTTAGGCAGATCACAGACAATGGTCTCTCACCTTGGTAACCAATGCAGAGTTATGATGTCACAATTCCCCCTTAGGCAGATCACAGACAAGGTTCTGTTACCTGCGTGACCAGTGCAGAGTTATGATGTCACAATGCCCCTTAGGCAGATCACAGACAATGGTCTGTCACCTTGGTGACCAGTGCACAGTTATGATGTCACATTGCCCCCTTAGGCAGATCACAGACAATGGTTTCTCACCATGGTGACCAATGCAGAGTTATGATGTCACAATGCCGCATTAGACTGTTCACAGACAAGGGTCTGTCAACTGCTTGACCAGTGCAGACTGATGATGTCACAATGCCCCCTTAGGCAGATCAAAGACAATGGTGTGTCACCTGGGTGTCCCGTGAAGAGTTATGATGTCACAATGCCCTCTTAGGCAGGTAACAGACAAGGGTCTGTCACCTGGGTGACCAATGCAGAGTTATGATGTCACAATGCCACTTAGGGAGATCACAGAAAAGGTTCCATCACCTAGGTGACCAGGGCAGAGTTATGATGTCACAATGCCCACTTAGGCAGTTCACAGACAATGGTCTGTCACCTGGGTGACCAGTGCAGAGTTATGATGTCACAATGCCTCCTTAGGCATATCACAGACAATGGTCTGTCACCTTGGTGACCACTGCAGAGTTATGATGTCTCATTGACCCTTAGGCAGATCACAGACAATGGTTTCTCACCATGGTGACCAATGCAGAGTTATGATGTCACAATGCCGCATTAGGCAGTTCACAGACAGGGGTCTGTCAACTGCGTGACCAGTGCAGACTTATGATGTCACAATGCCCCCTTAGGCAGATCAAAGACAAGGGTCTGTCACCTGGGTGTCGCGTGCAGAGTTATGATGTCACAATACCCTCTTAGGCAGATAACAGACAAGGGTCTGCAACCAGGGTGACCAGTGCAGAGTTATGATGTCACAATGCCCACTTGGGCAGGTCAAGACAAGGGCCTGTCACCTGGGTTCCCAGTGCAGACTTATGATGTCACAATGCCCAATTAGGCAAATCACAGACAAGGATCTGTCTCCTGGGTGACCAGTGTAGAGATAAGATGTCACAATGACCCCTTAGGCAGATCACATTCAAGGGCCAGTCACATGGGTGACCCGAGCCGAGTTATGATGTGACAATGCACCTTTAGGCCGATCACAGACAAGGGTCTGTGACCTGGGTGCCCCGTGCCGAGTTACGATGTCACAATGCACCCTTAGGCAGATCAAGGACCAGGGTCTGTCACGTGGTTGAACAGTGCAGAGTTATGACGTCAAAATGCCCCCTTCGGCATTTCACAGACAAGGCTATGTCACCTGGGTGACCAGTGCAGAGTTATGATGTCACAATGCCTCCTTAGGCTGATCACACACAATGGTCTGTCACCTTGGTGACCAGTGCAAAGTTATGATGTTGCAATGCACCCTTGGGCAGGTCACAGACAAGCATCTGTCACCTGGTTTTCCAGTGTAGAGTTATGATGTCACAATGCCCCATTAAGCAGATCACAGACAAGGGTCTATCACCTGGGGGTCAAGTGCAGAGTTATGAAGTCACAATGCACCCTTAGGCAGTTCACAGACAAGGGTCTGTAACCGGGTGTCCAGTGCAGATTTATGATGTCACAACCCCCCTTTAGGCAGATCACAGACAATGGTCTCTCACCTTGGTGACCAATGCAGAGTTATGATGTCACATTGCCCCCTTAGACAGATCACAGACAATGGTTTCTCACCATGGTGACCAATGCAGAGTTATGATGTCACAATGCCGCATTAGACTGTTCACAGACAAGGGTCTGTCAACTGCTTGACCAGTGCAGACTGATGATGTCACAATGCCCCCTTAGGCAGATCAAAGACAAGGGTGTGTCACCTGGGTGTCCCGTGCAGAGTTATGATGTCACAATGCCCTCTTAGGCAGATAACAGACAAGGGTCTGCCACCAGGGTGACTAGTGCAGAGTTCTGATGTCACAATGCCCACTTAGGCAGGTCAAAGTCAAGGGCCTGTCACCTGGGTTCCCAATGCAGACTTATGATGTCACAATGCTCCCTTAGGCAAATCAGAGACAAGGGTCTGTCTCCTGGGTGACCAGTGCAGAGTTAAGATGTCACAATGACCCCTTAGGCAGATCACATTCAAGCGCCTGTCACATGGGTGACCCGAGCAGAGTTATGATGTCACAATGCACCCTTACGCAGATCACAGGCAAGGGTCTGACACATTTGTGATGGGTGTAGAATTATGATGTCACAATGAACCCTGAGGCAGATAACAGACAAGGGTCTGTCACCAGGGTGACCAGTGCCGAGTTATGATGTCACAATGCCCCTTAGGCAGATCACAGACAATGGTCTGTCACCTGGGTGATGAGTGCAGAGTAATGATGTCACAATGCCCCTTAAGCAGATGACAGACAAGGGTCTGTCACCTGGGAGACAAGTGCAGAATTACGATGTCACAATGCCCCCTTAAGCAGTTCCCAGACAAGGGTCTGTCACCTGGTTGACCAGTGCAGATTTATGATGTCACAACGCCCCCTTAGGCAGATCACAGACAATGGTTTCTCACCTTGGTGACCAAAGCAGAATTATGATGTCACAATGCTTCATTAGGCAGATCACAGACAAGGGTCTGTCAACTGCGTGACCAGTGCAGAGTTATGATGTCACAAGGCCACCTTAGGGAGATCACAGACAAGGGCCTGTCACCTGGGTACCCCGTGCAGAGTTATGATGTAACAATGCCCCCTTAGGCAGATAAAAGACAAGGGTCGGTCACCTGGGTTACCAGTGCACTGTTATGATGTCATAATGCCCCCTTAGGCAGATCACAGACAAGGGTCTGTCATCATGGTGACCAGTGCAGAGTTAAGATGCAACAACGCCCCCATAGGCAGATCACAGACAAGGGTCTGTCACCTGGGTGACCAATGCAGAGTTATGATGTCACAATGCCCACTTAGGCAGTTCACAGACAATGGTCTGTCACCTGGGTGACCAGTGCAGAGTTATGATGTCACAATGCCTCCTTAGGCATATCACAGACAATGGTCTGTCACCTTGGTGACCACTGCAGAGTTATGATGTCACATTGCCCCTTAGGCAGATCACAGACAATGGTTTCTCACCATGGTGACCAATGCAGAGTTATGATGTCACAATGCCGCATTAGACAGATCACAGACAGGGGTCTGTCAACTGCGTGACCAGTGCAGACTTATGATGTCACAATGCCCCCTTAGGCAGATCAAAGACAAGGGTCTGGCACCTGGGTGTCCAGTGCAGAATTATGATGTCACAATACCCTCTTAGGCAGATAACACACAAGGGTCTGCCACCAGGGTGACCAGTGCAGAGTTATGATGTCACAATGCCCACTTAGGCAGGTCAAGACAAGGGCCTGTCACCTGGGTTCCCAGTGCAGACTTATGATGTCACAATGCCCAATTAGGCAAATCACAGACAAGGATCTGTCTCCTGGGTGACCAGTGTAGAGATAAGATGTCACAATGACCCCTTAGGCAGATCACATTCAAGGGCCAGTCACATGGGTGACCCGAGCAGAGTTATGATGTGACAATGCACCTTTAGGCCGATCACAGACAAGGGTCTGTGACCTGGGTGCCCCGTGACGAGTTACGATGTCACAATGCACCCTTAGGCAGATCAAGGACCAGGGTCTGTCACGTGGTTGAACAGTGCAGAGTTATGACGTCAAAATGCCCACTTCGGCATTTCACAGACAAGGCTATGTCACCTGGGTGACCAGTGCAGAGTTATGATGTCACAATTCCTCCTTAGGCTGATCACACACAATGGTCTGTCACCTTGGTGACCAGTGCAAAGTTATGATGTTGCAATGCACCCTTGGGCAGGTCACAGACAAGCATCTGTCACCTGGGTGTCCAGTGTAGAGTTATGATGTCACAATGCCCCATTAAGCAGATCACAGACAAGGGTCTGCCACCTGGGTGACCATTACAGAGTTATGATGTCACAATGCCCCCTTAGTAAGATCACAGAGAACGGTCTGCCACCTGGGTGACCAGTGCAGAATTATGATGTCACAATGCCCCCTTAGCTAGATCACAGACAAGGGTCTGTCACGTGGGGGACCAGTGCAGGTTTATGATGTCACAATGCACCCTTTGGCAGATAACGGAGAAGGATCTGTCACCAGGGTGACCAGTGAAGAGTTATGATATCACAATGCTCCTTTAGGCAGTTCACAGTCAAGGGTCTGTCACCTGGGTGACCAGTGTAGAGTTCTGATGTCACAATGCCTCTTTAGGCAGATCACAGAAAATGGTCTGTCACCTTAGAGACCACTGGAGAGTTATGATGTCAAAATACCCCCTTAAGCAGATCACAGACAAGGGTCTGTCACCTGGGAGACAAGTGCAGAGTTATGATGTCCCTATGCCCCTTAAGCAGTTCACAGACAAGGTCTGTCACCTGTGTGACCAGTGCAGACTTATGATGTCACAACGCCCCCTTAGGGAGATCACAGACAATGGTTTCTCACGTTGGTGACCAATGCAGAGTTATGATGTCACAATGCCTTCTTAGGCAGATCACAGCCAATGGTCTGTCACCTGGGTGACCAGTGCAGATTTACGATGTCACAATGCCCCCTTAGGCAGATCACAGACAAGGGACTGTCACCTTGTTGACGAGTGCAGGGTTATGATGTCACAATGACCCCTTAGGCAGATAACGGAAAAGGATCTGTCACCAGGGTGACCAGTGAAAAGTTATGATGTCACAATGCCCCGTTAGGCAGTTCACAGTCAAGGTTCTGTCACCTGGGTGACCAGTGGAGAGTTATGATGTCACAATGCCCCCTTAAGCAGATCACAGACAAGGGTCTATCACCTGGGGGACAAGTGCAGAGTTATGAAGTCACAATGCACCCTTAGGCAGTTCACAGACAAGGGTCTGTAACCGGGTGTCCAGTGCAGATTTATGATGTCACAACCCCCCTTTAGGCAGATCACAGACAATGGTCTCTCACCTTGGTAACCAATGCAGAGTTATGATGTCACAATTCCCCCTTAGGCAGATCACAGACAAGGTTCTGTTACCTGCGTGACCAGTGCAGAGTTATGATGTCACAATGCCCCTTAGGCAGATCACAGACAATGGTCTGTCACCTTGGTGACCAGTGCACAGTTATGATGTCACATTGCCCCCTTAGGCAGATCACAGACAATGGTTTCTCACCATGGTGACCAATGCAGAGTTATGATGTCACAATGCCGCATTAGACTGTTCACAGACAAGGGTCTGTCAACTGCTTGACCAGTGCAGACTGATGATGTCACAATGCCCCCTTAGGCAGATCAAAGAAAATGGTGTGTCACCTGGGTGTCCCGTGAAGAGTTATGATGTCACAATGCCCTCTTAGGCAGGTAACAGACAAGGGTCTGTCACCTGGGTGACCAATGCAGAGTTATGATGTCACAATGCCACTTAGGGAGATCACAGACAAGGTTCCATCACCTAGGTGACCAGGGCAGAGTTATGATGTCACAATGCCCACTTAGGCAGTTCACAGACAATGGTCTGTCACCTGGGTGACCAGTGCAGAGTTATGATGTCACAATGCCTCCTTAGGCATATCACAGACAATGGTCTGTCACCTTGGTGACCACTGCAGAGTTATGATGTCTCATTGACCCTTAGGCAGATCACAGACAATGGTTTCTCACCATGGTGACCAATGCAGAGTTATGATGTCACAATGCCGCATTAGGCAGTTCACAGACAGGGGTCTGTCAACTGCGTGACCAGTGCAGACTTATGATGTCACAATGCCCCCTTAGGCAGATCAAAGACAAGGGTCTGTCACCTGGGTGTCGCGTGCAGAGTTATGATGTCACAATACCCTCTTAGGCAGATAACAGACAAGGGTCTGCCACCAGGGTGACCAGTGCAGAGTTATGATGTCACAATGCCCACTTGGGCAGGTCAAGACAAGGGCCTGTCACCTGGGTTCCCAGTGCAGACTTATGATGTCACAATGCCCAATTAGGCAAATCACAGACAAGGATCTGTCTCCTGGGTGACCAGTGTAGAGATAAGATGTCACAATGACCCCTTAGGCAGATCACATTCAAGGGCCAGTCACATGGGTGACCCGAGCAGAGTTATGATGTGACAATGCACCTTTAGGCCGATCACAGACAAGGGTCTGTGACCTGGGTGCCCCGTGCCGAGTTACGATGTCACAATGCACCCTTAGGCAGATCAAGGACCAGGGTCTGTCACGTGGTTGAACAGTGCAGAGTTATGACGTCAAAATGCCCCCTTCGGCATTTCACAGACAAGGCTATGTCACCTGGGTGACCAGTGCAGAGTTATGATGTCACAATGCCTCCTTAGGCTGATCACACACAATGGTCTGTCACCTTGGTGACCAGTGCAAAGTTATGATGTTGCAATGCACCCTTGGGCAGGTCACAGACAAGCATCTGTCACCTGGGTGTCCAGTGTAGAGTTATGATGTCACAATGCCCCATTAAGCAGATCACAGACAAGGGTCTGCCACCTGGGTGACCATTACAGAGTTATGATGTCACAATGCCCCGTTAGTAAGATCACAGAGAACGGTCTGTCACCTGGATGACCAGTGCAGAATTATGATGTCACAATGCCCCCTTAGCTAGATCACAGACAAGGGTCTGTCACGTGGGTGACCAGTGCAGGTTTATGATGTCACAATGCACCCTTTGGCAGATAACGGAGAAGGATCTGTCACCAGGGTGACCAGTGAAGAGTTATGATATCACAATGCTCCTTTAGGCAGTTCACAGTCAAGGGTCTGTCACCTGGGTGACCAGTGTAGAGTTCTGATGTCACAATGCCTCTTTAGGCAGATCACAGACAAGGGTCTGTCACCTTAGAGACCACTGGAGAGTTATGATGTCAAAATGCCCCCTTAAGCAGATCAAAGACAAGGGTCTGTCACCTGGGAGACAAGTGCAGCGTTATGATGTCCCTATGCCCCTTAAGCAGTTCACAGACAAGGTCTGTCACCTGTGTGACCAGTGCAGACTTATGATGTCACAACGCCCCCTTAGGGACATCACAGACAATGGTTTCTCACGTTGGTGACCAATGCAGAGTTATGATGTCACAATGCCTTCTTAGGCAGATCACAGCCAATGGTCTGTCACCTGGGTGACCAGTGCAGATTTACGATGTCACAATGCCCCCTTAGGCAGATCACAGACAAGGGACTGTCACCTTGTTGACGAGTGCAGGGTTATGATGTCACAATGACCCCTTAGGCAGATAACGGAAAAGGATCTGTCACCAGGGTGACCAGTGAAAAGTTATGATGTCACAATGCCCCGTTAGGCAGTTCACAGTCAAGGTTCTGTCACCTGGGTGACCAGTGGAGAGTTAAGATGTCACAATGCCCCCTTAAGCAGATCACAGACAAGGGTCTATCACCTGGGGGACAAGTGCAGAGTTATGAAGTCACAATGCACCCTTAGGCAGTTCACAGACAAGGGTCTGTAACCGGGTGTCCAGTGCAGATTTATGATGTCACAACCCCCCTTTAGGCAGATCACAGACAATGGTCTCTCACCTTGGTAACCAATGCAGAGTTATGATGTCACAATTCCCCCTTAGGCAGATCACAGACAAGGTTCTGTTACCTGCGTGACCAGTGCAGAGTTATGATGTCACAATGCCCCTTAGGCAGATCACAGACAATGGTCTGTCACCTTGGTGACCAGTGCACAGTTATGATGTCACATTGCCCCCTTAGGCAGATCACAGACAATGGTTTCTCACCATGGTGACCAATGCAGAGTTATGATGTCACAATGCCGCATTAGACTGTTCACAGACAAGGGTCTGTCAACTGCTTGACCAGTGCAGACTGATGATGTCACAATGCCCCCTTAGGCAGATCAAAGACAATGGTGTGTCACCTGGGTGTCCCGTGAAGAGTTATGATGTCACAATGCCCTCTTAGGCAGGTAACAGACAAGGGTCTGTCACCTGGGTGACCAATGCAGAGTTATGATGTCACAATGCCACTTAGGGAGATCACAGACAAGGTTCCATCACCTAGGTGACCAGGGCAGAGTTATGATGTCACAATGCCCACTTAGGCAGTTCACAGACAATGGTCTGTCACCTGGGTGACCAGTGCAGAGTTATGATGTCACAATGCCTCCTTAGGCATATCACAGACAATGGTCTGTCACCTTGGTGACCACTGCAGAGTTATGATGTCTCATTGACCCTTAGGCAGATCACAGACAATGGTTTCTCACCATGGTGACCAATGCAGAGTTATGATGTCACAATGCCGCATTAGGCAGTTCACAGACAGGGGTCTGTCAACTGCGTGACCAGTGCAGACTTATGATGTCACAATGCCCCCTTAGGCAGATCAAAGACAAGGGTCTGTCACCTGGGTGTCGTGTGCAGAGTTATGATGTCACAATACCCTCTTAGGCAGATAACAGACAAGGGTCTGCCACCAGGGTGACCAGTGCAGAGTTATGATGTCACAATGCCCACTTGGGCAAGTCAAGACAAGGGCCTGTCACCTGGGTTCCCAGTGCAGACTTATGATGTCACAATGCCCAATTAGGCAAATCACAGACAAGGATCTGTCTCCTGGGTGACCAGTGTAGAGATAAGATGTCACAATGACCCCTTAGGCAGATCACATTCAAGGGCCAGTCACATGGGTGACCCGAGCCGAGTTATGATGTGACAATGCACCTTTAGGCCGATCACAGACAAGGGTCTGTGACCTGGGTGCCCCGTGCCGAGTTACGATGTCACAATGCACCCTTAGGCAGATCAAGGACCAGGGTCTGTCACGTGGTTGAACAGTGCAGAGTTATGACGTCAAAATGCCCCCTTCGGCATTTCACAGACAAGGCTATGTCACCTGGGTGACCAGTGCAGAGTTATGATGTCACAATGCCTCCTTAGGCTGATCACACACAATGGTCTGTCACCTTGGTGACCAGTGCAAAGTTATGATGTTGCAATGCACCCTTGGGCAGGTCACAGACAAGCATCTGTCACCTGGTTGTCCAGTGTAGAGTTATGACGTCACAATGCCCCATTAAGCAGATCACAGACAAGGGTCTGCCACCTGGGTGACCATTACAGAGTTATGATGTCACAATGCCCCGTTAGTAAGATCACAGAGAACGGTCTGTCACCTGGGTGACCAGTGCAGAATTATGATGTCACAATGCCCCCTTAGCTAGATCACAGACAAGGGTCTGTCACGTGGGTGACCAGTGCAGGTTTATGATGTCACAATGCACCCTTTGGCAGATAACGGAGAAGGATCTGTCACCAGGGTGACCAGTGAAGAGTTATGATATCACAATGCTCCTTTAGGCAGTTCACAGTCAAGGGTCTGTCACCTGGGTGACCAGTGTAGAGTTCTGATGTCACAATGCCTCTTTAGGCAGATCACAGACAAGGGTCTGTCACCTTAGAGACCACTGGAGAGTTATGATGTCAAAATGCCCCTTAAGCAGATCAAAGACAAGGGTCTGTCACCTGGGAGACAAGTGCAGCGTTATGATGTCCCTATGCCCCTTAAGCAGTTCACAGACAAGGTCTGTCACCTGTGTGACCAGTGCAGACTTATGATGTCACAACGCCCCCTTAGGTAGATCACAGACAATGGTTTCTCACGTTGGTGACCAATGCAGAGTTATGATGTCACAATGCCTTCTTAGGCAGATCACAGCCAATGGTCTGTCACCTGGGTGACAAGTGCAGAGTTACGATGTCACAATGCCCCCTTAGGCAGATCACAGACAAGGGACTGTCACCTTGTTGACGAGTGCAGGGTTATGATGTCACAATGACCCCTTAGGCAGAAAACGGGAAAGGATCTGTCACCAGGGTGAGCAGTGAAAAGTTATGATGTCACAATGCCCCGTTAGGCAGTTCACAGTCAAGGGTCTGTCACCTGGGTGACCAGTGGAGAGTTATGATGTCACAATGCCCCCTTAAGCAGATCACAGACAAGGGTCTATCACCTGGGGGTCAAGTGCAGAGTTATGAAGTCACAATGCACCCTTAGGCAGTTCACAGACAAGGGTCTGTAACCGGGTGTCCAGTGCAGATTTATGATGTCACAACCCCCCTTTAGGCAGATCACAGGCAATGGTCTCTCACCTTGGTGACCAATGCAGAGTTATGATGTCACAATTCCCCCTTAGGCAGATCACAGACAAGGTTCTGTTACCTGCGTGACCAGTGCAGAGTTATGATGTCACAATGCCCCTTAGGCAGATCACAGACAATGGTCTGTCACCTTGGTGACCAGTGCAGAGTTATGATGTCACATTGCCCCCTTAGGCAGATCACAGACAATGGTTTCTCACCATGGTGACCAATGCAGAGTTATGATGTCACAATGCCGCATTAGACTGTTCACAGACAAGGGTCTGTCAACTGCTTGACCAGTGCAGACTGATGATGTCACAATGCCCCCTTAGGCAGATCAAAGACAAGGGTGTGTCACCTGGGTGTCCCGTGCAGAGTTATGATGTCACAATGCCCTCTTAGGCAGATAACAGACAAGGGTCTGCCACCAGGGTGACTAGTGCAGAGTTCTGATGTCACAATGCCCACTTAGGCAGGTCAAAGTCAAGGGACTGTCACCTGGGTTCCCAATGCAGACTTATGATGTCACAATGCTCCCTTAGGCTAATCACAGACAAGGGTCTGTCTCCTGGGTGACCAGTGCAGAGTTAAGATGTCACAATGACCCATTAGGCAGATCACATTCAAGCGCCTGTCACATGGGTGACCCGAGCAGAGTTATGATGTCACAATGCACCCTTACGCAGATCACAGGCAAGGGTCTGACACATTTGTGATGGGTGTAGAATTATGATGTCACAATGCACCCTGAGGCAGATAACAGACAAGGGTCTGTCACCAGGGTGACCAGTGCCGAGTTATGATGTCACAATGCCCCTTAGGCAGATCACAGACAATGGTCTGTCACTTGGGTGATGAGTGCAGAGTTATGATGTCACAATGCCCCTTAAGCAGATGACAGACAAGGGTCTGTCACCTGGGAGACAAGTGCAGAATTACGATGTCACAATGCCCCCTTAAGCAGTTCACAGACAAGGGTCTGTCACCTGGTTGACCAGTGCAGATTTATGATGTCACAACGCCCCCTTAGGCAGATCACAGACAATGGTTTCTCACCTTGGTGACCAATGCAGAATTATGATGTCACAATGCTTCATTAGGCAGATCACAGACAAGGGTCTGTCAACTGCGTGACCAGTGCAGAGTTATGATGTCACAAGGCCACCTTAGGGAGATCACAGACAAGGGCCTGTCACCTGGGTACCCCGTGCAGAGTTATGATGTAACAATGCCCCCTTAGGCAGATAAAAGACAAGGGTCGGTCACCTGGGTTACCAGTGCATTGTTATGATGTCACAATGCCCACTTAGGCAGATCACAGACAAGGGTCTGTCATCATGGTGACCAGTGCAGAGTTAAGATGCAACAACGCCCCCATAGGCAGATCACAGACAAGGGTCTGTCACCTGGGTGACCAGTGTAGAGATAAGATGTCACAATGACCCCTTAGGCAGATCACATTCAAGGGCCAGTCACATGGGTGACCCGAGCAGAGTTATGATGTGACAATGCACCTTTAGGCCGATCACAGACAAGGGTCTGTGACCTGGGTGCCCCGTGCCGAGTTACGATGTCACAATGCACCCTTAGGCAGATCAAGGACCAGGGTCTGTCACGTGGTTGAACAGTGCAGAGTTATGACGTCAAAATGCCCCCTTCGGCATTTCACAGACAAGGCTATGTCACCTGGGTGACCAGTGCAGAGTTATGATGTCACAATGCCTCCTTAGGCTGATCACACACAATGGTCTGTCACCTTGGTGACCAGTGCAAAGTTATGATGTTGCAATGCACCCTTGGGCAGGTCACAGACAAGCATCTGTCACCTGGGTGTCCAGTGTAGAGTTATGATGTCACAATGCCCCATTAAGCAGATCACAGACAAGGGTCTGCCACCTGGGTGACCATTACAGAGTTATGATGTCACAATGCCCCGTTAGTAAGATCACAGAGAACGGTCTGTCACCTGGATGACCAGTGCAGAATTATGATGTCACAATGCCCCCTTAGCTAGATCACAGACAAGGGTCTGTCACGTGGGTGACCAGTGCAGGTTTATGATGTCACAATGCACCCTTTGGCAGATAACGGAGAAGGATCTGTCACCAGGGTGACCAGTGAAGAGTTATGATATCACAATGCTCCTTTAGGCAGTTCACAGTCAAGGGTCTGTCACCTGGGTGACCAGTGTAGAGTTCTGATGTCACAATGCCTCTTTAGGCAGATCACAGACAAGGGTCTGTCACCTTAGAGACCACTGGAGAGTTATGATGTCAAAATGCCCCCTTAAGCAGATCAAAGACAAGGGTCTGTCACCTGGGAGACAAGTGCAGCGTTATGATGTCCCTATGCCCCTTAAGCAGTTCACAGACAAGGTCTGTCACCTGTGTGACCAGTGCAGACTTATGATGTCACAACGCCCCCTTAGGGACATCACAGACAATGGTTTCTCACGTTGGTGACCAATGCAGAGTTATGATGTCACAATGCCTTCTTAGGCAGATCACAGCCAATGGTCTGTCACCTGGGTGACCAGTGCAGATTTACGATGTCACAATGCCCCCTTAGGCAGATCACAGACAAGGGACTGTCACCTTGTTGACGAGTGCAGGGTTATGATGTCACAATGACCCCTTAGGCAGATAACGGAAAAGGATCTGTCACCAGGGTGACCAGTGAAAAGTTATGATGTCACAATGCCCCGTTAGGCAGTTCACAGTCAAGGTTCTGTCACCTGGGTGACCAGTGGAGAGTTAAGATGTCACAATGCCCCCTTAAGCAGATCACAGACAAGGGTCTATCACCTGGGGGACAAGTGCAGAGTTATGAAGTCACAATGCACCCTTAGGCAGTTCACAGACAAGGGTCTGTAACCGGGTGTCCAGTGCAGATTTATGATGTCACAACCCCCCTTTAGGCAGATCACAGACAATGGTCTCTCGCCTTGGTAACCAATGCAGAGTTATGATGTCACAATTCCCCCTTAGGCAGATCACAGACAAGGTTCTGTTACCTGCGTGACCAGTGCAGAGTTATGATGTCACAATGCCCCTTAGGCAGATCACAGACAATGGTCTGTCACCTTGGTGACCAGTGCAGAGTTATGATGTCACATTGCCCCCTTAGGCAGATCACAGACAATGGTTTCTCACCATGGTGACCAATGCAGAGTTATGATGTCACAATGCCGCATTAGACTGTTCACAGACAAGGGTCTGTCAACTGCTTGACCAGTGCAGACTGATGATGTCACAATGCCCCCTTAGGCAGATCAAAGACAAGGGTGTGTCACCTGGGTGTCCCGTGCAGAGTTATGACGTCACAATGCCCTCTTAGGCAGATAACAGACAAGGGTCTGCCACCAGGGTGACTAGTGCAGAGTTCTGATGTCACAATGCCCACTTAGGCAGGTCAAAGTCAAGGGACTGTCACCTGGGTTCCCAATGCAGACTTATGATGTCACAATGCTCCCTTAGGCTAATCACAGACAAGGGTCTGTCTCCTGGGTGACCAGTGCAGAGTTAAGATGTCACAATGACCCATTAGGCAGATCACATTCAAGCGCCTGTCACATGGGTGACCCGAGCAGAGTTATGATGTCACAATGCACCCTTACGCAGATCACAGGCAAGGGTCTGACACATTTGTGATGGGTGTAGAATTATGATGTCACAATGCACCCTGAGGCAGATAACAGACAAGGGTCTGTCACCAGGGTGACCAGTGCCGAGTTATGATGTCACAATGCCCCTTAGGCAGATCACAGACAATGGTCTGTCACTTGGGTGATGAGTGCAGAGTTATGATGTCACAATGCCCCTTAAGCAGATGACAGACAAGGGTCTGTCACCTGGTTGACCAGTGCAGATTTATGATGTCACAACGCCCCCTTAGGCAGATCACAGACAATGGTTTCTCACCTTGGTGACCAATGCAGAATTATGATGTCACAATGCTTCATTAGGCAGATCACAGACAAGGGTCTGTCAACTGCGTGACCAGTGCAGAGTTATGATGTCACAAGGCCACTTTAGGGAGATCACAGACAAGGGCCTGTCACCTGGGTACCCCGTGCAGAGTTATGATGTAACAATGCCCCCTTAGGCAGATAAAAGACAAGGGTCGGTCACCTGGGTTACCAGTGCATTGTTATGATGTCACAATGCCCACTTAGGCAGATCACAGACAAGGGTCTGTCATCATGGTGACCAGTGCAGAGTTAAGATGCAACAACGCCCCCATAGGCAGATCACAGACAAGGGTCTGTCACCTGGGTGACCAGTGTAGAGATAAGATGTCACAATGACCCCTTAGGCAGATCACATTCAAGGGCCAGTCACATGGGTGACCCGAGCAGAGTTATGATGTGACAATGCACCTTTAGGCCGATCACAGACAAGGGTCTGTGACCTGGGTGCCCCGTGCCGAGTTACGATGTCACAATGCACCCTTAGGCAGATCAAGGACCAGGGTCTGTCACGTGGTTGAACATTGCAGAGTTATGACGTCAAAATGCCCCCTTCGGCATTTCACAGACAAGGCTATGTCACCTGGGTGACCAGTGCAGAGTTATGATGTCACAATGCCTCCTTAGGCTGATCACACACAATGGTCTGTCACCTTGGTGACCAGTGCAAAGTTATGATGTTGCAATGCACCCTTGGGCAGGTCACAGACAAGCATCTGTCACCTGGGTGTCCAGTGTAGAGTTATGATGTCACAATGCCCCATTAAGCAGATCACAGACAAGGGTCTGCCACCTGGGTGACCATTACAGAGTTATGATGTCACAATGCCCCGTTAGTAAGATCACAGAGAACGGTCTGTCACCTGGGTGACCAGTGCAGAATTATGATGTCACAATGCCCCCTTAGCTAGATCACAGACAAGGGTCTGTCACGTGGGTGACCAGTGCAGGTTTATGATGTCACAATGCACCCTTTGGCAGATAACGGAGAAGGATCTGTCACCAGGGTGACCAGTGAAGAGTTATGATATCACAATGCTCCTTTAGGCAGTTCACAGTCAAGGGTCTGTCACCTGGGTGACCAGTGTAGAGTTCTGATGTCACAATGCCTCTTTAGGCAGATCACAGACAAGGGTCTGTCACCTTAGAGACCACTGGAGAGTTATGATGTCAAAATGCCCCTTAAGCAGATCAAAGACAAGGGTCTGTCACCTGGGAGACAAGTGCAGCGTTATGATGTCCCTATGCCCCTTAAGCAGTTCACAGACAAGGTCTGTCACCTGTGTGACCAGTGCAGACTTATGATGTCACAACGCCCCCTTAGGTAGATCACAGACAATGGTTTCTCACGTTGGTGACCAATGCAGAGTTATGATGTCACAATGCCTTCTTAGGCAGATCACAGCCAATGGTCTGTCACCTGGGTGACAAGTGCAGAGTTACGATGTCACAATGCCCCCTTAGGCAGATCACAGACAAGGGACTGTCACCTTGTTGACGAGTGCAGGGTTATGATGTCACAATGACCCCTTAGGCAGAAAACGGGAAAGGATCTGTCACCAGGGTGAGCAGTGAAAAGTTATGATGTCACAATGCCCCGTTAGGCAGTTCACAGTCAAGGGTCTGTCACCTGGGTGACCAGTGGAGAGTTATGATGTCACAATGCCCCCTTAAGCAGATCACAGACAAGGGTCTATCACCTGGGGGTCAAGTGCAGAGTTATGAAGTCACAATGCACCCTTAGGCAGTTCACAGACAAGGGTCTGTAACCGGGTGTCCAGTGCAGATTTATGATGTCACAACCCCCCTTTAGGCAGATCACAGGCAATGGTCTCTCACCTTGGTGACCAATGCAGAGTTATGATGTCACAATTCCCCCTTAGGCAGATCACAGACAAGGTTCTGTTACCTGCGTGACCAGTGCAGAGTTATGATGTCACAATGCCCCTTAGGCAGATCACAGACAATGGTCTGTCACCTTGGTGACCAGTGCAGAGTTATGATGTCACATTGCCCCCTTAGGCAGATCACAGACAATGGTTTCTCACCATGGTGACCAATGCAGAGTTATGATGTCACAATGCCGCATTAGACTGTTCACAGACAAGGGTCTGTCAACTGCTTGACCAGTGCAGACTGATGATGTCACAATGCCCCCTTAGGCAGATCAAAGACAAGGGTGTGTCACCTGGGTGTCCCGTGCAGAGTTATGATGTCACAATGCCCTCTTAGGCAGATAACAGACAAGGGTCTGCCACCAGGGTGACTAGTGCAGAGTTCTGATGTCACAATGCCCACTTAGGCAGGTCAAAGTCAAGGGACTGTCACCTGGGTTCCCAATGCAGACTTATGATGTCACAATGCTCCCTTAGGCTAATCACAGACAAGGGTCTGTCTCCTGGGTGACCAGTGCAGAGTTAAGATGTCACAATGACCCATTAGGCAGATCACATTCAAGCGCCTGTCACATGGGTGACCCGAGCAGAGTTATGATGTCACAATGCACCCTTACGCAGATCACAGGCAAGGGTCTGACACATTTGTGATGGGTGTAGAATTATGATGTCACAATGCACCCTGAGGCAGATAACAGACAAGGGTCTGTCACCAGGGTGACCAGTGCCGAGTTATGATGTCACAATGCCCCTTAGGCAGATCACAGACAATGGTCTGTCACTTGGGTGATGAGTGCAGAGTTATGATGTCACAATGCCCCTTAAGCAGATGACAGACAAGGGTCTGTCACCTGGGAGACAAGTGCAGAATTACGATGTCACAATGCCCCCTTAAGCAGTTCACAGACAAGGGTCTGTCACCTGGTTGACCAGTGCAGATTTATGATGTCACAACGCCCCCTTAGGCAGATCACAGACAATGGTTTCTCACCTTGGTGACCAATGCAGAATTATGATGTCACAATGCTTCATTAGGCAGATCACAGACAAGGGTCTGTCAACTGCGTGACCAGTGCAGAGTTATGATGTCACAAGGCCACCTTAGGGAGATCACAGACAAGGGCCTGTCACCTGGGTACCCCGTGCAGAGTTATGATGTAACAATGCCCCCTTAGGCAGATAAAAGACAAGGGTCGGTCACCTGGGTTACCAGTGCATTGTTATGATGTCACAATGCCCACTTAGGCAGATCACAGACAAGGGTCTGTCATCATGGTGACCAGTGCAGAGTTAAGATGCAACAACGCCCCCATAGGCAGATCACAGACAAGGGTCTGTCACCTGGGTGACCAGTGTAGAGATAAGATGTCACAATGACCCCTTAGGCAGATCACATTCAAGGGCCAGTCACATGGGTGACCCGAGCAGAGTTATGATGTGACAATGCACCTTTAGGCCGATCACAGACAAGGGTCTGTGACCTGGGTGCCCCGTGCCGAGTTACGATGTCACAATGCACCCTTAGGCAGATCAAGGACCAGGGTCTGTCACGTGGTTGAACAGTGCAGAGTTATGACGTCAAAATGCCCCCTTCGGCATTTCACAGACAAGGCTATGTCACCTGGGTGACCAGTGCAGAGTTATGATGTCACAATGCCTCCTTAGGCTGATCACACACAATGGTCTGTCACCTTGGTGACCAGTGCAAAGTTATGATGTTGCAATGCACCCTTGGGCAGGTCACAGACAAGCATCTGTCACCTGGGTGTCCAGTGTAGAGTTATGATGTCACAATGCCCCATTAAGCAGATCACAGACAAGGGTCTGCCACCTGGGTGACCATTACAGAGTTATGATGTCACAATGCCCCGTTAGTAAGATCACAGAGAACGGTCTGTCACCTGGGTGACCAGTGCAGAATTATGATGTCACAATGCCCCCTTAGCTAGATCACAGACAAGGGTCTGTCACGTGGGTGACCAGTGCAGGTTTATGATGTCACAATGCACCCTTTGGCAGATAACGGAGAAGGATCTGTCACCAGGGTGACCAGTGAAGAGTTATGATATCACAATGCTCCTTTAGGCAGTTCACAGTCAAGGGTCTGTCACCTGGGTGACCAGTGTAGAGTTCTGATGTCACAATGCCTCTTTAGGCAGATCACAGACAAGGGTCTGTCACCTTAGAGACCACTGGAGAGTTATGATGTCAAAATGCCCCTTAAGCAGATCAAAGACAAGGGTCTGTCACCTGGGAGACAAGTGCAGCGTTATGATGTCCCTATGCCCCTTAAGCAGTTCACAGACAAGGTCTGTCACCTGTGTGACCAGTGCAGACTTATGATGTCACAACGCCCCCTTAGGGAGATCACAGACAATGGTTTCTCACGTTGGTGACCAATGCAGAGTTATGATGTCACAATGCCTTCTTAGGCAGATCACAGCCAATGGTCTGTCACCTGGGTGACAAGTGCAGAGTTACGATGTCACAATGCCCCCTTAGGCAGATCACAGACAAGGGACTGTCACCTTGTTGACGAGTGCAGGGTTATGATGTCACAATGACCCCTTAGGCAGAAAACGGGAAAGGATCTGTCACCAGGGTGAGCAGTGAAAAGTTATGATGTCACAATGCCCCGTTAGGCAGTTCACAGTCAAGGGTCTGTCACCTGGGTGACCAGTGGAGAGTTATGATGTCACAATGCCCCCTTAAGCAGATCACAGACAAGGGTCTATCACCTGGGGGTCAAGTGCAGAGTTATGAAGTCACAATGCACCCTTAGGCAGTTCACAGACAAGGGTCTGTAACCGGGTGTCCAGTGCAGATTTATGATGTCACAACCCCCCTTTAGGCAGATCACAGGCAATGGTCTCTCACCTTGGTGACCAATGCAGAGTTATGATGTCACAATTCCCCCTTAGGCAGATCACAGACAAGGTTCTGTTACCTGCGTGACCAGTGCAGAGTTATGATGTCACAATGCCCCTTAGGCAGATCACAGACAATGGTCTGTCACCTTGGTGACCAGTGCAGAGTTATGATGTCACATTGCCCCCTTAGGCAGATCACAGACAATGGTTTCTCACCATGGTGACCAATGCAGAGTTATGATGTCACAATGCCGCATTAGACTGTTCACAGACAAGGGTCTGTCAACTGCTTGACCAGTGCAGACTGATGATGTCACAATGCCCCCTTAGGCAGATCAAAGACAAGGGTGTGTCACCTGGGTGTCCCGTGCAGAGTTATGATGTCACAATGCCCTCTTAGGCAGATAACAGACAAGGGTCTGCCACCAGGGTGACTAGTGCAGAGTTCTGATGTCACAATGCCCACTTAGGCAGGTCAAAGTCAAGGGACTGTCACCTGGGTTCCCAATGCAGACTTATGATGTCACAATGCTCCCTTAGGCTAATCACAGACAAGGGTCTGTCTCCTGGGTGACCAGTGCAGAGTTAAGATGTCACAATGACCCATTAGGCAGATCACATTCAAGCGCCTGTCACATGGGTGACCCGAGCAGAGTTATGATGTCACAATGCACCCTTACGCAGATCACAGGCAAGGGTCTGACACATTTGTGATGGGTGTAGAATTATGATGTCACAATGCACCCTGAGGCAGATAACAGACAAGGGTCTGTCACCAGGGTGACCAGTGCCGAGTTATGATGTCACAATGCCCCTTAGGCAGATCACAGACAATGGTCTGTCACTTGGGTGATGAGTGCAGAGTTATGATGTCACAATGCCCCTTAAGCAGATGACAGACAAGGGTCTGTCACCTGGGAGACAAGTGCAGAATTACGATGTCACAATGCCCCCTTAAGCAGTTCACAGACAAGGGTCTGTCACCTGGTTGACCAGTGCAGATTTATGATGTCACAACGCCCCCTTAGGCAGATCACAGACAATGGTTTCTCACCTTGGTGACCAATGCAGAATTATGATGTCACAATGCTTCATTAGGCAGATCACAGACAAGGGTCTGTCAACTGCGTGACCAGTGCAGAGTTATGATGTCACAAGGCCACCTTAGGGAGATCACAGACAAGGGCCTGTCACCTGGGTACCCCGTGCAGAGTTATGATGTAACAATGCCCCCTTAGGCAGATAAAAGACAAGGGTCGGTCACCTGGGTTACCAGTGCATTGTTATGATGTCACAATGCCCACTTAGGCAGATCACAGACAAGGGTCTGTCATCATGGTGACCAGTGCAGAGTTAAGATGCAACAACGCCCCCATAGGCAGATCACAGACAAGGGTCTGTCACCTGGGTGACCAGTGTAGAGATAAGATGTCACAATGACCCCTTAGGCAGATCACATTCAAGGGCCAGTCACATGGGTGACCCGAGCAGAGTTATGATGTGACAATGCACCTTTAGGCCGATCACAGACAAGGGTCTGTGACCTGGGTGCCCCGTGCCGAGTTACGATGTCACAATGCACCCTTAGGCAGATCAAGGACCAGGGTCTGTCACGTGGTTGAACAGTGCAGAGTTATGACGTCAAAATGCCCCCTTCGGCATTTCACAGACAAGGCTATGTCACCTGGGTGACCAGTGCAGAGTTATGATGTCACAATGCCTCCTTAGGCTGATCACACACAATGGTCTGTCACCTTGGTGACCAGTGCAAAGTTATGATGTTGCAATGCACCCTTGGGCAGGTCACAGACAAGCATCTGTCACCTGGGTGTCCAGTGTAGAGTTATGATGTCACAATGCCCCATTAAGCAGATCACAGACAAGGGTCTGCCACCTGGGTGACCATTACAGAGTTATGATGTCACAATGCCCCGTTAGTAAGATCACAGAGAACGGTCTGTCACCTGGGTGACCAGTGCAGAATTATGATGTCACAATGCCCCCTTAGCTAGATCACAGACAAGGGTCTGTCACGTGGGTGACCAGTGCAGGTTTATGATGTCACAATGCACCCTTTGGCAGATAACGGAGAAGGATCTGTCACCAGGGTGACCAGTGAAGAGTTATGATATCACAATGCTCCTTTAGGCAGTTCACAGTCAAGGGTCTGTCACCTGGGTGACCAGTGTAGAGTTCTGATGTCACAATGCCTCTTTAGGCAGATCACAGACAAGGGTCTGTCACCTTAGAGACCACTGGAGAGTTATGATGTCAAAATGCCCCTTAAGCAGATCAAAGACAAGGGTCTGTCACCTGGGAGACAAGTGCAGCGTTATGATGTCCCTATGCCCCTTAAGCAGTTCACAGACAAGGTCTGTCACCTGTGTGACCAGTGCAGACTTATGATGTCACAACGCCCCCTTAGGGAGATCACAGACAATGGTTTCTCACGTTGGTGACCAATGCAGAGTTATGATGTCACAATGCCTTCTTAGGCAGATCACAGCCAATGGTCTGTCACCTGGGTGACCAGTGCAGAGTTACGATGTCACAATGCCCCCTTAGGCAGATCACAGACAAGGGACTGTCACCTTGTTGACGAGTGCAGGGTTATGATGTCACAATGACCCCTTAGGCAGAAAACGGGAAAGGATCTGTCACCAGGGTGAGCAGTGAAAAGTTATGATGTCACAATGCCCCGTTAGGCAGTTCACAGTCAAGGGTCTGTCACCTGGGTGACCAGTGGAGAGTTATGATGTCACAATGCCCCCTTAAGCAGATCACAGACAAGGGTCTATCACCTGGGGGTCAAGTGCAGAGTTATGAAGTCACAATGCACCCTTAGGCAGTTCACAGACAAGGGTCTGTAACCGGGTGTCCAGTGCAGATTTATGATGTCACAACCCCCCTTTAGGCAGATCACAGACAATGGTCTCTCACCTTGGTGACCAATGCAGAGTTATGATGTCACAATTCCCCCTTAGGCAGATCACAGACAAGGTTCTGTTACCTGCGTGACCAGTGCAGAGTTATGATGTCACAATGCCCCTTAGGCAGATCACAGACAATGGTCTGTCACCTTGGTGACCAGTGCAGAGTTATGATGTCACATTGCCCCCTTAGGCAGATCACAGACAATGGTTTCTCACCATGGTGACCAATGCAGAGTTATGATGTCACAATGCCGCATTAGACTGTTCACAGACAAGGGTCTGTCAACTGCTTGACCAGTGCAGACTGATGATGTCACAATGCCCCCTTAGGCAGATCAAAGACAAGGGTGTGTCACCTGGGTGTCCCGTGCAGAGTTATGATGTCACAATGCCCTCTTAGGCAGATAACAGACAAGGGTCTGCCACCAGGGTGACTAGTGCAGAGTTCTGATGTCACAATGCCCACTTAGGCAGGTCAAAGTCAAGGGACTGTCACCTGGGTTCCCAATGCAGACTTATGATGTCACAATGCTCCCTTAGGCTAATCACAGACAAGGGTCTGTCTCCTGGGTGACCAGTGCAGAGTTAAGATGTCACAATGACCCATTAGGCAGATCACATTCAAGCGCCTGTCACATGGGTGACCCGAGCAGAGTTATGATGTCACAATGCACCCTTACGCAGATCACAGGCAAGGGTCTGACACATTTGTGATGGGTGTAGAATTATGATGTCACAATGCACCCTGAGGCAGATAACAGACAAGGGTCTGTCACCAGGGTGACCAGTGCCGAGTTATGATGTCACAATGCCCCTTAGGCAGATCACAGACAATGGTCTGTCACTTGGGTGATGAGTGCAGAGTTATGATGTCACAATGCCCCTTAAGCAGATGACAGACAAGGGTCTGTCACCTGGGAGACAAGTGCAGAATTACGATGTCACAATGCCCCCTTAAGCAGTTCACAGACAAGGGTCTGTCACCTGGTTGACCAGTGCAGATTTATGATGTCACAACGCCCCCTTAGGCAGATCACAGACAATGGTTTCTCACCTTGGTGACCAATGCAGAATTATGATGTCACAATGCTTCATTAGGCAGATCACAGACAAGGGTCTGTCAACTGCGTGACCAGTGCAGAGTTATGATGTCACAAGGCCACCTTAGGGAGATCACAGACAAGGGCCTGTCACCTGGGTACCCCGTGCAGAGTTATGATGTAACAATGCCCCCTTAGGCAGATAAAAGACAAGGGTCGGTCACCTGGGTTACCAGTGCATTGTTATGATGTCACAATGCCCACTTAGGCAGATCACAGACAAGGGTCTGTCATCATGGTGACCAGTGCAGAGTTAAGATGCAACAACGCCCCCATAGGCAGATCACAGACAAGGGTCTGTCACCTGGGTGACCAGTGTAGAGATAAGATGTCACAATGACCCCTTAGGCAGATCACATTCAAGGGCCAGTCACATGGGTGACCCGAGCAGAGTTATGATGTGACAATGCACCTTTAGGCCGATCACAGACAAGGGTCTGTGACCTGGGTGCCCCGTGCCGAGTTACGATGTCACAATGCACCCTTAGGCAGATCAAGGACCAGGGTCTGTCACGTGGTTGAACAGTGCAGAGTTATGACGTCAAAATGCCCCCTTCGGCATTTCACAGACAAGGCTATGTCACCTGGGTGACCAGTGCAGAGTTATGATGTCACAATGCCTCCTTAGGCTGATCACACACAATGGTCTGTCACCTTGGTGACCAGTGCAAAGTTATGATGTTGCAATGCACCCTTGGGCAGGTCACAGACAAGCATCTGTCACCTGGGTGTCCAGTGTAGAGTTATGATGTCACAATGCCCCATTAAGCAGATCACAGACAAGGGTCTGCCACCTGGGTGACCATTACAGAGTTATGATGTCACAATGCCCCCTTAGTAAGATCACAGAGAACGGTCTGTCACCTGGGTGACCAGTGCAGAATTATGATGTCACAATGCCCCCTTAGCTAGATCACAGACAAGGGTCTGTCACGTGGGTGACCAGTGCAGGTTTATGATGTCACAATGCACCCTTTGGCAGATAACGGAGAAGGATCTGTCACCAGGGTGACCAGTGAAGAGTTATGATATCACAATGCTCCTTTAGGCAGTTCACAGTCAAGGGTCTGTCACCTGGGTGACCAGTGTAGAGTTCTGATGTCACAATGCCTCTTTAGGCAGATCACAGAAAATGGTCTGTCACCTTAGAGACCACTGGAGAGTTATGATGTCAAAATGCCCCCTTAAGCAGATCACAGACAAGGGTCTGTCACCTGGGAGACAAGTGCAGAGTTATGATGTCCCTATGCCCCTTGAGCAGTTCACAGACAAGGTCTGTCACCTGTGTGACCAGTGCAGACTTATGATGTCACAACGCCCCCTTAGGGAGATCACAGACAATGGTTTCTCACGTTGGTGACCAATGCAGAGTTATGATGTCACAATGCCTTCTTAGGCAGATCACAGCCAATGGTCTGTCACCTGGGTGACCAGTGCAGATTTACGATGTCACAATGCCCCCTTAGGCAGATCACAGACAAGGGACTGTCACCTTGTTGACGAGTGCAGGGTTATGATGTCACAATGACCCCTTAGGCAGATAACGGAAAAGGATCTGTCACCAGGGTGACCAGTGAAAAGTTATGATGTCACAATGCCCCGTTAGGCAGTTCACAGTCAAGGTTCTGTCACCTGGGTGACCAGTGGAGAGTTATGATGTCACAATGCCCCCTTAAGCAGATCACAGACAAGGGTCTATCACCTGGGGGACAAGTGCAGAGTTATGAAGTCACAATGCACCCTTAGGCAGTTCACAGACAAGGGTCTGTAACCGGGTGTCCAGTGCAGATTTATGATGTCACAACCCCCCTTTAGGCAGATCACAGACAATGGTCTCTCACCTTGGTAACCAATGCAGAGTTATGATGTCACAATTCCCCCTTAGGCAGATCACAGACAAGGTTCTGTTACCTGCGTGACCAGTGCAGAGTTATGATGTCACAATGCCCCTTAGGCAGATCACAGACAATGGTCTGTCACCTTGGTGACCAGTGCACAGTTATGATGTCACATTGCCCCCTTAGGGAGATCACAGACAATGGTTTCTCACCATGGTGACCAATGCAGAGTTATGATGTCACAATGCCGCATTAGACTGTTCACAGACAAGGGTCTGTCAACTGCTTGACCAGTGCACACTGATGATGTCACAATGCCCCCTTAGGCAGATCAAAGACAATGGTGTGTCACCTGGGTGTCCCGTGAAGAGTTATGATGTCACAATGCCCTCTTAGGCAGGTAACAGACAAGGGTCTGTCACCTGGGTGACCAATGCAGAGTTATGATGTCACAATGCCACTTAGGGAGATCACAGACAAGGTTCCATCACCTAGGTGACCAGGGCAGAGTTATGATGTCACAATGCCCACTTAGGCAGTTCACAGACAATGGTCTGTCACCTGGGTGACCAGTGCAGAGTTATGATGTCACAATGCCTCCTTAGGCATATCACAGACAATGGTCTGTCACCTTGGTGACCACTGCAGAGTTATGATGTCTCATTGACCCTTAGGCAGATCACAGACAATGGTTTCTCACCATGGTGACCAATGCAGAGTTATGATGTCACAATGCCGCATTGGGCAGTTCACAGACAGGGGTCTGTCAACTGCGTGACCAGTGCAGACTTATGATGTCACAATGCCCCCTTAGGCAGATCAAAGACAAGGGTCTGTCACCTGGGTGTCCCGTGCAGAGTTATGATGTCACAATACCCTCTTAGGCAGATAACAGACAAGGGTCTGCCACCAGGGTGACCAGTGCAGAGTTATGATGTCACAATGCCCACTTGGGCAGGTCAAGACAAGGGCCTGTCACCTGGGTTCCCAGTGCAGAATTATGATGTCACAATGCCCAATTAGGCAAATCACAGACAAGGATCTGTCTCCTGGGTGACCAGTGTAGAGATAAGATGTCACAATGACCCCTTAGGCAGATCACATTCAAGGGCCAGTCACATGGGTGACCCGAGCCGAGTTATGATGTGACAATGCACCTTTAGGCCGATCACAGACAAGGGTCTGTGACCTGGGTGCCCCGTGCCGAGTAACGATGTCACAATGCACCCTTAGGCAGATCAAGGACCAGGGTCTGTCACGTGGTTGAACAGTGCAGAGTTATGACGTCAAAATGCCCCCTTCGGCATTTCACAGACAAGGCTATGTCACCTGGGTGACCAGTGCAGAGTTATGATGTCACAATGCCTCCTTAGGCTGATCACACACAATGGTCTGTCACCTTGGTGACCAGTGCAAAGTTATGATGTTGCAATGCACCCTTGGGCAGGTCACAGACAAGCATCTGTCACCTGGTTGTCCAGTGTAGAGTTATGATGTCACAATGCCCCATTAAGCAGATCACAGACAAGGGTCTGCCACCTGGGTGACCATTACAGAGTTATGATGTCACAATGCCCCCTTAGTAAGATCACAGAGAACGGTCTGTCACCTGGGTGACCAGTGCAGAATTATGATGTCACAATGCCCCCTTAGCTAGATCACAGACAAGGGTCTGTCACGTGGGTGACCAGTGCAGGTTTATGATGTCACAATGCACCCTTTGGCAGATAACGGAGAAGGATCTGTCACCAGGGTGACCAGTGAAGAGTTATGATATCACAATGCTCCTTTAGGCAGTTCACAGTCAAGGGTCTGTCACCTGGGTGACCAGTGTAGAGTTCTGATGTCACAATGCCTCTTTAGGCAGATCACAGACAAGGGTCTGTCACCTTAGAGACCACTGGAGAGTTATGATGTCAAAATGCCCCTTAAGCAGATCAAAGACAAGGGTCTGTCACCTGGGAGACAAGTGCAGCGTTATGATGTCCCTATGCCCCTTAAGCAGTTCACAGACAAGGTCTGTCACCTGTGTGACCAGTGCAGACTTATGATGTCACAACGCCCCCTTAGGGAGATCACAGACAATGGTTTCTCACGTTGGTGACCAATGCAGAGTTATGATGTCACAATGCCTTCTTAGGCAGATCACAGCCAATGGTCTGTCACCTGGGTGACCAGTGCAGAGTTACGATGTCACAATGCCCCCTTAGGCAGATCACAGACAAGGGACTGTCACCTTGTTGACGAGTGCAGGGTTATGATGTCACAATGACCCCTTAGGCAGAAAACGGGAAAGGATCTGTCACCAGGGTGAGCAGTGAAAAGTTATGATGTCACAATGCCCCGTTAGGCAGTTCACAGTCAAGGGTCTGTCACCTGGGTGACCAGTGGAGAGTTATGATGTCACAATGCCCCCTTAAGCAGATCACAGACAAGGGTCTATCACCTGGGGGTCAAGTGCAGAGTTATGAAGTCACAATGCACCCTTAGGCAGTTCACAGACAAGGGTCTGTAACCGGGTGTCCAGTGCAGATTTATGATGTCACAACCCCCCTTTAGGCAGATCACAGACAATGGTCTCTCACCTTGGTGACCAATGCAGAGTTATGATGTCACAATTCCCCCTTAGGCAGATCACAGACAAGGTTCTGTTACCTGCGTGACCAGTGCAGAGTTATGATGTCACAATGCCCCTTAGGCAGATCACAGACAATGGTCTGTCACCTTGGTGACCAGTGTAGAGATAAGATGTCACAATGACCCCTTAGGCAGATCACATTCAAGGGCCAGTCACATGGGTGACCCGAGCAGAGTTATGATGTAACAATGCCCCCTTAGGCAGATAAAAGACAAGGGTCGGTCACCTGGGTTACCAGTGCATTGTTATGATGTCACAATGCCCACTTAGGCAGATCACAGACAAGGGTCTGTCATCATGGTGACCAGTGCAGAGTTAAGATGCAACAACGCCCCCATAGGCAGATCACAGACAAGGGTCTGTCACCTGGGTGACCAGTGTAGAGATAAGATGTCACAATGACCCCTTAGGCAGATCACATTCAAGGGCCAGTCACATGGGTGACCCGAGCAGAGTTATGATGTGACAATGCACCTTTAGGCCGATCACAGACAAGGGTCTGTGACCTGGGTGCCCCGTGCCGAGTTACGATGTCACAATGCACCCTTAGGCAGATCAAGGACCAGGGTCTGTCACGTGGTTGAACAGTGCAGAGTTATGACGTCAAAATGCCCCCTTCGGCATTTCACAGACAAGGCTATGTCACCTGGGTGACCAGTGCAGAGTTATGATGTCACAATGCCTCCTTAGGCTGATCACACACAATGGTCTGTCACCTTGGTGACCAGTGCAAAGTTATGATGTTGCAATGCACCCTTGGGCAGGTCACAGACAAGCATCTGTCACCTGGGTGTCCAGTGTAGAGTTATGATGTCACAATGCCCCATTAAGCAGATCACAGACAAGGGTCTGCCACCTGGGTGACCATTACAGAGTTATGATGTCACAATGCCCCCTTAGTAAGATCACAGAGAACGGTCTGTCACCTGGGTGACCAGTGCAGAATTATGATGTCACAATGCCCCCTTAGCTAGATCACAGACAAGGGTCTGTCACGTGGGTGACCAGTGCAGGTTTATGATGTCACAATGCACCCTTTGGCAGATAACGGAGAAGGATCTGTCACCAGGGTGACCAGTGAAGAGTTATGATATCACAATGCTCCTTTAGGCAGTTCACAGTCAAGGGTCTGTCACCTGGGTGACCAGTGTAGAGTTCTGATGTCACAATGCCTCTTTAGGCAGATCACAGAAAATGGTCTGTCACCTTAGAGACCACTGGAGAGTTATGATGTCAAAATGCCCCCTTAAGCAGATCACAGACAAGGGTCTGTCACCTGGGAGACAAGTGCAGAGTTATGATGTCCCTATGCCCCTTGAGCAGTTCACAGACAAGGTCTGTCACCTGTGTGACCAGTGCAGACTTATGATGTCACAACGCCCCCTTAGGGAGATCACAGACAATGGTTTCTCACGTTGGTGACCAATGCAGAGTTATGATGTCACAATGCCTTCTTAGGCAGATCACAGCCAATGGTCTGTCACCTGGGTGACCAGTGCAGATTTACGATGTCACAATGCCCCCTTAGGCAGATCACAGACAAGGGACTGTCACCTTGTTGACGAGTGCAGGGTTATGATGTCACAATGACCCCTTAGGCAGATAACGGAAAAGGATCTGTCACCAGGGTGACCAGTGAAAAGTTATGATGTCACAATGCCCCGTTAGGCAGTTCACAGTCAAGGTTCTGTCACCTGGGTGACCAGTGGAGAGTTATGATGTCACAATGCCCCCTTAAGCAGATCACAGACAAGGGTCTATCACCTGGGGGACAAGTGCAGAGTTATGAAGTCACAATGCACCCTTAGGCAGTTCACAGACAAGGGTCTGTAACCGGGTGTCCAGTGCAGATTTATGATGTCACAACCCCCCTTTAGGCAGATCACAGACAATGGTCTCTCACCTTGGTAACCAATGCAGAGTTATGATGTCACAATTCCCCCTTAGGCAGATCACAGACAAGGTTCTGTTACCTGCGTGACCAGTGCAGAGTTATGATGTCACAATGCCCCTTAGGCAGATCACAGACAATGGTCTGTCACCTTGGTGACCAGTGCACAGTTATGATGTCACATTGCCCCCTTAGGGAGATCACAGACAATGGTTTCTCACCATGGTGACCAATGCAGAGTTATGATGTCACAATGCCGCATTAGACTGTTCACAGACAAGGGTCTGTCAACTGCTTGACCAGTGCACACTGATGATGTCACAATGCCCCCTTAGGCAGATCAAAGACAATGGTGTGTCACCTGGGTGTCCCGTGAAGAGTTATGATGTCACAATGCCCTCTTAGGCAGGTAACAGACAAGGGTCTGTCACCTGGGTGACCAATGCAGAGTTATGATGTCACAATGCCACTTAGGGAGATCACAGACAAGGTTCCATCACCTAGGTGACCAGGGCAGAGTTATGATGTCACAATGCCCACTTAGGCAGTTCACAGACAATGGTCTGTCACCTGGGTGACCAGTGCAGAGTTATGATGTCACAATGCCTCCTTAGGCATATCACAGACAATGGTCTGTCACCTTGGTGACCACTGCAGAGTTATGATGTCTCATTGACCCTTAGGCAGATCACAGACAATGGTTTCTCACCATGGTGACCAATGCAGAGTTATGATGTCACAATGCCGCATTGGGCAGTTCACAGACAGGGGTCTGTCAACTGCGTGACCAGTGCAGACTTATGATGTCACAATGCCCCCTTAGGCAGATCAAAGACAAGGGTCTGTCACCTGGGTGTCCCGTGCAGAGTTATGATGTCACAATACCCTCTTAGGCAGATAACAGACAAGGGTCTGCCACCAGGGTGACCAGTGCAGAGTTATGATGTCACAATGCCCACTTGGGCAGGTCAAGACAAGGGCCTGTCACCTGGGTTCCCAGTGCAGAATTATGATGTCACAATGCCCAATTAGGCAAATCACAGACAAGGATCTGTCTCCTGGGTGACCAGTGTAGAGATAAGATGTCACAATGACCCCTTAGGCAGATCACATTCAAGGGCCAGTCACATGGGTGACCCGAGCCGAGTTATGATGTGACAATGCACCTTTAGGCCGATCACAGACAAGGGTCTGTGACCTGGGTGCCCCGTGCCGAGTAACGATGTCACAATGCACCCTTAGGCAGATCAAGGACCAGGGTCTGTCACGTGGTTGAACAGTGCAGAGTTATGACGTCAAAATGCCCCCTTCGGCATTTCACAGACAAGGCTATGTCACCTGGGTGACCAGTGCAGAGTTATGATGTCACAATGCCTCCTTAGGCTGATCACACACAATGGTCTGTCACCTTGGTGACCAGTGCAAAGTTATGATGTTGCAATGCACCCTTGGGCAGGTCACAGACAAGCATCTGTCACCTGGTTGTCCAGTGTAGAGTTATGATGTCACAATGCCCCATTAAGCAGATCACAGACAAGGGTCTGCCACCTGGGTGACCATTACAGAGTTATGATGTCACAATGCCCCGTTAGTAAGATCACAGAGAACGGTCTGTCACCTGGGTGACCAGTGCAGAATTATGATGTCACAATGCCCCCTTAGCTAGATCACAGACAAGGGTCTGTCACGTGGGTGACCAGTGCAGGTTTATGATGTCACAATGCACCCTTTGGCAGATAACGGAGAAGGATCTGTCACCAGGGTGACCAGTGAAGAGTTATGATATCACAATGCTCCTTTAGGCAGTTCACAGTCAAGGGTCTGTCACCTGGGTGACCAGTGTAGAGTTCTGATGTCACAATGCCTCTTTAGGCAGATCACAGACAAGGGTCTGTCACCTTAGAGACCACTGGAGAGTTATGATGTCAAAATGCCCCTTAAGCAGATCAAAGACAAGGGTCTGTCACCTGGGAGACAAGTGCAGCGTTATGATGTCCCTATGCCCCTTAAGCAGTTCACAGACAAGGTCTGTCACCTGTGTGACCAGTGCAGACTTATGATGTCACAACGCCCCCTTAGGGAGATCACAGACAATGGTTTCTCACGTTGGTGACCAATGCAGAGTTATGATGTCACAATGCCTTCTTAGGCAGATCACAGCCAATGGTCTGTCACCTGGGTGACAAGTGCAGAGTTACGATGTCACAATGCCCCCTTAGGCAGATCACAGACAAGGGACTGTCACCTTGTTGACGAGTGCAGGGTTATGATGTCACAATGACCCCTTAGGCAGAAAACGGGAAAGGATCTGTCACCAGGGTGAGCAGTGAAAAGTTATGATGTCACAATGCCCCGTTAGGCAGTTCACAGTCAAGGGTCTGTCACCTGGGTGACCAGTGGAGAGTTATGATGTCACAATGCCCCCTTAAGCAGATCACAGACAAGGGTCTATCACCTGGGGGTCAAGTGCAGAGTTATGAAGTCACAATGCACCCTTAGGCAGTTCACAGACAAGGGTCTGTAACCGGGTGTCCAGTGCAGATTTATGATGTCACAACCCCCCTTTAGGCAGATCACAGGCAATGGTCTCTCACCTTGGTGACCAATGCAGAGTTATGATGTCACAATTCCCCCTTAGGCAGATCACAGACAAGGTTCTGTTACCTGCGTGACCAGTGCAGAGTTATGATGTCACAATGCCCCTTAGGCAGATCACAGACAATGGTCTGTCACCTTGGTGACCAGTGCAGAGTTATGATGTCACATTGCCCCCTTAGGCAGATCACAGACAATGGTTTCTCACCATGGTGACCAATGCAGAGTTATGATGTCACAATGCCGCATTAGACTGTTCACAGACAAGGGTCTGTCAACTGCTTGACCAGTGCAGACTGATGATGTCACAATGCCCCCTTAGGCAGATCAAAGACAAGGGTGTGTCACCTGGGTGTCCCGTGCAGAGTTATGATGTCACAATGCCCTCTTAGGCAGATAACAGACAAGGGTCTGCCACCAGGGTGACTAGTGCAGAGTTCTGATGTCACAATGCCCACTTAGGCAGGTCAAAGTCAAGGGACTGTCACCTGGGTTCCCAATGCAGACTTATGATGTCACAATGCTCCCTTAGGCTAATCACAGACAAGGGTCTGTCTCCTGGGTGACCAGTGCAGAGTTAAGATGTCACAATGACCCATTAGGCAGATCACATTCAAGCGCCTGTCACATGGGTGACCCGAGCAGAGTTATGATGTCACAATGCACCCTTACGCAGATCACAGGCAAGGGTCTGACACATTTGTGATGGGTGTAGAATTATGATGTCACAATGCACCCTGAGGCAGATAACAGACAAGGGTCTGTCACCAGGGTGACCAGTGCCGAGTTATGATGTCACAATGCCCCTTAGGCAGATCACAGACAATGGTCTGTCACTTGGGTGATGAGTGCAGAGTTATGATGTCACAATGCCCCTTAAGCAGATGACAGACAAGGGTCTGTCACCTGGGAGACAAGTGCAGAATTACGATGTCACAATGCCCCCTTAAGCAGTTCACAGACAAGGGTCTGTCACCTGGTTGACCAGTGCAGATTTATGATGTCACAACGCCCCCTTAGGCAGATCACAGACAATGGTTTCTCACCTTGGTGACCAATGCAGAATTATGATGTCACAATGCTTCATTAGGCAGATCACAGACAAGGGTCTGTCAACTGCGTGACCAGTGCAGAGTTATGATGTCACAAGGCCACCTTAGGGAGATCACAGACAAGGGCCTGTCACCTGGGTACCCCGTGCAGAGTTATGATGTAACAATGCCCCCTTAGGCAGATAAAGGCAAGGGTCGGTCACCTGGGTTACCAGTGCACTGTTATGATGTCACAATGCCCCCTTAGGCAGATCACAGACAAGTGTCTGTCATCATGGTGACCAGTGCAGAGTTAAGATGCAACAACGCCCCCATAGGCAGATCACAGACAAGGGTCTGTCTCCTGGGTGACCAGTGTAGAGATAAGATGTCACAATGACCCCTTAGGCAGATCACATTCAAGGGCCAGTCACATGGGTGACCCGAGCAGAGTTATGATGTGACAATGCACCTTTAGGCCGATCACAGACAAGGGTCTGTGACCTGGGTGCCCCGTGCCGAGTTACGATGTCACAATGCACCCTTAGGCAGATCAAGGACCAGGGTCTGTCACGTGGTTGAACAGTGCAGAGTTATGACGTCAAAATGCCCCCTTCGGCATTTCACAGACAAGGCTATGTCACCTGGGTGACCAGTGCAGAGTTATGATGTCACAATGCCTCCTTAGGCTGATCACACACAATGGTCTGTCACCTTGGTGACCAGTGCAAAGTTATGATGTTGCAATGCACCCTTGGGCAGGTCACAGACAAGCATCTGTCACCTGGGTGTCCAGTGTAGAGTTATGATGTCCCAATGCCCCATTAAGCAGATCACAGACAAGGGTCTGCCACCTGGGTGACCATTACAGAGTTATGATGTCACAATGCCCCCTTAGTAAGATCACAGAGAACGGTCTGTCACCTGGGTGACCAGTGCAGAATTATGATGTCACAATGCCCCCTTAGCTAGATCACAGACAAGGGTCTGTCACGTGGGTGACCAGTACAGGTTTATGATGTCACAATGCACCCTTTGGCAGATAACGGAGAAGGATCTGTCACCAGGGTGACCAGTGAAGAGTTATGATATCACAATGCTCCTTTAGGCAGTTCACAGTCAAGGGTCTGTCACCTGGGTGACCAGTGTAGAGTTCTGATGTCACAATGCCTCTTTAGGCAGATCACAGAAAATGGTCTGTCACCTTAGAGACCACTGGAGAGTTATGATGTCAAAATGCCCCCTGAAGCAGATCACAGACAAGGGTCTGTCACCTGGGAGACAAGTGCAGAGTTATGATGTCCCTATGCCCCTTAAGCAGTTCACAGACAAGGTCTGTCACCTGTGTGACCAGTGCAGACTTATGATGTCACAACGCCCCCTTAGGGAGATCACAGACAATGGTTTCTCACGTTGGTGACCAATGCAGAGTTATGATGTCACAATGCCTTCTTAGGCAGATCACAGCCAATGGTCTGTCACCTGGGTGACCAGTGCAGATTTACGATGTCACAATGCCCCCTTAGGCAGATCACAGACAAGGGACTGTCACCTTGTTGACGAGTGCAGGGTTATGATGTCACAATGACCCCTTAGGCAGATAACTGAAAAGGATCTGTCACCAGGGTGACCAGTGAAAAGTTATGATGTCACAATGCCCCGTTAGGCAGTTCACAGTCAAGGTTCTGTCACCTGGGTGACCAGTGGAGAGTTATGATGTCACAATGCCCCCTTAAGCAGATCACAGACAAGGGTCTATCACCTGGGGGACAAGTGCAGAGTTATGAAGTCACAATGCACCCTTAGGCAGTTCACAGACAAGGGTCTGTAACCGGGTGTCCAGTGCAGATTTATGATGTCACAACCCCCCTTTAGGCAGATCACAGACAATGGTCTCTCACCTTGGTAACCAATGCAGAGTTATGATGTCACAATTCCCCCTTAGGCAGATCACAGACAAGGTTCTGTTACCTGCGTGACCAGTGCAGAGTTATGATGTCACAATGCCCCTTAGGCAGATCACAGACAATGGTCTGTCACCTTGGTGACCAGTGCACAGTTATGATGTCACATTGCCCCCTTAGGCAGATCACAGACAATGGTTTCTCACCATGGTGACCAATGCAGAGTTATGATGTCACAATGCCGCATTAGACTGTTCACAGACAAGGGTCTGTCAACTGCTTGACCAGTGCAGACTGATGATGTCACAATGCCCCCTTAGGCAGATCAAAGACAATGGTGTGTCACCTGGGTGTCCCGTGAAGAGTTATGATGTCACAATGCCCTCTTAGGCAGGTAACAGACAAGGGTCTGTCACCTGGGTGACCAATGCAGAGTTATGATGTCACAATGCCACTTAGGGAGATCACAGACAAGGTTCCATCACCTAGGTGACCAGGGCAGAGTTATGATGTCACAATGCCCTCTTAGGCAGTTCACAGACAATGGTCTGTCACCTGGGTGACCAGTGCAGAGTTATGATGTCACAATGCCTCCTTAGGCATATCACAGACAATGGTCTGTCACCTTGGTGACCACTGCAGAGTTATGATGTCTCATTGACCCTTAGGCAGATCACAGACAATGGTTTCTCACCATGGTGACCAATGCAGAGTTATGATGTCACAATGCCGCATTAGGCATTTCACAGACAGGGGTCTGTCAACTGCGTGACCAGTGCAGACTTATGATGTCACAATGCCCCCTTAGGCAGATCAAAGACAAGGGTCTGTCACCTGGGTGTCCCGTGCAGAGTTATGATGTCACAATACCCTCTTAGGCAGATAACAGACAAGGGTCTGCCACCAGGGTGACCAGTGCAGAGTTATGATGTCACAATGCCCACTTGGGCAGGTCAAGACAAGGGACTGTCACCTGGGTTCCCAGTGCAGAATTATGATGTCACAATGCCCAATTAGGCAAATCACAGACAAGGATCTGTCTCCTGGGTGACCAGTGTAGAGATAAGATGTCACAATGACCCCTTAGGCAGATCACATTCAAGGGCCAGTCACATGGGTGACCCGAGCCGAGTTATGATGTGACAATGCACCTTTAGGACGATCACAGACAAGGGTCTGTGACCTGGGTGCCCCGTGCCGAGTAACGATGTCACAATGCACCCTTAGGCAGATCAAGGACCAGGGTCTGTCACGTGGTTGAACAGTGCAGAGTTATGACGTCAAAATGCCCCCTTCGGCATTTCACAGACAAGGCTATGTCACCTGGGTGACCAGTGCAGAGTTATGATGTCACAATGCCTCCTTAGGCTGATCACACAAAATGGTCTGTCACCTTGGTGACCAGTGCAAAGTTATGATGTTGCAATGCACCCTTGGGCAGGTCACAGACAAGCATCTGTCACCTGGGTGTCCAGTGTAGAGTTATGATGTCACAATGCCCCATTAAGCAGATCACAGACAAGGGTCTGCCACCTGGGTGACCATTACAGAGTTATGATGTCACAATGCCCCGTTAGTAAGATCACAGAGAACGGTCTGTCACCTGGGTGACCAGTGCAGAATTATGATGTCACAATGCCCCCTTAGCTAGATCACAGACAAGGGTCTGTCACGTGGGTGACCAGTGCAGGTTTATGATGTCACAATGCACCCTTTGGCAGATAACGGAGAAGGATCTGTCACCAGGGTGACCAGTGAAGAGTTATGATATCACAATGCTCCTTTAGGCAGTTCACAGTCAAGGGTCTGTCACCTGGGTGACCAGTGTAGAGTTCTGATGTCACAATGCCTCTTTAGGCAGATCACAGACAAGGGTCTGTCACCTTAGAGACCACTGGAGAGTTATGATGTCAAAATGCCCCTTAAGCAGATCAAAGACAAGGGTCTGTCACCTGGGAGACAAGTGCAGCGTTATGATGTCCCTATGCCCCTTAAGCAGTTCACAGACAAGGTCTGTCACCTGTGTGACCAGTGCAGACTTATGATGTCACAACGCCCCCTTAGGGAGATCACAGACAATGGTTTCTCACGTTGGTGACCAATGCAGAGTTATGATGTCACAATGCCTTCTTAGGCAGATCACAGCCAATGGTCTGTCACCTGGGTGACAAGTGCAGAGTTACGATGTCACAATGCCCCCTTAGGCAGATCACAGACAAGGGACTGTCACCTTGTTGACGAGTGCAGGGTTATGATGTCACTATGACCCCTTAGGCAGAAAACGGGAAAGGATCTGTCACCAGGGTGAGCAGTGAAAAGTTATGATGTCACAATGCCCCGTTAGGCAGTTCACAGTCAAGGGTCTGTCACCTGGGTGACTAGTGTAGAGTTATGATGTCAAAATGCCCCCTTAAGCAGATCACAGACAAGGGTCTATCACCTGGGGGACAAGTGCAGAGTTATGAAGTCACAATGCACCCTTAGGCAGTTCACAGACAAGGGTCTGTAACCGGGTGTCCAGTGCAGATTTATGATGTCACAATCCCCCTTTAGGCAGATCACAGACAATGGTCTCTCACCTTGGTGACCAATGCAGAGTTATGATGTCACATTGCCCCCTTAGACAGATCACAGACAATGGTTTCTCAACATGGTGACCAATGCAGAGTTATGATGTCACAATGCCGCATTAGACTGTTCACAGACAAGGGTCTGTCAACTGCTTGACCAGTGCAGACTGATGATGTCACAATGCCCCCTTAGGCAGATCAAAGACAAGGGTGTGTCACCTGGGTGTCCCGTGCAGAGTTATGATGTCACAATGCCCTCTTAGGCAGATAACAGACAAGGGTCTGCCACCAGGGTGACTAGTGCAGAGTTCTGATGTCACAATGCCCCTTAGGCAGATCACAGACAATGGTCTGTCACCTGGGTGTTGAGTGCAGAGTAATGATGTCACAATGCCCCTTAAGCAGATGACAGACAAGGGTCTGTCACCTGGGAGACAAGTGCAGAATTACGATGTCACAATGCCCCCTTAAGCAGTTCACAGACAAGGGTCTGTCACCTGGTTGACCAGTGCAGATTTATGATGTCACAACGCCCCCTTAGGCAGATCACAGACAATGGTTTCTCACCTTGGTGACCAAAGCAGAATTATGATGTCACAATGCTTCATTAGGCAGATCACAGACAAGGGTCTGTCAACTGCGTGACCAGTGCAGAGTTATGATGTCACAAGGCCACCTTAGGGAGATCACAGACAAGGGCCTGTCACCTGGTACCCCGTGCAGAGTTATGATGTAACAATGCCCCCTTAGGCAGATAAAAGACAAGGGTCGGTCACCTGGGTTACCAGTGCACTGTTATGATGTCACAATGCCCCCTTAGGCAGATCACAGACAAGGGTCTGTCATCATGGTGACCAGTGCAGAGTTAAGATGCAACAACGCCCCCATAGGCAGATCACAGACAAGGGTCTGTCACCTGGGTGACCAATGCAGAGTTATGATGTCACAATGCCACTTAGGCAGATCACAGACAAGGTTCCATCTCCTAGGTGACCAGGGCAGAGTTATGATGTCACAATGCCCACTTAGGCAGTTCACAGACAATGGTCTGTCACCTGGGTGACCAGTGCAGAGTTATGATGTCACATTGCCCCTTAGGCAGATCACAGACAATGGTTTCTCACCATGGTGACCAATGCAGAGTTATGATGTCACAATGCCGCATTAGGCAGTTCACAGACAGGGGTCTGTCAACTGCGTGACCAGTGCAGACTTATGATGTCAAAATGCCCCCTTAGGCAGATCAAACACAAGGGTCTGTCACCTGGGTGTCCCGTGCAGAGTTATGATGTCACAATACCCTCTTAGGCAGATAACAGACAAGGTTCTGCCACCAGGGTGACCAGTGCAGAGTTATGATGTCACAATGCCCACTTGGGCAGGTCAAGACAAGGAACTGTCACCTGGGTTCCCAGTGCAGACTTATGATGTCACAATGCCCAATTAGGCAAATCACAGACAAGGATCTGTCTCCTGGGTGACCAGTGTAGAGATAAGATGTCACAATGACCCCTTAGGCAGATCACATTCAAGGGCCAGTCACATGGGTGACCCGAGCAGAGTTATGATGTGACAATGCACCTTTAGGCCGATCACAGACAAGGGTCTGTGACCTGGGTGCCCCGTGCCGAGTTACGATGTCACAATGCACCCTTAGGCAGATCAAGGACCAGGGTCTGTCACGTGGTTGAACAGTGCAGAGTTATGACGTCAAAATGCCCCCTTCGGCATTTCACAGACAAGGCTATGTCACCTGGGTGACCAGTGCAGAGTTATGATGTCACAATGCCTCCTTAGGCTGATCACACACAATGGTCTGTCACCTTGGTGACCAGTGCAAAGTTATGATGTTGCAATGCACCCTTGGGCAGGTCACAGACAAGCATCTGTCACCTGGGTGTCTAGTGTAGAGTTATGATGTCACAATGCCCCATTAAGCAGATCACAGACAAGGGTCTGCCACCTGGGTGACCATTACAGAGTTATGATGTCACAATGCCCCCTTAGCAAGATCACAGAGAACGGTCTGTCACCTGGGTGACCAGTGCAGAATTATGATGTCACAATGCCCCCTTAGCTAGATCACACACAAGGGTCTGTCACGTGGGTGGCCAGTGCAGGTTTATGATGTCACAATGCACCCTTTTGCAGATAACGGAGAAGGATCTGTCACCAGGGTGACCTGTGAAGAGTTATGATATCACAATGCTCCTTTAGGCAGTTCACAGTCAAGGGTCTGTCACCTGGGTGACCAGTGTAGAGTTCTGATGTCACAATGCCTCTTTAGGCAGATCACAGACAAGGGTCTGTCACCTTAGAGACCACTGGAGAGTTATGATGTCAAAATGCCCCCTGAAGCAGATCAAAAACAAGGGTCTGTCACCTGGGAGACAAGTGCAGAGTTATGATGTCCCTATGCCCCTTAAGCAGTTCACAGACAAGGTCTGTCACCTGTGTGACCAGTGCAGACTTATGATGTCACAACGCCCCCTTAGGGAGATCACAGACAATGGTTTCTCACGTTGGTGACCAACGCAGAGTTATGATGTCACAATGCCTTCTTAGGCAGATCACAGCCAATGGTCTGTCACCTGGGTGACCAGTGCAGAGTTACGATGTCACAATGCTCCCTTAGGCAGATCACAGACAAGGGACTGTCACCTTGTTGACGAGTGCAGGGTTATGATGTCACAATGACCCCTTAGGCAGATAACGGAAAAGGATCTGTCACCAGGGTGACCAGTGAAAAGTTATGATGTCACAATGCCCCGTTAGGCAGTTCACAGTCAAGGGTCTGTCACCTGGGTGACCAGTGGAGAGTTATGATGTCACAATGCCCCCTTAAGCAGATCACAGACAAGGGTCTATCACCTGGGGGTCAAGTGCAGAGTTATGAAGTCACAATGCACCCTTAGGCAGTTCACAGACAAGGGTCTGTAACCGGGTGTCCAGTGCAGATTTATGATGTCACAACCCCCCTTTAGGCAGATCACAGACAATGGTCTCTCACCTTGGTGACCAATGCAGAGTTATGATGTCACAATTCCCCCTTAGGCAGATCACAGACAAGGTTCTGTTACCTGCGTGACCAGTGCAGAGTTATGATGTCACAATGCCCCTTAGGCAGATCACAGACAATGGTCTGTCACCTTGGTGACCAGTGCAGAGTTATGATGTCACATTGCCCCCTTAGGCAGATCACAGACAATGGTTTCTCACCATGGTGACCAATGTAGAGTTATGATGTCACAATGCCGCATTAGACTGTTCACAGACAAGGGTCTGTCAACTGCTTGACCAGTGCAGACTGATGATGTCACAATGCCCCCTTAGGCAGATCAAAGACAAGGGTGTGTCACCTGGGTGTCCCGTGCAGAGTTATGATGACACAATGCCCTCTTAGGCAGATAACAGACAAGCGTCTGCCACCAGGGTGACTAGTGCAGAGTTCTGATGTCACAATGCCCACTTAGGCAGGTCAAAGTCAAGGGACTGTCACCTGGGTTCCCAATGGAGACTTATGATGTCACAATGCTCCCTTAGGCTAATCACAGACAAGGGTCTGTCTCCTGGGTGACCAGTGCAGAGTTAAGATGTCACAATGACCCCTTAGGCAGATCACATTCAAGCGCCTGTCACATGGGTGACCCGAGCAGAGTTATGATGTCACAATGCACCCTTACGCAGATCACAGGCAAGGGTCTGACACATTTGTGATGGGTGTAGAATTATGATGTCACAATGCACCCTGAGGCAGATAACAGACAAGGGTCTGTCACCAGGGTGACCAGTGCAGAGTAATGATGTCACAATGCCCCTTAAGCAGATGACAGACAAGGGTCTGTCACCTGGGAGACAAGTGCAGAATTACGATGTCACAATGCCCCCTTAAGCAGTTCACAGACAAGGGTCTGTCACCTGGTTGACCAGTGCAGATTTATGATGTCACAACGCCCCCTTAGGCAGATCACAGACAATGGTTTCTCACCTTGGTGACCAAAGCAGAATTATGATGTCACAATGCTTCATTAGGCAGATCACAGACAAGGGTCTGTCAACTGCGTGACCAGTGCAGAGTTATGATGTCACAAGGCCACCTTAGGGAGATCACAGACAGGGGCCTGTCACCTGGTACCCCGTGCAGAGTTATGATGTAACAATGCCCCCTTAGGCAGATAAAAGACAAGGGTCGGTCACCTGGGTTACCAGTGCACTGTTATGATGTCACAATGCCCCCTTAGGCAGATCACAGACAAGGGTCTGTCATCATGGTGACCAGTGCAGAGTTAAGATGCAACAACGCCCCCATAGGCAGATCACAGACAAGGGTCTGTCACTTGGGTGACCAATGCAGAGTTATGATGTCACAATGCCACTCAGGCAGATCACAGACAAGGTTCCATCACCTAGGTGACCAGGGCAGAGTTATGATGTCACAATGCCCACTTAGGCAGTTCACAGACAATGGTCTGTCACCTGGGTGACCAGTGCAGAGTTATGATGTCACATTGCCCCTTAGGCAGATCACAGACAATGGTTTCTCACCATGGTGACCAGTGCAGGGTTATGATGTCACAATGCCGCATTAGGCAGTTCACAGACAGGGGTCTGTCAACTGCGTGACCAGTGCAGACTTATGATGTCAAAATGCCCCCTTAGGCAGATCAAAGACAAGGGTCTGTCACCTGGGTGTCCCGTGCAGAGTTATGATGTCACAATACCCTCTTAGGCAGATAACAGACAAGGTTCTGCCACCAGGGTGACCAGTGCAGAGTTATGATGTCACAATGCCCACTTGGGCAGGTCAAGACAAGGACCTGTCACCTGGGTTCCCAGTGCAGACTTATGATGTCACAATGCCCAATTAGGCAAATCACAGACAAGGATCTGTCTCCTGGGTGACCAGTGTAGAGATAAGATGTCACAATGACCCCTTAGGCAGATCACATTCAAGGGCCAGTCACATGGGTGACCCGAGCAGAGTTATGATGTGACAATGCACCTTTAGGCCGATCACAGACAAGGGTCTGTGACCTGGGTGCCCCGTGCCGAGTTACGATGTCACAATGCACCCTTAGGCAGATCAAGGACCAGGGTCTGTCACGTGGTTGAACAGTGCAGAGTTATGACGTCAAAATGCCCCCTTCGGCATTTCACAGACAAGGCTATGTCACCTGGGTGACCAGTGCAGAGTTATGATGTCACAATGCCTCCTAAGGCTGATCACACACAATGGTCTGTCACCTTGGTGACCAGTGCAAAGTTATGATGTTGCAATGCACCCTTGGGCAGGTCACAGACAAGCATCTGTCACCTGGGTGTCCAGTGTAGAGTTATGATGTCACAATGCCCCATTAAGCAGATCACAGACAAGGGACTGCCACCTGGGTGACCATTACAGAGTTATGATGTCACAATGCCCCGTTAGTAAGATCACAGAGAACGGTCTGTCACCTGGGTGACCAGTGCAGAATTATGATGTCACAATGCCCCCTTAGCTAGATCACAGACAAGGGTCTGTCACGTGGGTAACCAGTGCAGGTTTATGATGTCACAATGCACCCTTTGGCAGATAACGGAGAAGGATCTGTCACCAGGGTGACCGGTGAAGAGTTATGATATCACAATGCTCCTTTAGGCAGTTCACAGTCAAGGGTCTGTCACCTGGGTGACCAGTGTAGAGTTCTGATGTCACAATGCCTCTTTAGGCAGATCACAGACAAGGGTCTGTCACCTTAGAGACCACTGGAGAGTTATGATGTCAAAATGCCCCCTGAAGCAGATCAAAGACAAGGGTCTGTCACCTGGGAGACAAGTGCAGAGTTATGATGTCCCTATGCCCCTTAAGCAGTTCACAGACAAGGTCTGTCACCTGTGTGACCAGTGCAGACTTATGATGTCACAACGCCCCCTTAGGGAGATCACAGACAATGGTTTCTCACGTTGGTGACCAATGCAGAGTTATGATGTCACAATGCCTTCTTAGGCAGATCACAGCCAATGGTCTGTCACCTGGGTGACCAGTGCAGAGTTACGATGTCACAATGCCCCCTTAGGCAGATCACAGACAAGGGACTGTCACCTTTTTGACGAGTGCAGGGTTATGATGTCACAATGACCCCTTAGGCAGATAACGGAAAAGGATCTGTCACCAGGGTGACCAGTGAAAAGTTATGATGTCACAATGCCCCGTTAGGCAGTTCACAGTCAAGGGTCTGTCACCTGGGTGACCAGTGGAGAGTTATGATGTCACAATGCCCCCTTAAGCAGATCACAGACAAGGGTCTATCACCTGGGGGTCAAGTGCAGAGTTATGAAGTCACAATGCACCCTTAGGCAGTTCACAGACAAGGGTCTGTAACCGGGTGTCCAGTGCAGATTTATGATGTCACAACCCCCCTTTAGGCAGATCACAGACAATGGTCTCTCACCTTGGTGACCAATGCAGAGTTATGATGTCACAATTCCCCCTTAGGCAGATCACAGACAAGGTTCTGTTACCTGCGTGACCAGTGCAGAGTTATGATGTCACAATGCCCCTTAGGCAGATCACAGACAATGGTCTGTCACCTTGGTGACCAGTGCAGAGTTATGATGTCACATTGCCCCCTTAGGCAGATCACAGACAATGGTTTCTCACCATGGTGACCAATGCAGAGTTATGATGTCACAATGCCGCATTAGACTGTTCACAGACAAGGGTCTGTCAACTGCTTGACCAGTGCAGACTGATGATGTCACAATGCCCCCTTAGGCAGATCAAAGACAATGGTGTGTCACCTGGGTGTCCCGTGAAGAGTTATGATGTCACAATGCCCTCTTAGGCAGGTAACAGACAAGGGTCTGTCACCTGGGTGACCAATGCAGAGTTATGATGTCACAATGCCACTTAGGGAGATCACAGACAAGGTTCCATCACCTAGGTGACCAGGGCAGAGTTATGATGTCACAATGCCCCTTAAGCAGTTCACAGACAAGGTCTCTCACCTGTGTGACCAGTGCAGACTTATGATGTCACAACACCCCCTTAGGGAGATCACAGACAATGGTTTCTCACGTTGGTGACCAATGCAGAGTTATGATGTCACAATGCCTTCTTAGGCAGATCACAGCCAATGGTCTGTCACCTGGGTGACAAGTGCAGAGTTACGATGTCACAATGCCCCCTTAGGCAGATCACAGACAAGGGACTGTCACCTTGTTGACGAGTGCAGGGTTATGATGTCACAATGACCCCTTAGGCAGAAAACGGGAAAGGATCTGTCACCAGGGTGAGCAGTGAAAAGTTATGATGTCACAATGCCCCGTTAGGCAGTTCACAGTCAAGGGTCTGTCACCTGGGTGACTAGTGTAGAGTTATGATGTCAAAATGCCCCCTTAAGCAGATCACAGACAAGGGTCTATCACCTGGGGGACAAGTGCAGAGTTATGAAGTCACAATGCACCCTTAGGCAGTTCACAGACAAGGGTCTGTAACCGGGTGTCCAGTGCAGATTTATGATGTCACAATCCCCCTTTAGGCAGATCACAGACAATGGTCTCTCACCTTGGTGACCAATGCAGAGTTATGATGTCACATTGCCCCCTTAGACAGATCACAGACAATGGTTTCTCAACATGGTGACCAATGCAGAGTTATGATGTCACAATGCCGCATTAGACTGTTCACAGACAAGGGTCTGTCAACTGCTTGACCAGTGCAGACTGATGATGTCACAATGCCCCCTTAGGCAGATCAAAGACAAGGGTGTGTCACCTGGGTGTCCCGTGCAGAGTTATGATGTCACAATGCCCTCTTAGGCAGATAACAGACAAGGGTCTGCCACCAGGGTGACTAGTGCAGAGTTCTGATGTCACAATGCCCCTTAGGCAGATCACAGACAATGGTCTGTCACCTGGGTGTTGAGTGCAGAGTAATGATGTCACAATGCCCCTTAAGCAGATGACAGACAAGGGTCTGTCACCTGGGAGACAAGTGCAGAATTACGATGTCACAATGCCCCCTTAAGCAGTTCACAGACAAGGGTCTGTCACCTGGTTGACCAGTGCAGATTTATGATGTCACAACGCCCCCTTAGGCAGATCACAGACAATGGTTTCTCACCTTGGTGACCAAAGCAGAATTATGATGTCACAATGCTTCATTAGGCAGATCACAGACAAGGGTCTGTCAACTGCGTGACCAGTGCAGAGTTATGATGTCACAAGGCCACCTTAGGGAGATCACAGACAAGGGCCTGTCACCTGGTACCCCGTGCAGAGTTATGATGTAACAATGCCCCCTTAGGCAGATAAAAGACAAGGGTCGGTCACCTGGGTTACCAGTGCACTGTTATGATGTCACAATGCCCCCTTAGGCAGATCACAGACAAGGGTCTGTCATCATGGTGACCAGTGCAGAGTTAAGATGCAACAACGCCCCCATAGGCAGATCACAGACAAGGGTCTGTCACCTGGGTGACCAATGCAGAGTTATGATGTCACAATGCCACTTAGGCAGATCACAGACAAGGTTCCATCTCCTAGGTGACCAGGGCAGAGTTATGATGTCACAATGCCCACTTAGGCAGTTCACAGACAATGGTCTGTCACCTGGGTGACCAGTGCAGAGTTATGATGTCACATTGCCCCTTAGGCAGATCACAGACAATGGTTTCTCACCATGGTGACCAATGCAGAGTTATGATGTCACAATGCCGCATTAGGCAGTTCACAGACAGGGGTCTGTCAACTGCGTGACCAGTGCAGACTTATGATGTCAAAATGCCCCCTTAGGCAGATCAAACACAAGGGTCTGTCACCTGGGTGTCCCGTGCAGAGTTATGATGTCACAATACCCTCTTAGGCAGATAACAGACAAGGTTCTGCCACCAGGGTGACCAGTGCAGAGTTATGATGTCACAATGCCCACTTGGGCAGGTCAAGACAAGGAACTGTCACCTGGGTTCCCAGTGCAGACTTATGATGTCACAATGCCCAATTAGGCAAATCACAGACAAGGATCTGTCTCCTGGGTGACCAGTGTAGAGATAAGATGTCACAATGACCCCTTAGGCAGATCACATTCAAGGGCCAGTCACATGGGTGACCCGAGCAGAGTTATGATGTGACAATGCACCTTTAGGCCGATCACAGACAAGGGTCTGTGACCTGGGTGCCCCGTGCCGAGTTACGATGTCACAATGCACCCTTAGGCAGATCAAGGACCAGGGTCTGTCACGTGGTTGAACAGTGCAGAGTTATGACGTCAAAATGCCCCCTTCGGCATTTCACAGACAAGGCTATGTCACCTGGGTGACCAGTGCAGAGTTATGATGTCACAATGCCTCCTTAGGCTGATCACACACAATGGTCTGTCACCTTGGTGACCAGTGCAAAGTTATGATGTTGCAATGCACCCTTGGGCAGGTCACAGACAAGCATCTGTCACCTGGGTGTCTAGTGTAGAGTTATGATGTCACAATGCCCCATTAAGCAGATCACAGACAAGGGTCTGCCACCTGGGTGACCATTACAGAGTTATGATGTCACAATGCCCCCTTAGCAAGATCACAGAGAACGGTCTGTCACCTGGGTGACCAGTGCAGAATTATGATGTCACAATGCCCCCTTAGCTAGATCACACACAAGGGTCTGTCACGTGGGTGGCCAGTGCAGGTTTATGATGTCACAATGCACCCTTTTGCAGATAACGGAGAAGGATCTGTCACCAGGGTGACCTGTGAAGAGTTATGATATCACAATGCTCCTTTAGGCAGTTCACAGTCAAGGGTCTGTCACCTGGGTGACCAGTGTAGAGTTCTGATGTCACAATGCCTCTTTAGGCAGATCACAGACAAGGGTCTGTCACCTTAGAGACCACTGGAGAGTTATGATGTCAAAATGCCCCCTGAAGCAGATCAAAGACAAGGGTCTGTCACCTGGGAGACAAGTGCAGAGTTATGATGTCCCTATGCCCCTTAAGCAGTTCACAGACAAGGTCTGTCACCTGTGTGACCAGTGCAGACTTATGATGTCACAACGCCCCCTTAGGGAGATCACAGACAATGGTTTCTCACGTTGGTGACCAACGCAGAGTTATGATGTCACAATGCCTTCTTAGGCAGATCACAGCCAATGGTCTGTCACCTGGGTGACCAGTGCAGAGTTACGATGTCACAATGCTCCCTTAGGCAGATCACAGACAAGGGACTGTCACCTTGTTGACGAGTGCAGGGTTATGATGTCACAATGACCCCTTAGGCAGATAACGGAAAAGGATCTGTCACCAGGGTGACCAGTGAAAAGTTATGATGTCACATTGCCCCGTTAGGCAGTTCACAGTCAAGGGTCTGTCACCTGGGTGACCAGTGGAGAGTTATGATGTCACAATGCCCCCTTAAGCAGATCACAGACAAGGGTCTATCACCTGGGGGTCAAGTGCAGAGTTATGAAGTCACAATGCACCCTTAGGCAGTTCACAGACAAGGGTCTGTAACCGGGTGTCCAGTGCAGATTTATGATGTCACAACCCCCCTTTAGGCAGATCACAGACAATGGTCTCTCACCTTGGTGACCAATGCAGAGTTATGATGTCACAATTCCCCCTTAGGCAGATCACAGACAAGGTTCTGTTACCTGCGTGACCAGTGCAGAGTTATGATGTCACAATGCCCCTTAGGCAGATCACAGACAATGGTCTGTCACCTTGGTGACCAGTGCAGAGTTATGATGTCACATTGCCCCCTTAGGCAGATCACAGACAATGGTTTCTCACCATGGTGACCA